>NC_060167.1:22695415-22789098 GCF_021292245.1 Micropterus dolomieu
CACATTTGTGGCCTGCTGGAGGTCATTTTGCAGGGCTCTGGCAGTGCTCCTCCTGCTCCTCCTTGCACAAAGGCGGAGGTAGCGGTCCTGCTGCTGGGTTGATGCCCTCCTACGGCCTCCTCCACGTCTCCTGATGTACTGGCCTGTCTCCTGGTAGCGCCTCCATGCTCTGAACGCTACGCTGACAGACACAGCAAACCTTCTTGCCACAGCTCGCATTGATGTGCCATCCTGGATGAGCTGCACTACCTGAGCCACTTGTGTGGGTTGTAGACTCCGTCTCATGCTACCACTAGAGTGAAAGCACCGCCAGCATTCAAAAGTGACCAAAACATCAGCCAGGAAGCATAGGAACTGAGAAGTGGTCTGTGGTCACCACCTGCAGAACCACTCCTTTATTGGGGGTGTCTTGCTAATTGCCTATAACCATCACCACCCCCTAGAGTAACAACCAGGGCCAGATTAACAGTTTAGTGTACAAAAAACATGTTTGGGTCCCTACAGGCCTTTTTTTCACTGCAGACATTTTGACATGTCACAGCAGGAAAACTGCATGTGGAACTACTGGCATAAATGGCTGCATGCCATTTAGGTTTAACAGTCGTGGGACTTGCTGTAATGGTGCATGCAGGTTTATTGGCATAACACACTCACTGGGACACTTAATGGAAATGAGCCATGATTGTTGTGATTAGTTACAGCTCTGTTTTTCAGTTATGTCTGTGCACTGTGCATCTAGTTGTGTTCAGCACCCATCAGGTACACTGCAGACAGCACATGGCAACTTCTAATAAATTAAAGTGTTCCTGTTCTGGGAATACTTTCCCGCCCCAGATCTGCTGTGTGCCAGTTAGTTTGTGATGATTTGATTTAACATAAATGTATTTTAAAATATGCACCATGTAAGCATATTATCAACTAAAATAACAAATACTTTCAGATTAGATTTGGTCACCCGTGCCCCTCTACAAGACAGGGCCTTGAGGTTAGGTAAACATGTAGGACCTGTCCTCACCATTTAAGCATAATACAGGTTTGCAATTAATAAAATAAAAACAAATTAATTCCCACAGAGTGTACCTGTGGCCCCTGAGGGTCCGAGGCCTTAGGGCAGTTGCTTTTCTGGCCTATTTGGTCATCATGAACATGCTGGTGTACCTTAGTCATTACAGCTTCCATAGCCTATATAGTTCTTCAAATAATTTTATATATAAAGTGAGGAAAATAAGTATTTGAACACCCTGCTATTTTGCAAGTTCTCCCATTTAGAAATCATGGAGGGGTCTGAAATTGTCATTGTAGGTGCATGTCCACTGTGAGAGACATAATCTAAAATAAAATATCCAGAAATCACAATGTATGATTTATTAACTATTTATTTGTATGATACAGCTGCAAATAAGTATTTGAACACCTGAGAAAATCAATGTTAATATTTGGTACAGTAGCCTTTGTTTGCAATTACAGAGGTCAAACGTTTCCTGTAGTTTTTCACCAGGTTTGCACACACTGCAGGAGGGATTTTAGCCCACTCCTCCACACAGATCTTCTCTAGATCAGTCAGGTTTCTGGGCTGTCGCTGAGAAACACAGAGTTTGAGCTCCCTCCAAAGATTCTCTATTGGGTTTAGGTCTGGAGACTGGCTAGGCCACGCCAGAACCTTGATATGCTTCTTAAAGAGCCACTCCTTGGTTATCCTGGCTGTGTGTTTCGGGTCATTGTCATGTTGGAAGACCCAGCCTCGACCCATCTTCAATACTCTAACTAAGGGAAGGGGGTTGTTCCCTAAAATCTCGCAATACATGGCCCCGGTCATCCTCTCCTTAATACAGTGCAGTCGCCCTGTCCTATGTGCAGAAAAACACCCCCAAAGCATGATGCTACCACCCCCATGCTTCACAGTAGGGATGGTGTTCTTGGGATGGTACTCATCATTCTCCTTCCTCCAAACACGGTTAGTGGAATTATGACCAAAAAGCTCTATTTTGGTCTCATCTGAGACCGGTGTTCAAATACTTATTTGCAGCTGTATCATACAAATAAATAGTTAAAAAATCATACATTGTGATTTCTGGATTTTTTTTTTTAGATTATGTCTCTCACAGTGGACATGCACCTACGATGACAATTTCAGACCCCTTCTAAGTGGGAGAACTTGCAAAATAGCAGGGTGTTCAAATACTTATTTTCCTCACTGTATGTATTAAAATTATTGCCCATGACATTACATGTAACAATGTGGATCATAGTATGTTTAAAAGTACATTTGATTGATCACTGCAAACCAGCTCAGGAGGTTTTCCAAGAGATAAACAACAGCTACAGGCTTGCTTCACCAAATCTGAATGTGTTGTATGCTAATTAGCATCAAGTTCAGTGTTGATGTGTTAATTGGAAATTAACTGTACTTACAAGACTAAGAATTTTTAAGTTGTAATAAATCGAATTGCCACTGAGTCTGACATCCTGTAATATAAAGTTATATAAAGTTCCTGTTATACATGTGAAGTTGTTGAGTTTTCAGGAAATGGTGAATTGGTCTTCAGTATTGCATAACACTTGTGCAATATTTTCATCCACAGATGGGGAACAAAGCAAAGTTTCTAAATTGAGGTACTTGAAAGGATCATGCAAGCATTAGTATGAAATAAATGGTCGAGAGCATTTCAATGTGACACAGTCTTGATTTATGATGTTGCTATGTAAAATTATCATAATAATCAATATAATTACATGTTTTGACAGACTGTTACCACAGAAAATCTAATACCTTTTGGTTACCTACATGAATCTTAAAACCTACATGCATTTTGATACAGTATTTGAATGTGGCAATAGGGTCAAATCGGATATTTAAAAAAGGAATATTGTGGTTTTACCAGCATAAAGTCCCAAATCTACTTCTGTGAACTGAGGGAGGAAGGTTTTATCTTTAGTTTGCACTCAAAGATGAGTCATTCATTTCTATTTCAGTGCAATGCTTCTACACATTGTGACATACAAGGTTGTTCACAGAGGTTCTGCATGTGGCTCGATGTGAATAAGCAGCACAGTGCTCGAGCCTGCAAGCAGCGTTCCATGACACCTAGTACATTTATCATTGAGCAGCCTAGGTTTGTTTCAGTTAGCACCATATAACAAAGCTTCACTCCTAGCTCCAACTCCTTTGTCTAATATAAGCATGTGGGATAATAATAATAATGTAATCTGTGCCAGTGACACTTCTATTATAAACTTCTATTGTAAACAGAGGACTCGGGACAGTTTTTAATTGACTGTAGTTGTATGGGTCATTGTTGCAAATAAAGCTAGGAGACGTGTAAGTGATTTATGGATGACACAGCTGACAAGGTGAAATGAACTGGGTCCTCAGGCAAAAATGACTTCTTTAGTACAACAGCTTTGGGATTTGCACCCTGTTTATCAATTTGGCATGTATGACTCTGAGTTTGAGATTTTAGAGGTTGAGAGAGGCAGGGTGACAGAATTGTCACACAGAATTGTACAGGAATAAAAGAAAGAGTACACTCCCCATTTATGCCATTGTACATTTTTGTTTCTTTCTCTTGAAGCTGTCATACCTTTTCAGAGACTCCTATACAACAGTTTTTTCTCTTCTTCTGATTCTGTGGTTTCACAGAAACAAATGAATGACCATTAAATGTGTTAAGAGTTTGCAATGTACATGTGCATACAAATCAGGAGTTCATGTGAATACATATGTTTTCATATTTCTAAACTTGCTTGATGGTTAAGTGAATGACCCATGTTTTAGGTAAGCTACATTCACACTCAGGCTGGACACTAGCTGCATCCGGTGAAGCACCAGTGTCCAAAGAGTCATGATGCATTTATAGTGAAACACAGTTCCAAACACTGGTTGAGATTAAATTGTTTTGTTATGTGACTCAGATTTGAAGTATAACTACACCTCTGTAAAAAAAAAACACACTGGAAACTAATTAACCATTTAAAGACACATAGAGGCCAACAAAGTTTCTGGCAGGGCAGCCTATATGGCACTGCATCACGTTTTCTCCACTGGATGGGCACCTTAGAGGGCTCTTCATCATGTTTTATTTATCATCCAAGATGGCACTTTTTGCTGCGTTTCTTTTTCCAACCACTGATCACAACTGTGCTTCATACTTGACTTGCTGACATTTAATGACCCTGTTAACAAGCCACAGAGGGTTTCTGCCTGACAGGATCAAAATAACAAAAATCATACACAAATAAGTGATAAAAGTGAGTCATAGGTGAAGAAAATCAGTTCAACATCACAGTTTTCCGAACACTTACTAAATAAAACAAATCTATAAGAATCATAAAGAGTATGTTAATGAATATACTATTAATCAACTTTGTATGTGACAACACAATGTTTGTTTTGTTCTACACTTTTATAGCAGATTTTAGTTTTAGTTTTGTATTGTACAAAATTAGTTGTTATAGGATTTTAAAGGCCCTGAAAACAAATTTTCTTAATCAGATTCTTAACTCTTACTCTGAATAATGTGGTCCTATAAGAACACAAAACTGCTTTGGTTAACTTATTGTATTGGCCTTGGTTTTCAGTGAGCTCCTTTGGGAAAAGGTGATTTAATGGATTGCTGCGCACCAATAAGAGTTTAGCAACATTTTAATCTAAATTTGATAACCAAATAGTTGTGCTGTGTTGTTGTTTTTTCTTTGCTTATGCTGCCTGAGACAGCTGAAGTAGATCTGAGTGTAGTTTTGAGTGTTAAACTCTTGATAAATAATAATAAACTAATAATGTTTTTGAACTCAGACTTATTGTTGCATATTTATCCCGACATATTTAATTTTACAGATAAATACTATTTTGAAAACAAGTTCTCATGAGCTTTAAAGCAGCAGTCGGTAACAACTGTACATACAATGCAAAACCTTGCATGTCTCTCTCTGCAGCTCGTATCACTCTGCTAAGCCCCTCCCACCAAATCCACAAGCAGGTGCTAGTTGCTGTTATGAAACCTCATCCTGCTTAGGTCTCACTTTCCATGACAGTGAGCGAGAGCGTCGCCAAGACCCCGGTGCCTCTCTCCACGCATCATCTTCTCAAAGACGCCCCTCCAACGCTTCATGGCCCAGGGCAGAGCGCCCCAGGCTTCAGAGGCACCTGCAACAATGTCTAACAGTGGGATGGGAGGCTAGTACACCACTTTCCCCCCCTTCAAAGTTATTCCCCACTGTTTGTCATCATGCGTCTTCGACACTTCTTGATACGAGCGGCATGGCATCGAACGTAATGAGCCCGAAGCTCTGCGTGGAACCGGGACGTGTTCACACATTCATTTTGTAATATACGCTGTTGTTGGCAGGAGGGATGGGCAATTATTTTGTTGCTGGTGGTTGTTCCTCCGACATTCGCTGCTTTCACACAGAAATCCTGCAATAAACATGAATTTCCGCCTATGCTGCATTGGCTCGTTCATACTAATCCAACATTTGCGGCATAATCCTGCCACCATGTGCGCTTTCACATAGCGATCCGGCTTTCCGGAACCACAGGTGTAGAAAAAGGCCGTTATGTCTTATACAACACCGGCATGCCGACTGTGGCTTTTCACACAGACATTGTCCCGGGTCTGTTATTGCCCACGTTCCCGGCTCAGAGGCAGATCAAATTTGCCCCCCCCTTTCTGGGTCCCGTACCTTTCATACAGCGCAGCGAGACAGTATTGCTGCAATTGTCCCGGAAAATAAGGCAGCGTTAAAACTACTATTGTGTTTGCGAAACTTCTGAAGCTGCCTTGAAGAAATTTAGCTTGACTGAGAGCATGCACGAGGAGAGGGGCTGCACAGCCTCTGCTGGAGCAGTGACTGACATTGCATTAGAGACTCTTCCTGGCTCTGATTGGTTGTTTTGTTCAGGGCATGGAGAAATCTTGCAATTGGCATTAGATTTTTTCAGATTGTCTGTCTCATGTGCTACTATCAAGATATAGTGACAGTTTAAGCAAATATGACAAAAAGTTTTTATTATAAAAGTTACCTACTGCAGCTTTAATATATTTTTCATCGCATATTTGATATCACTTCCGGGCTGCCTTCTAGCTATCATCTTTACATTTCTGCAGGAGGAGCAGCGGGCTACTGAGGGACTAGCAGCGACGTGGCGTCTGCAGCAGGCTTTTTAGCAGGGGATGTCTTCTCTTGAGGTCTCTCCTGCATGGAGCAGCAGATCCGGGCAGTGGCTGCACAGCACCGCCCCCCAGCGCCACTGCAGAGCGCCGCTTCCGCTTCTCACCCGCGGCAGCCTGATGGGATGCTGGCGGAATGTTTGAGGCGGGCTCTTCAGGGAGACCCAGGTGTTGGGACAACGTCCACGGGCCGCTAGTCCTTATCGCTCCAGTGTTACAACACATCAGCATTACTCGTTGCTGAGCCATTTTGGACACACTGGTCGACGGGGCCGACTGTGCAGCTCGGCTCTCCCTCTCTCTCTCTCTCTGCGGTGTGTAGAAGAAGCCTACACGGAAGTTACCGGATGGCAGCTTTTTCCCACAAGTTCACAATGAAAACCAGCGTTTTTCTGCTCCTGCTCGCAGCTTTCACCTGTGGACTCGTGCAGGGAGACGGAAATGCAGCCGAGGAGCTGCAGGTGGAGACATTGGTGAGTGGGACACATGTAGCTATTACAATGTAACACAGTCCACACTGCAGAAACACAGCGGCTCTAACGCAGTAACACTCACAGGCAAATAAATGCAATGGTGTTAACTATTCACTCTTCTGATCCAAGGTGAAACCCGAAACTTGTTCTGTACTTTCCGCAATGGGAGACACGCTGAAAATCCACTACACGGTAAGACAGATAAAGGATTTCTTCATTGCCAACTTCCAGATCAAACTGATGAAACAATCCAGTCCGCTATGTGTGCATTTTACAACAATGTGTATAAATCCTGTCCAGCTGCTGACGAATGCAGTTGTTGTCTATGTGGCACCGTCTGCATGAACCATGTGGACACCGCTTTGCATTTACACACTGTCACTGAAGATGAATAACAAACAGCTGATAGAAATGGCTCTCTGATTGAACACGACTCTTCTGTGGTTTGGTGTCTATCAGTGTGCTTTATTTGGTTTTATCTCGTGCGCGAGAAGATCGCCTTTGCTTTAACTATTGTGTGACGGTGGGGCGGTGCAACACGTCAGCAATAACAGCGCTGGCACTCGGACCAGTTCATCCATGCATTGTACTGGAGGCTCGTGGTTTTCAGCTCTCACACTTGTTGATATTGGGGAATTTTTTACGACATGAATTTAAGCAGCATGGCACAGCAACCACATGCGCAATGTCCGTTAGTTTAGTTAGTCCAAATGTGTGCCTCTGATGTGTTGCTAGTACATCACAGAGCTAAGCATCTGATATAAAAATATTTACATGTCAATCTAAACCCCCCAAAGGTGGTTTAACAACACAAATCACTAAGTGGCCTAATAAAACTGCTTATTTAATTAGAAATAACCCAAATATAACTGGAAATGACCTAGATCTTGATCACTCATATTAGTCACCTAAACATATTTGTCCTGCCATGGATGCTTAAACTGTCTGTGCATTTCTAATAATATATTGGATAACTGATTGACCTCTCCAATGCACCTGCCCCTAATAAGGCATCACTTAATAGCCCAATTCATTAGGCTCAGTGCTTTCTAATTGATAATTTACTCTTAATGATTTGGCTCTTTGTTGAAATAAATGACTCAGGCAAGGCAAAGGATTACTGCTTAATGAAAGACTGTCTCATATAAATTAGATAGCTGAATGTTTCTTTGAGCACCAGTGGTCACATTATCAAACGACAGCAATAAAGAGTTGAAGAATAAAAGATCTGGCATAAACAGACTGCATGATTGCTAGCAGCAACTGTAAGACAAATACACAGTGATGTTTGCTGTAAGTGTTTAATTGTCAAGATCCAAGCTGTGCTATGGAAGCCCTGAGAGACAAGTTAGGGGAAAAAAATGATTTAAATTGATTTCCCTCCTTTGTTTATGACTTAAAACAGGTGATAAAAGTGTTCTAAATAGGACTGAAAGCATTCACGTTTGTATGTCAAGTTTTTCTGCCAGGTAAGTTTTAATTTCTCCATGCACTTAAACACAAGGGACATACAGTATATTGTGTGTGTTAGCAAGTTATGTAACATAACTGTCATGTCTATCTATTGGCTAGAAATGTATTTTAATCCACGCATCACCTGGGAAAAAAACATGCATGCTTTTAGTCCTATTTAGAACATGGGGGGTAGTGGTACATTTCAGCCTCCTGTGGCCGAAATATTTTTCACAATAAAAAAATAAATAAAACTAACTTAGAAAAATGATCCTGACAAAACATTTTTTTATTATCACCTTTTCTTAACTCATAAACACAGGCGACAAAACAATTTAGATTAGATGTAGAAAATGGATAACCAGAATGTCTTTGCCTCTCAGGGCTTCCGTACTGTTCTTATTACATCTATGTATAAAATTTCCAATGTTAGCAAGTTTCATAAATATCTCACAATTTACTTTTACCTAGTCCATACTTTTGCTTTACTTATTTTCTAACTTTATAGCAATCGTGGGACAATTTGGGATATACACTTATTTAGATCCTTGCAGAGAGAGGAATGAGAAGATATATCCAACTCTAATAGCTGCATGTTATATATGAAGCAGGAACCAGTAGCCAGTTAGTTTAGCACAATGACTGGAAACAGGGGGAAACTTCTAAATTGGTTTTGTCCAAAAGTAACAAAATGCACTTACCATTACTTTTAAAACTCAATTTACATCTAACGTCTTGTTTGTTTAATTCATACAAAAAAATCTGTAGAGTAGCTTTAGAACCAGGCTGGCTGTTTCCTCCTGGTTGCGGTCTTTGTTCTAAGCTAAGCTAACCAGCTGCACATATTTACAATTTATAAAACTTTTTTTACATGTTGTTTCCACCAGAATATTTTCATGCTTTAAAATAAGTCAAACCCACCTCTGCACAAATGACTCATAAATCAACAAATTCTAACAAATTAAACTGTGAAAACTCTCACTGTTTTTCTTTCATGTCACCATCTCCTGCCTCCATTGTCCAGGGTAAACTGATGGATGGAAAGGTGATCGACTCATCACTATCCATGGACCCTCTTGTTGTCGAGCTGGGGAAGAGGACAGTCATTGCCGGTAAATTAACAGTAAATCCCTTTTGTGTTGCTCAGTCAGTGATACTTTGATCTGCTTACATTTGAGAGATAACTGCAGCCTGTTGCATGCCAGGGAATGTGCTCGCTTTGCTGATTGTCTTTCTCTGTGTGATTTTCTTATCAGGTCTGGAACAAAGCTTGGTTGGTGTGTGTGAAGGGTAAGCAAAAAGGTCCATTGGGAAAAAAGAGCCTAGCAATAGATTTACTTTTCAGCAGCTGCATGCAGTCGTGAATCAAATGAATGAATAATGAAAATACCAAAGTTAATAGTTTTGTGATGAAGGTCTTGAGAAATGCTTCCACAGCAAATGTGTTTAGTGTTTCTCTTTCTCTCTTTCAGGCAAAAAATCAAAGCCACTATTCCATCTCACCTTGCATACGGAAAAAAAGGTTACCCTCCCACGATTCCAGGTACTGAGCACTGAACCATGTTTGCACTTCACTTCACGACTTCACAACTATGATCCCACACATTAGCACAGTCCCACTGAGCATATAAGCATAAGAGTGGTGTAATTCTGTATTAATTAGTTAGCAACAGGGCAGTATACAGTATGTCGGAATGACCAACAGTGCCCATGTTTATCGTAATGAAGGAACGTGTCACCTAGTGCACTCCTTTAAATATACAATATATGTTAGTGACTGTTTTTCTTTTTTAGATGTTATATAATACTATTTATTTTATCTTATAGTTTACATACTCATTTATTTATATATGCATACAAATTAAATGAAACACCCGATCAACACCTGATACGACAAAACATTGAACATGAACTTATGCCCTAGGTGATGCTGCTCTTGAGTTTGAGGTGGAGGTGGTTTCTCTGACGCAGCAGACGCCGTGGCAGAAAATGGTCAATGACGTGTTCCCCCTCGTGTGTTTGGCCCTGGTGCCCACTCTGCTCGGCTTGGTGGGACTTTACCTCTACAAAAAGGCCAGCGCTGAGAAGCCTAGCAAAAAGAAGGCGAAGGATAAGAAGAGCAAGAAGAAATAAGGACAAAGCACACAACTATTTAAATAAAATTTTGTAATTGTATTTTGTGTTCTCCAAGTTTATTTAGTATTAAGAGATGCTTTTAATATGGTTATTACCATCTGGAATTAAGGTATTTTCAAAAGTACAGCAGTTATTAGAGTTTAATGTATGTGTTGTACTATTAACAGCTTCAGTAACTATGATGTTTGCACTGTCTGTAGGTCCCAGGTTAGTGATAGTAAGTGAGACAGTGAGATTTCACGAGCAGGTATCCAGAGACAACAGCAGCGCCAGAACATTTTGATAATAAATAGCTGTATTTATATAGCTTTTATCCAAAGCGCTTTACAACTTGCCGCTTGTTCTCACTCTCACACACTGATGGTAGTGACAATTTAGGGTTCAGTATCTTGCCCATTTCAACATGTGGGTAAGGGGAGAAGGAGATCAAATCACAACCAGACTCTACCTCCTGAACCTCAGATAGTCTTGCCACAACTGCAATAGATAAATAAATCAACATGTCACTAAAAGCAGAGATTAGACTGTGACTATGTTACAAGTACAATATAAGCAACAGTTGTGCTGTAGCATAAAGGATATTACAACTTAATCTTGTTAAACCACCCTGTGTTGTAAAATGCTAATAAATCTACCTTGTAACAGAATTGCAGAACTACAAAGTGTCTTTGCTCCTTTACATGGTAGCTCTATTACAAAAAAACAACACATCTTTTTAACAGACACCACAAGCAGTCAAAAAATTGGTAAAACAATATTAGTAAACACCAACAGGACATTGTGTTAAAGTGCAAGTACGGTTTACTGTTAGAACAGCTTGCAAAACGGTGCACTTACATTTTCTTGGAGTATTTTGTATGTGAATGTATTTAATAGAAGCTTGTGCCAAGACATGTTTGTTTATAACCAGGTAAAGGGTAGACCAATAAGAAAGCACCACTGAGTGATAGCTTTATGTAGAAAAACACGACGAAGGTAATTACCTAAAATGTTGATGTGTTACTAAGAGATATTCTTTGGAGATGATGGGAGGATCATCTGAGGGATTAAATACTGCCTATTTACTACGAATACTAACTAAATTAACTGCCTCCCCTCATATAGCTTACTGCTTACAGCTTATTCTAAAATGTTACATCTGCTTATCTGCATCTCCTTTTATTGCACCTCTGTTCCAAAATGCTTCACCTACCACTGGCTCCACAGTGCATCTCTTCCAGTATTGTATTTATCAGACAAGTTATCCCATTTACCGTTTATCACATAGATGACTTCCAGTATTTTTTAAGGCATGTCATTGAATTTTCTAGGCAGCCTTTGATTCCCACAATGTATAAAAATTTTGAACTCTTAAAGCTGTATTCAGTTAGGTTATTCATTGAAGTAATGTCTGTTTAATTTTCTCAAAGTTTCCTCAAAATTATTATTGTGTGGAAATGCAGTACAGACTTCTGTGATCAGTCTATACTTGCAACTACATTACCACAAAGTTTAATTCCCTTTCAACAAGTTGTCTGACTCAAGTCTGCAAATTATTTTTAATTTCCTTGCAGTTAAACTTAATGGCTATCTCAAAGGTAAGACAAATACAAAGATAAATCAGAAACATTACAGCATGATCTGGAGAATGACTGGCTGTAATGTAACATTTAAATAACTTGTCATAATTCAGCTGTAAAATAATGTGAAACACTAATATTGTCACCTTTTCATACTTTTGTAAGCCAAGCATTTACAGCAGCCTAAAATTCAAGCCAGTGATGAAAAAGTGAAAAACATGAGGCCAATAAAACAAGTAAAACAAGTTGATTAATTTCAGTCACACTGAGGTCTAAACATCTTTTTGAATGTATTGTTTTGCCAGACAATATCTTACATGAAGAACATAGGTAGGCTTGTTTTACTATACGGCGCTGCTCGATGATACGGTTTATTGCAGAAATCGAGAACTCCACTCACTCGGGTGACGCTTAAATAAAAACCTTGAGTACATTGATATCCCTCCGCGAATAAAACATCATTAATGTTATTTTCCTGATTTTTTTGATTTAATTTGTTTTCGTTCAAACTGCGAACAGGCACACATCATTTGTTTAAAAAAAATAAAATCAAACAAGACATGGACGAGTTATGTTTTTGATAGAAATATTTCGAGGGCGGAGCGGATGGCACTACTTCTCAGGGTACAACCTCTTCCGGTCCTCTTTCCAGCTTCCCGTGCAACATGGTGAGTGTGTTTCAGTGTCGGTCGTCTGGCGAAAACGGAATAAATTGGCATTTTATTCGAAAATACACGCACGATTGACTATCTTTAGGTATTTTAATCACATAACTAAGTCACAATGTGGTACATTTTCATTAACCATCACTCAGTGATTAAAAAATGATTCTGGGCCTGATGCTAGCTGTTAGCATGCTAACCGTTTTGTGCATGTGTTCCCGTGAACTAGCAAAGAATGCTACTGTTAATACGCGGAGAAACAGCGAAGCAGTCTGTATTCAATATATATTGTAGTTTCTCATGTGTATTAATGCGTCAGGTTAATCATACGGTAAAATGTAAAATTATATACATAGTGACACATGAGTCAGTGGTGCAATGGCAGCAGTTTCGAGACACCGCATCCATTAACGTTACATCCACTAAATAAACCGCAACTTGGCAGCATTGAGTTACTATATTAAGTTGGGGACTAACGTTAGCGTTATTATTCAGGTATTTATACTCTAAAATGTAAATTAAATGCTAAATCAGTGTAATTGAAATAGACTATGAAACAATTTCAGTGATTTGCCAGTATTGCAGACTGCTGGTGTAAGGGCTGTGTATTACAAATGTAAAAACACTTTAACCTTTTTTAGTTTAACAAGTTCTCAAATGCTAAATATCTTAACACAAATGAACCATACAATAACGTCTTAATTAGATGAAAAACAGTTTGATACACAACACTGAATACTGTTAAAACACTGCTGTGTACCAAAGATCGAGGTAAATTTCTCAAACCTAGTTGTCAGTCTCTTCTTAACTGTGTCATCTTCTGTTTGACAGACCAAGAAGAGGAGGAATAACGGTCGCGCTAAGAAGGGCCGTGGGCATGTGCAGCCCATCCGCTGCACCAACTGTGCCCGTTGTGTCCCCAAGGACAAAGCCATCAAGAAGTTTGTCATCAGGAACATAGTGGAGGCGGCGGCCGTGAGAGACATCACAGAGGCCAGTGTCTTTGACCGTGAGTATATTTCATCATCAGTCTTTTGTGTATTGATCCTGGTGACTTGTCCTCATCTGTACCACTGTGTTCACTCCGCAGCTTATGTTCTGCCCAAGCTCTATGTGAAGCTGCACTACTGTGTCAGCTGTGCTATCCACAGTAAGGTGGTGAGGAACCGCTCCTGTGAGGCCAGGAAAGACCGCACCCCACCGCCAAGATTCAGGCCCGCTGTGAGTACCTTCTACAGCACTGTTTACGGTCACATCTGTTTAGTGAAGCTCAACTATATAATAGACCTGTGGATCATTTCACAAGTAGTAGCAGGAAAATTTTTACTAACATTCATGATGGTATTGCACCTTTTTTAGGATGAGTCAATAAGTAGGGTGTTGGAACTGGCAAACCTGAATGCAGGACAACCAATTATGTTATTTGTGACACCTGTTCGAAGTCACATTGTCACAGTGAGAAGGGTCCGTATCAGATATTAATCCAAGTGTTGTTTTTTTTGTTTTTTTACAGGCTGGTGCACCAAGAGCTCCTCCAAAACCCATGTAAAGCAGAATCTGAAGATGCTGTACACTTGAAGAATAAACTAAAAATTCTTTACAAAAACCTGAATGTTGTGATGTTATTAACCGTGTGTGGTGTAGCTGTAGAGAAGAAAGGCCTGTCAAGTATTTTTTTTTATTTGGAATAGACTTTCTTACAGTACAAAACTTACAGTAGTTTAAGATCAAATTACGCAAATGCATAATTACATATGATACATTTAAAAAGGCTCTGCAGTTATTTAAAGCGATATCAGACCATTTACAGGAGTGGGGAGGTTAACAAAGATGGTAAAACTGAAGGGAACAGACAGTGCAACAAGGAAAACATTTGAACAAAATACCACGAAACAAGTTTCTCTTCTGAAGTTTATAGCTGTCTTGGTCTGGGATTACAGTTTACTTTTGAGAAAATGGAAAGGTGGCCAGGGTGTAAATTGAGGCGCAAACAGCATTGGTACCACATGCATCAGGTTTAGAAGCACATTACTGTCTAGTGTTGCACATGAATTAAAAAAAAATACACGCAAACTCAACATGTGAAAAAGGGACACATTTTCTCTTGCATGGTAAAATGTGCTCGTTCTTTCATGCAGAATTAGAATTTATCAAATATGAATTCTGCAGTAGATTAGAAGTCATGAGGGATTGGGGGCCCAAGCTTCTTTACTTTTGTACAATACTTGACAGACTTGGGGGCTCCTAGCAGTCTGGCCAAGGTCACTGTTCTTAGCCGTATTAGGTATACAGTTGTTTGTAAATAACAATTTCAAACCAAATAGTACACTTCAAATGTAACAATTTTAACTGAGAGGGGTGGGAGGAAACGATGCAGAAAAGACCTTAAGCCAAAGGCACAATAGTTACGTCTAATACACAGGAATCACACCTGGGCCTTTGTGCAGACACAAGTTGTTGTCTAAATCCAAATATGCACAGTGAAGAAGAGTGTAACGTATTGATTGGTCAAAGCATTTTTTTTGCTCGCATATGATCATTTCAGTAATTTACAAAGACAACTTTGGTGTTGAATCATTTGAAGTCGCACTGTCTGTATTTTCTTGATTAGGTTAAAGGAAAGTACATTTCAAGATTCGGTGACAGACGTTCAATTTAAAACAAACTTGTCAATTCTCAACAGTCAATTCTTATATTAAGGCAAGACAATTTGATTATTAAATGCAACTTCAACTTTGGGAGAGAAAATTTGAACCACCTATTTTAGTTTGTTTCATTACGGCTGAGAAGAGATCACCAAAGAGCATTATAAACCTCATTCAGCAATGTGCACCAAAGCAAACTTTCTCACCATCTGTCAAAACAAATGTAGCTCCACTTGTTACAATTCTTTAAACAAAAGTAAATTTGAGGTAAACATCTACAACTTTTATTTTGAAAGGGGAAAACCCCCAAAAAGATTCTTCTGCAAAACTAAGTGGAGATAACTCCTGGAGAAAAAAAGAGAGACCATTTTAACATCTACAAGGTTTGCCTGACAAAGCAACGAAAAGAGAAATATTACCTTGCAGCTTCGTCCTAATTCATACTGTATGTACAAATATATTCATTTACTTTAATTTTGCCACTGCAACAGGGAAAAGTGCTTAACAGTAGGAAATAAGTGGTTCTTTGGCTCAGCCATGGGGGAACTATTGTGTGGTGCTACAGAGAACTACGCTCATGGTGATCTAAAAATTATATGAAAAGTACTTTTTTTATTCCTCTTCATAAAAACAATATTTCAGAGCTTCTGCACATCTAGACCACTACTTAAAATGTGAGGTTCAGTACAAGATCGAGTTCAGTATAAGACAGAACCAAGGAACCATTCACAACACTTATGACCGTGGTTTCTGTTTAGCCTGCAAAAGACTTCTAAGAACCAACATGTCTTGATGCTGAGGAAATTTACAAACTTATATGAAATAATGTCAAAATACTTTTTTTTTCTGCACTGCACACAAAAGTTAATGGGCTCAGCTGATGATTTTTACTATATTCAGTATTTGTCCAGACTTTTTGGATATAAGCGGATCTGTGAAAATTTAGTCTTTCCCAAATTACTTTTATGGCTATTCTAATGTAGCACACAGAGATATACACCTTCTACAACGCCGTCTTGATTTTTGTGCCCATTTCTGTAATCTAGACTTCATCAGCCCGCAGGACAGTTCAACTTCTTGTGCTTAAACTGTGTAAAGTCGTAACGAGGAGTGACTACATTAACTATCACTGGAAACAGAATCAAGAGCTGGCAGTTTCCTTTCCACTGACACATTTCTCTTGACATACATTTCTTCACCAAGACAGGATCATTTCATCATCACAGATCACAACTGACAAAACCCATTTTGAAATAAACACCTGTGTCACTTTCCCATCACACCAGCGTCTGGGCAACTCTGTGGACTGAAATATGTTCAAAGAAAATTCAAATAAAACATCTTTTTTTGGATGTAAGCTGTGAGGACAGTAGTAAACTGCCACTCCACAATGCACTCATTCATGTTAGATCAATTTGTGCCAAATGCCATGCACATTTAGTCTTTGAGAAATTAGCAGAATTGGTTCTTTGAATAGGATGAAAGAAAGATTGTGCAAAGCTGTAAGCCAGAGACTTTACAGTGTCTGGAAAGCTACTTGAATAAGTAAATTATTTTGTAGTTCATGATGTCTAAAATCACCCACAACGATCTGTTTCAAGATACGACAGTTGGTAGTTCATGTCCTTCATTCTGGTCAACAAGGTGTGATCAGGGTGAAGAAAGGCACAATACAATGAAATTTAACACCAAAATAATTTTTAAATATAGCATAAATAGAATATGTGTTGGTTTGTTTGCAGTTTGATGTCATTATGAAAGGGAACATGTTAAGGACTTGGTAAGACCCTAACCTCTTCAGTAATCCAAGACTGTGGCAGTGATATTCATACTCATACTTTCCTAGTGAGAAAAAACAATTGTTTTTCCTCACATTTTGAGAGAAATGTGCAGGTCATTAATGTATTCCATAAAATAGTTTAATATAATCATAGTATTCTGGCAGGTATCAGTGCAACAAAAGCAGTCATAGAAAAGAAAAACAAATATTTCATACGCTACCCCACACAGCATTCGCACAAAGGCCTTCATTTTCAACTTTACTTATTCAATTTACTTCCAAAAAACACAGGGTCACTCATGCACACACTCACACACACACTCTCAGATCTGTCCACACCAACCCTCATTAAAAACAAAAGTGCATTTCTAATTCACGGACAACCCTTCAGAAACATCTACGACTTGGACCTGGTTTTTGAGTTTGGTCTTCACTTATTCCCATTATAAAAAGCAATCTGTTATATAGAATCAACCCCAATTTGGAAAAAACTTTGCAGAACATTTGTTAGGTAATAATTTCACTGAATAAATGCAACACGGCATTACAACCTCTACAGATTCTATTGTAGGTGATCCTATGAACTTCTTATTGACACTTTTTTTTATTATATATACTATTAGTTACATCTGTTAAAGTGCACAAGAAGGGAACGTTTTCAGGTTAGGGACAAATGTCAGATTTTTTCCCATAATTTGTGCATCAAGTTTGAATCCTCAATTTTGGAGCAAGGCACATCTACAGATGGCAAAGTGCATTTGCTCTTCATCTACTTTAGAATACATTTAATTAAAATGAATTTGAATTCATTGTTCAAAGTGCACTGAAAATAATAAGGACCACTATTATAATTTAAGAAATACACACAGGAACTTGCCATTCATGCACATGTTAACTGTACCAGTACCGGTTTGAAATATTAATATCAGCTTCAGGTCATTTGTGTCTCGTGTGCAGACCAAACCCAGCCAGGTCCTTGTCTTAGTATAACAATAGCTCCAGGTGAAGCAGGTTGTCCACCCTTTCTCCTCAGTCAAGGATGTGCTCCCCGCGGACGATGTGTGAAGAAAATTCATAGCGGTCTTGGCTGCGGTGGCCACAGATGTTGCACTCAAAAGGCTGGCGAAAACCGTGGCAGCCCATGTGGATGGTAAACATGACATGGTCCAGGAAAAGCACACGGCAGTGCTCACAACGAAAAGAGCGCACAGCTCGCCCCTCCCCGTCTACAACCCGAAATGCCTCCCTAGAGGTGGAGGAGGGCGCAGTAGGTGAGCTGGGAGTTGGCGCGAGGGCAGGAGGTGGGAGGGCTGAGTGGCCTCCATCCTCTCTTTCCACCTCCCTGTCTTTGGCGTGGCTGGGACTGTGACGGTCCCGGCTCCTGTGGTGTGCAATGGGAGGAGGCGCTGGATGATGGTTGTTGGAGAGGAGAAGATGATGGCCGTTGTTACTGTGCAGGGTTGGAGTCAGGGCCGTACTGTTGCACGGCTCGTCTGGCATGCTCTCTGTGTCCGTGGAGTCCTGGCAACCATTGCTAGGGGAGGGTGCGTGACTTCGACCCGCAGGCAGGTCTTCGTGACCCTCTGCTGCCTCCCTCCCCCCTACACCCGCAGCGCCCAGCCCAGCTCCAATCCCTGTACAATCCAGCCTCGGGCCTAGAGCGAGGGAAGTGTGAATGGAGCTGTGGATCGGCCTGAGTTCTGATAAACATGAAGAGTGAGTGGTGGGAAGGTGTGTAGGCCTCAGTGTGTCTGATACCCGTCCTCCTCCATTACCTGCTACACCGGCGTATTCTCCTCCCAGACCAGTAAAGTGCGGGGTTTCAAGGTCCCCTGCGTGCATCTCCCTCTCTTTATCCAAACCAGTGCTTAGCTCATAAGGTGCATCTGAAAGGTTGAGGCGTATGTGCTTCTGTCCTGCAAAAAAGATACATGATCTTATGACACTGTACTATGGAAGTCTGTGGAAGACGTTAAAACTGCATTTTCAAAACAAAACAAAAAATTGTATATATGGGCAAGCCACATTGTTTAAATTAATTTTGGATGCCATATTGAGGTTGGAAGTTATATATCATAGGTGTCCTGAGCCTATTTCCACTGTTGTCAATTATCATCCCAATGTGTTCCTGATTCACTTTGACATTTGGTTTGAATCTACAGGAAATCATACAGCTTGAATACATAAAAGTGTGAAAGCCGGTGGTCACATCACTAGGATTTAAAAAATCTGTACTATTGTATAGAGCTGCAACAATTATTTGATAAATTTATTAGCAGTCAACTATTAAATTAATTGCCAACTTTGTTGGCAATTAATTTAATTCCAGCTACTCAAATGTGAATATTTTCTGGTTTCTTTGCTCCTCTATGACAGTAAACTGAATTTATTTTGTTTGTGGACAAAAGAGGACCTTTGAGGACGTCATCTTGGGCTTTGGGATGCACTGATCGACATCTTTCCCAGTTTTCTCAATAATTAATCGAGAAAATAATCAACTTAATCGATAATGAAAATACTTGTTAGTTGCAGCCCTACTATTATATGATGTACCCAATTCAAGCGATTACTGCTGCTTTCACCGTGTCCTCAACCTGTCCACACTGAGACCAAATGCTCACCTACAAATTTTTGTGGTGTGGATCTCTTGCGTTTGGTGATGCTGTTGGCGAGCCGATCGATAAATGCCATCTTGTCTGAGGAGGGTTGCAGTAGAGAGTCAGGTATAAACTCTAGCTCTCTCATCTCCTCTCCTGCACAGAGTACAAACAAACTGTAATGTTATTTTTGGGCGGTTCTAATTACCTAGACAGCATTTATCCCAAATGTTTAGGTTGCCTGCTGGTTTTCATTAGAATCTAAACCAACATTTGGATAAAAAAAAAAATAAGTGAGGGGTTGTGTGCGTTACCTTGGTAAGGAAGTAGACTACATCTCTACATTAGATGCTACTACAATCCATTTTGAAATGGACATTTACAACACCGTTGTCATTTAGGTTACTGTCCTATCTGAGAAAATGATCTTTACTTCTACCATACCATCTCCGTGAATGCCATAATACCGTACCTTGATTCTGTGCACTGGATGGCTGCTGTGACTCCAGACTCTGTAAGTAGCTGTGGCAGCGCTCACGGTGCTCCTCCAGGGTGCTCTGCTGCTTGTAACTGCGGCCACAATAACTGCACTTATACGGCTTCCCTACAGTTGGAGAAGAGACTGGGGACAAAGTGGGAATTGCTTTTGTCACTATACACTCTCATAAGACAAAAAAACAAACATTTATCAGGCTTGAATCTGTCCTACCAGCATGAGTGCGAAGGTGACCAGTAAGTGCGTCTCGTCTTCGACAGGCATAGCTGCAGAAGGGACATTTAAAGGGTTTCTCCCCTGAGTGGAGCTTGATGTGGCGGAGCAGGTTACCCTTTTGAGTGAAGGAGGCGCCACACTGATTACATTGGAATGGTCGCTCACCTGGGGATAGATCAAACCTGTCAACCCAACTTATTTAACTACATCTATAGTCTTTGGCACATTGGGCCTCAATTCCTCTTAAAAACAGATTTGTTCATGAGTGGGACAGACGAGTGATTTAATTGGTGGCATTCACCAATGTTCTGGTAAAAATTCACCCAGTAGTTATCATGTACAGAATTTCTTTAAAAGGGGATTCAAAATCTGAAATCTGAATGAATTTAGAGTTTATATATGTTTGCTAACATAACTCAAATAAATGTATGTTAGACTAAATTAATATTGTGTTCATGGCTTGCCAATTTACAATTTTCTTTTTTCAAATTATTTTATGATGTTTGTTGGCATATTTCAGCATAATATCCTCCTCCTACCAATCCTCTGTTTCACCCAGCAGTGTAACATCACCTTCTGTGTACTATTTAAGACCACCTCTCATAGTAGTCATGGACTGCTTTGCTTTCTAACTTCAGGTGAACCACTTCCTCTTCATTTCTGTGTTACATGCCAAGCAGACTGTTTTTGTTTTGTTTTCCTCCTGCTTTCTTCCTTCCCCACTAGTTTCTCTTTAGGTCCTGAATGGGTGATTGGCTTGCACTTGTGCTGCTTGGCAAAGCTGCACATTGGCCAATGGAGGTTGAAGCTGGCCAACCAGGATGAAGCATGGGAAATAAAAGGAGCACCCCAGAAGAGTTTGCGCACTCTCACCCATGCAATCACCATTGTTTTATAGCAGCAGTGTACCACAGCTCTGTGTTAATTGTCTGACCATTTTATTTTGTGGAATAAACTTTCATTTGACTCCTCTGTTATGCAATTTTTAAAAATCTTTTTGTCTGCTGATTTCTGACTGCAGGGCTTGAGGCTCTGCAGTGTGAAAGTCTTCTTCTCACTCTACCCACAAATGTAGCAGAAGAGGTAGCCTTATAATGTCAGGGGGTGTCAATTATGCTTATCATGAAATCTCATGAATTCACACCTCTTCATGAACTGGTGTCGTTCATCAGGCTGAGCGATTTAAGTTAGTTTAGTAGAGAGGTTTTGGTGAATTTGACTTGAAACGCGGACTAACAAGCCTCACAGAAAAAAAATAAGAGAGGTTTAGGATAAGAATACGAAGATGTTCTTACACCCAGATTCAACTGCAAGTACACCGGGGCATTCAAAAATAGTATCCATCATCAGATTATCTTAGTTCTGCCATTCAGTCTTGATTACTAAACAATATTTTTAAGTAAACAATGGCATACAACAAATGGGTACAGATAAAGATGTATGAGACATTATCATAATGTCCGATTATATGCCAAACCCAAGAATGGCAGTCACCTGTATGGCTGCGTTTATGCACCATGAGAACATTAGGCCCAATGCAGATCATTCCACAGATGTCACACTTGAGCTTTCCGTTTGGCATTCTGGTGGCTCCAGTTGGTATGGTTTCAGGATTGGTGGTCTCCCTGTAGTCTCCAACAGCCTCAGATCCCTGCTCTGGACCTCCTTCCTCTACTCGCTCCCCTCTTTCATCTTCAGTACTGCGACCTGGGTCTTCATCGCTGTACAGCTCCACTTTAATGGAGTTGGCTATAAAGGCACAAGAGCAAACATAAAGAAGGCTTTCAATTAGATAATGTACCTTTACACAACATTTGGAAACATGCGACAGATCACAGATTATATATTACTGTGATATGTCCTATTATATCATCTGGAAGTAATAAACTGGCTTATGAAATAATTAGGTTTTTGGGATTTGATTATCCATCATACAGTCTGTTTTGTGGGATTCACACTTGTTTTCTCACTAACCACTGAGGGAGCGACTAGGAGAGGTCTCCTTGCTGTTTGGGGTGCTCACTGTTGGACCTCCAAGGGCCCCAGAAAAATCTCTTTCCATTGAAGAGTCTCCACTAGCTGCGACCAAAAAAGGACACAAAAGCAAGATATGTCATTTGAACAACATGCCAACATCTGAAGGAAAGTTAATCTGTGATGAAATAAATCTACCCTACCTGATATGTAAGACCGGCCATTGCAGTCATCAACATCCATACTAGTTCAAGCTAAATACTGAAATGACAGTTATGACGAGGTCGGGATCAAACCGAATTATCTCACACATCCACTCACTCAACCGTGTGACATGCAACCTCTACAATGCAACCCCTCATTAATATAACAGGAAAGCATACAGAAGTTAGGCAGAGGTCCAATTTGACATCACATTTTGATTTGAAAACCCCGGATGCACGTCAATGAAATTGGTATTACATAATTGGTATTACATAAGACCTAATTCACTTATGATCACTTATCAGACACTTTCAATAACTAAAAAATAACAAATACACTAAACGCTAGCGTGAATGTCCGATATCTACCGATCACTAAGACAATACATTCTGAACTGCACCAGTATTTAACTGTAACATTAGCTCCTAGCGCTAACAATACATGTCTTGAAGATTAGCTGATGTAGGCTGATTATTCGTATCAGAATAAGTTAACTAGCTGCTAATTTAGCGCCAACTCTAAGCTTAGCAGCCACAGATCAGCTGATTGAGTTACAATTAGGTTGACCAATGACAACATTGGTAAAGTAAGATAACGTTAAACTAATCTAACGACAAGCTCATCTGAGACAAACTAGTCTCAAAATAGCTTTTACTTTTACATAACGGTGGCGTTGGTGTAACGTTAACCCAAGTTTACGGGTCGGCCTTGGTGGCTAACGTTGGCTAACTGCATGTGATGGAAATTACCGTTAGCTAAACTCAACACTAACGTTACGATCATTTTTCATTCTCGGCAGCTTACTAAAGAGCATGGAGCAAAGTTACAGCTCATTAATATAGGCGATGACGCGAGGTAGATACCGCTGACTTGTGACATTACTTGGCTGAATAACGCTAAATTGAGCATTTAAGTCTCTATGTCGTCTTGTTTAACGCTAGCATAACAAACCAACGTTAGCATGAACTACATTAGCTAGCTAGCGATCAATGTTTCCTAAACGGTTGCTATGGTACCCACCGCCTCCCAAATGATATCGCTAGCCAGCTAGTGGTTAGCTCGCTAGTTAGCTTTCGCTCCCTGAAGCCTCGCATAGGACTTTTACAACACAACACGGTGGGGGTATTCAACTATAAGAGTACTTTTAAAGTTGTCCTGTTCTCGCAGTAACAGCTGCATTACCTGTCCCTGTCAGGGCCGTTTCAGTGAGGTGTTTCTGAATTTTCATCTGCCTGTTTATGACGGCAGCATCTCCCGGCAGCATTTACCTCCACCTCCAAACTGTTTCCGGTTACATCCTAAATGTGTCCATAGTCTATACTGCTGTCAAACACCACCAGCAGTTAGCAGGTCTACACTGGAATCTGCATACAAAACTGTCAATTAACATCAACATTTGTTAATTTATTCAGCACGTAAAACATTACTGACAATAGATTTAGTAGCTGTAGTTTTGATTTAAGATTTGTGCATTTGTCTCCTTACACTTAATAAGTTATTCTGCAGGTCTCCAACTTGTTGACTAATTTTATATTGAACCACACCTTATCTGTCATTGTGATGCTTCACTGCCTGAACTCTGCAGGCTTTTCCCCAGCATTTGGACAGTGCACATCACTGTCTCAAAAGGGGGGAAACGTGTTGCCTTTTAGTATGCAGTATGCTGGGATCCAGGAGGTGCCAAAACAGTCTTTGCATAACACCAAGAGGAACTCAACAGCCATCCTTACCTGTCCCATCCAGAGTGTGTGAAGAATAATTGTTTCTGTGACTATGTTTTGTCTTCAGAATACCTGACTGTGTTCAGTTAAAAGTTTCCTAGCTTGGTATCCATTACAATACCAGAGTTTCAGTACCAAATGTAAAATAAACCAAAATTGTATATTTTTTGAAACCACAAACCACAGAAATTAATAATTTTTTAACGAACTCCTTCCAACAAACTTTGCAAACTTATTAGTTACGACAGGCAATATCTAATCAAGAACAGAAGAATTTTAATAGGCTACTTTTAATCTGTATCCTCAAAAAGTATTGAAGTTCCATCACAAATCTCAGAACAATACAAGTGTTAGAATAAATGTATGCTCACTGTTGCCTGTTTAAGAAACATGTCCACCACATTCAATGTAGCCATATATGTTCCAAGAAAGCGCGATATTGTGTTCAGTTATTAAGGTAAAGTATGAAGGGTCAGACTCGGAGGATCAGGTGAAGTTTAGAGTGGGGATAAAACCATTAGTATTTAGTCTAAGCTATATAGGCTACTATTTATTTCATAATTCTGATGCTGCTCAAAAATGGTTTTCTTTTAACAAACCTCTACTGAATAAGAAGAAGTCTTATAGATAGTTGTTTGGCACTAAATCTATTTTTTGCTTTTAACCAGTAATTGGTCAATTCATTTCTTACCACTCGAGAAACAGTACGAATTTAAATATTTGGGTCACTGGCGTGATTCTCAACTTTCTTTTAAACCCCATATTGACTCAATGACAAAGTAAATAAATGACAGCCTGAGATTGTATAGTTCTATCAGCTTTTTCACCCTACAGGTTAGGAAAAAAAGGATTTCGCAGTTGATATTACCAATACAAGATTATGCAGAATACCTCAGAAACAAATGTTCATCCTCTTAATATAATTTACAATAGTTGATGATGTAGATTTGTTTTGAGGTGTCCTTACCTAAACCTAGAAGATTTTTTAATGCATTTTCTTTAACTTTTCATATTACTTAAAACAAAGTTTAATTCCATATAGGATGTCATATAGTCTAGGCACACTGTGGATCCTTTTTTCTTTGTTCCTAAAATTTATAAGGAAAAAAATTAAATCTACATCTGATTGGAACAACCTGTCCAGTTCACTTAGATATTTTACTTCCTTTTATGTCCTTAAGGCATCTGTTTTTACCTATCTTCAAACAACCTGCTCTTGTTTGTAATTATACTTGAGATATATAAATAAATAATGTAGGCTATCTCCAATATGTACGTGCATACATATAGCTTTGTTTGGGCAGTGTTGGGGAATAACTAGTTACATGTAATTTAGTCACCTAATTAAATTACAACATAAATGTAACTGTAATCTGCTACAGTTACTGGGTAAAATTTGTAATTAAAGTTACTTGTGAAAATGTTCATCAGAATCAGAATCAGAATCAGGTTTATTGCCAGGTACATTTTCACATACGAGGAATTTGCTTTGGTGTGAATTGGTGCTTACAGTACACATAACATAAACAGTAATATAAATATATAAAAAGTAAGGAGAACAGAAAAATTTACAAGTATACAAAAAATATAAAAAGATACAATAATACTATAATACAATGTTGACAAGTATGTGCAAAAGTTGGTAACATGAGCATAAAGCACAGTTGAGCCATGTTGTAAAGTATGGGGTCAGGAGAGTGTATGAGTGTGTGCGAGTTTGGGGAGAGGGGCATGAGAGTCACTGACAATGGGGACCCGGGCCTTGTTGAGGAAGCCCACTGCCATCGGAAAGAAACTGTTGTGGTGAGAGGTTTTGGTCCTGATGGACTGCAGCCTCCTGCTAGAGGGGAGAATCTGAAACAGTTTGTGTCCAGGGTGGGAGGGGTCAGCTGCAATCTTTCCTGCTGTAGAAGTGCACCATCATTGTCTTTGGCAGGGTGGACTTCTTCAGCTGCCGCAGGAAGTACATCCTCTGCTGGGCCTTCTTGATGATGGAGGTGATGTTCAGCTCCCACTTGAGGTCCTGGGAGATGATGGTGCCCAGGAAGCGGAAGGAGTCCACTGTGTTGACTGGGGAGTCACACAGGATGATGGGGGAGGGTGGGGCTGCGCTCTTTCTGAAGTCTGCGACCATCTCCACTGTCTTCAAAGCGTTGAGCTCCAGACTGTTCTGGCTGCACCAGGTCACCAGATGGTCGATCTCCCACCTGTAGGCGGACTCATCCCCACCAGAGATGTCCGCAAACTTCAGGAACTTGACAGACTGGTGACTGGAGGTGCAGCCGTTGGTGTACAGGGAGAAGAGCATGGGGGAAATAACGTAGCCCTGAGAAGCACCGGTGCTGATGGTCCCGGAGTCAGAGAGATGTTTTCCCAGCTTAACATGCTGCTTCCTGTCTGTCAGGAAGTCAGTGATCCACCTGCAGGTGGAGTCAGGCACATTCAGCTGAGAGAGCTTGTCCTGAAGCAGGGCCGGGATGATGGTGTTAAAAGCAGAGCTGAAGTCCACAAACAGGATCCTGGCATAGGTTCCTGGGGAGTCCAGGCGCTGGAGGATGTAATGAAGGGCCATGTTTACTGCATCATCTACAGACCTGTTGGCTCTGTAGGCAAACTGCAGGGGGTCCAGGAGTGGGTCTGTGATGGATTTCAGGTGGGACAACACAAGGCGCTCAAAGGACTTCATAACCACAGATGTCAGGGCGACGGGTCTGTAGTCGTTTAGTCCAGTGGTCCTTTGTTTTTTGGGGACATTGGGAGTTACATCTGAATATTTTCTGTAAAAAGCTAGGCTATATGTTGAATACTATACTTTTAGTTTCCTTGCATCTTTTTTTCATGTGCACAATGTCTTTTTTGCCATTTCCAGCTGTTTAGTAAAGCTTGATGCTATTCTGATGCTTTTGATTGGTTTTTATGTATAAATTTGCAGCTCCACCAGTCTGCCAAAAAAGTGCCTCTCAAGCTGTCTTTTGAAAATGGTTAACACTTGAAAACATTCATTAGAAATTTAGAAAAGTAATAAAAAAGATCTAATTAAATGTAATACGTTACATACATTAATAAAGCAATTGAAATAGTTACACAACTATTACATTTTAAATAGGGTAACTTATAATCGGTAACCTATTACATTTCCAAAGTAACTTTCCCAACACTATGTATGTGTATGTGTACATTTACTGTATTGTTTGAACTGTATTCTCTGTATATATGGATAAGTTGCTTGAGATGAACTCTCAAGCAACTTATCCTTTTAATAAATGTTAATAGGTCTGAAAACCTCTGACATATACATATATATACTGAAACAAAGGAGCCCACACCTGTTGATATTAAGGACATTTTCACTGTGAGTCCGCTGGGAGCTGGGACGCACAAAGAGTGACCTCTACTGTACAAATTGGCCAGATTGTAGGTCCACGCCGTTCCGACGTGTTCTCCGGTTTTACGACGGTGTGCTTACACAATGACAGTTTCCGTCACTTTGACTTGCAAACTGTAATCGCGTTGAACAAGCGTTTTCACCGTTTCCAGTTTCCGTTAAAACGACAATTTCATCATTTCAAACTATCGATCGATATCGATTACTTTAGCAGATACAGAAAGAGACACATTTTGGAAAAAGTACAAGTTGTACTTAAACTCTGAACTTCTAATTCGAGGCCCAGGAGAGAGCTCGAGCGGCGGCGGCTCCGAAAAGTTTGTTGTTGTCACGTGATGTGAGACGAATGTGGCGATAAAAGTTTGTTTAGATAGTAAAACTAGGTGGCGTACTACATTATCAGAATCCAGTTGAACACCGTTTTCACTACAATGCCTCAACCAAAACATCGAAAGATTGCTGTTATAGGTTACAGGTCTGTAGGTGAGTAAAGCACACGAGCTAATGTTATTGAGCTAGCTGGCTAACAGGCTAATGTCCTGGCTTTGTTTTCCCTTCCGACTGAACAGCAACGCTAGATTACCTTTGTCCATGTTTCTTTTTGTTCACATGCGTTTGCTGAGCAGTTGGTTACTAAACTACATTAAAAACAACAGCTTGCTTTAGGTCTGTAGCCGTCTGTTGTAGTTGTAACGTGTTCTGTGTAAACAGTTAGCCGGTGAGATCCTGGTACCGAGCCAAGTGGTGAGTGGCGAAACTTTAGGCTAGCGTGGCACACACACAAAGTATGTAACAGTTACTGTGCACAATTTAAGGAACTCAGCCTGGAACAATATTCTACCTCCTACCAAGTTCACACCAGTCATATTTATTTATAATAACATGTCTGTGTGGCCGGTTCTACATCAAATTATATGACAAATCAGGTTCTGAGGTCCAGTTTGGACTTTCAGCTACAGCGCTGAAGGATTTTGAAATAATATCTTATTGCGATTAATTTGACTGATATTGCAATTGCGAAATTGGAGGGAATGGTCGTTTTTACATAATTATTCCAATTTTCATTGAAAAACATATTAAAATTAGTCATGGTGTGATTTTTGCAATGATCTGCACCAAACAAAGATGTTTTCCTCAGTCTGTAGAATATGATGTGTAGGCCAGGACGTCTCTGCAGCAGGACAATATTTAATTTAAAATGTTTTTTTGACACACATATAACCTTTAACAAATAATGCACCACCTTGCTGTAGGCCATATTGCAATTTTGATACAGTTTTGATTAATTGTTCAGCCCTATATTAAAAACAGAAAACTTTAAGCTGTATTACCACTGCAAACGTTTTTGTCATATTTTATCACATAATTCTGATAGCAGCAATTATCAAAAATGGTGCCATCATAGCATTTAGATAATGTAACATCTTAATAGTTGTGAAGAAGACAATAACCCCACTGATACACATCGGATCACAATTTCTGATAACTGTGGCAGCAGAAACTGTAGTGTTGATCAGAAAGAAGGGAACCATCACTTCACCTGTCAATATGTGTCTGTTAATTGATCCTCTACCACCAGAGTCTGACAGGTCAAGTGTGTGGTCTAAACACCACAGAGGCACCATCTTTGGTTATAGCTATCAAAATAAAGTATTTTATTTTGTATTATAAAAACATTTACCATGGCAATGTAGCTGAAATTTCTGATCAGGTCATATAATTTAATGGCTCACAGAATTTGGTGTAACACTTGTAACTGTATAGGTTATTCTGTAAAGGGTTAAAACCATCACTAAGTCATAATGCTGACACAGGTTTTATGTGTGTCGCATGTATGTATTGTAATATAGGTTTTTGTTGTAAAGAAAGAGTAGAAAGAAAGAGATGTTTTAAAATGGCAGTAAAACAAACATGCCGTGTTTCTTTGCCCTGCTCAGGGAAGTCATCTCTTACAATACAGTTTGTGGAAGGACAGTTTGTCGACTCCTATGACCCCACCATCGAAAACAGTAGGTGTCTTTGTATTGTTTGTAAGATATTGCAGCAAAGAAAGTCACAATGGAATTGGCTTAATGTAAAGAAATGTTTTGTAAAACTAGTTCATCCCTCTCCCTAGCCTTTAACAAAATGGTCAGCATGAATGGTCAAGACTTCAATCTTCAGCTGGTTGATACAGCTGGACAAGTAAGTTGTTCATGTACCACTATATCTGACACGAGCACTAAACTCTATGTTTTAAATATTCTGATCTGTTAAAAACCAATTATTTAACTTTAGGCATTTCTGATATTATGATATACTCGGCTGTCAGACAAGTTGTGTGCCAGTTTTTTTTTTTGACGCTAAAGTCTTGTTTCTGATTCTTTTTAAAAATGTGTTTTGTGTTTGGTAGCAGTCATATCCTATGAGATTATAAAACCTCTCCTCTGTCTGTAGGATGAGTACTCAATTTTTCACCAATCCCACTCAATGGACATCCATGGGTATGTCCTTGTCTATTCAGTGACTTCCATGAAAAGGTGAGTGGATGGGTGTGTTTTCTTATGTTTGAATTATGAGGCATACACTGTCAAGTCTTCAGGCACGATATGAGGTAGACCAGGGGTTTTCAAAGTGTGATGCGGGCCTCCCTAGTGGGGCTCCAAACAGTTTCAGGGGAAGCTCTGTGAATGGAAGTGAAACAATATTACATTACTTATTGCATTAGTTATCAAAAGGAGATCACATACAATAGCCTACATGTGTGAGAGTTGAGAGATACAGTAGTTTTTGGGAACTGTTTTCCCCCCATCAGAGCCAGAAAGGCCTTAGGACAGACCTTTTTTAAAACTATTTGATGTAGTCAAAGGTTATGTCAAACAGCAATATTAGGCTATTTTGGTTCAAATGTTGAGTGTCTGTGAGATCAAATAATATAATTATGATCCCATAGGCATCCAGGAATTGAGCGAAACTTACCAAGTAAACTAAAGATGTGGGCGCCGTTTCCCAAGCTTTGTCTGAGGGGAGGCCCGCGGTCTCAGACTTTGAAAACTCCTGAGGTAGACAACACTATATGTGTCTTACAATTGATGTTAGCATTGTGTTTGAACATATACAGACTTCACCGTTCATAATCCATTATTCCTAAACCACAAAGATTTATAAGGGTTAAACCCACTGTTATATACAACCCAAGCCTAATATGAAGTCCTCAAATATCTTGTTTTGTCCACAACCCAAATAGTTCACTGTCACAGAGGACTAAAGAAACCAGAAAATATTCACATTTAAGTAGCTGGAATCTTGAAATTTGACTTTTTTTTTATTGTAAAAAAATTATTTAAACGATGATCAAAATAGTTAGTGATTAATTTAATAATTGATAAGTCGTTGCAGCTCTAATTAGGTTCTTTGGATTAATAAGTTATTACTAAGTAACATATCAGTTGATAAAGATCAGTATTTAAATGTACTTTGATGTCTGTCTCTGTTCAGTTTTGAAGTTGTGCAGGTCCTACATGACAAGCTTCTAGACATGGTTGGGAAGATTCAGTAAGTTTAGTTTGATCTTATAAAATTCAATGCTTCTAAAAATGTCTTTTGTGGTTTTTCCAAGTGACTTTTTTCAACTAGGATATTGTCTTTTTAGGGTACCAACTGTCCTTGTAGGGAACAAAAAAGATCTACACATGGAAAGGTAATCAAGATTATTATAATAATATAAACCGCAAATGTTTCTGTCAGATAAAAATAACACTGATAATGCTATTAGACTTTTTGGTCCTAAACTATGCAATAACACTCAATTTAATTCAACATGAAATACATTTTAAATGGCAAGCATTTGTTGTTTTGGAAGTAAAAGGGTAAGTCTGGGGATATTCTGTATTTTTCTTAGTGTCAACAAATTAAAATGGCAAAACCAACAATGAATTGATCCTATTAAATAAGTACTGTGTAGCCAAAGCCAGATATAGTGTATTCCTCTGTGAATTAGACCTCCATTGTTGTCCAAAAACTAAAAAAAAAATGTCACCGAGTTACGCTGTTGCACTAATTGACATGTTCTTCACTATGATGGTCATGAGCACAATGTCGTGCTGCCATTCATAGTCCCTGAAGCACCGTATATGCGGCTACAACTAGTCCCTGACAAATGCCTTGCCATTTAACATTTGCTAAAAGTTACAGTGCCCATCTGTTTTAGGAAATGATTGAGCTTTCAAGAAAAAAATAAATGTGTGTTTTTGTGGCCTGTTGTTTTTTTTTTGTTTTGTTTTGGGTTTTTTTTTTAAAGATGAACATCTTCAGTAGGAGCATATGGGTTTGGGGCCGAAGTCTTCTAATTTTTTGACAACGGAAAAATATAAAATTGCCTGCCTTATCCTTAAAGAAAAGTACCACATATTCTCTCTCTGTCAACCTTTCTGTCACCACCCACTCAAACATTTCTGTTTTCAGTGAAGTTTCCATTTCATTTTTCCAGGGTTATCAAGCCAGAGGAGGGAAAAAAACTTGCTGATTCCTGGGGTGCTGCATTCATGGAGTCCTCAGCCAAGGAGAATGAGGTATCGATATCTCCTCGGTGCAGTCCACACATTATGTCTGACACAGATTCACACAATGATGACCATATTCTTGCAATGCAGACTGCTGTGGAGGTTTTCAAGCGGATCATTTTGGAGATGGAGAAAGCTGATGGAAATGCACCCCCAGAGGAGAAGAAGTGCGCTGTGATGTAAAAAAGTGTATCCAGGACATCAATGAGGTCATTTGCTGAAGACAGGAGGCACAACTTCACCAGCTTGCCAACCGTGACCTCGCCACCACCAAGACACTGCAGTGGAACTTTTCTGCTCCACTGTGATAACAGATTGATTTACCTAGCAAAGCAACTGCTCAGACAGTTGATAAACTATCCCACTATTTGTAACCACAGGGAGAAGTTTCTAAGAGCAAGATTTGTTTTAGACAAAGGAACACCGTCAGTGAACACTTTCTTAAAATACTGAAATGCAATCTATGACTGGGCAAAATATTTACTTTGAGTTCAACTAAATGCTCAGAAAACAAAACATTGCCAAACATATTGGTCCCAATTTTTTTGATAAACGTATTATGGTAATAACTACTTGTAAATCAGATGTTTGAGACATCATTCGTTATTGTGTCGTAACTCTTGGAGTATGTACAGTGACTTGTTAATAACCTTTTTAAAGGACTGGTATTATTTCAGCAGGTCTTTCTTTGACAGTGATGGAGAGTCACAGTACACATTGCTTTAAATGTGGTGTTTAAATGTCAGTATTTCTCACAAATGGTGGATATCCTTGAACTCCCAGGGATGAGAAGAAGAAATTTCACTGGGGTTTCACAGCTCTACTTACAGTAATTTTTATTAACTCCTCTTCAGGTACCTTTTACCAATGAACTCTTGAACTGTTCACAATGGAGGGAATCTATTTGTATATGTAACAACTCATGTTTTAAGCTCTCTGGCTAAGCAGATGAGTCCTCTTCCATTGTTTCAACAGTTTAATTTCTTCTTATTGACTGTAATAAAGATGTTATGGACAGCCCTCAGAAATTTAGTATAGATATTCACCAGTTATGGCCTTTTTATTACAATATAAATAGAATCTTAGAAATTGATTAAATACTATGGTTATATCATGGGTGGTGCAGGTTTACTCTAACTTCAGTATCCTAAGTAGAGTACATGGTTATAAGTGCGTTATAATTATGAACATTGTTGAGTTTCAGTTTTTAATTTTTTTTTATTTTAACATTGAATAAGACTATTTAATTGGCTCAAGGCCACAGAGTTAGCTTAGTAATTTTTGAGCTCATTTGATTGTTCATGCAGGCTTGAAGCCCAGATGGCATGCAGTCCATTTAATTCATATTGTGTACTTGCATGATCACTGTCAAATGCTTGAGATCCTTAATGGCTTATCTTAGATCTTGTAACTTTACAAAGACATGACACAATGTGGACCCCCCCCCCACCACCACCACCACACACACACACAGACAAAATCCTCATGTCGTACCTATAGTGGGTAGTTTGGTAGTAAAATGGGTAGTTTTTATCAAGTGCTTTGCTGAGTATGTAGTTGAGTGATGGGTGATTGATGATGGTTAAAGATAAGCGGTGATGCTGTGTCTTGTGCCTTACAGTTCAAACTCCCTCATCTGCTTCCCTTCATGACTCAAGGTGCTCTTAAAGTTTTTTTTCTCTCCTTCTGTTGACTTGATACCATGGCGCAGGTGGTGTTGTGCACCTGAATACCAATACCCCCCCGCGGGTCAATGTTAATTCAGAAATCTTGCTGTAAACAGTTTTGTATATAAATAAATCTGTTACTCATTTGATGTGTCATTCTGATTTTGGCTGCATTATTTGGGTAGTTATAAGTAGCAAAAAGCATGGGCGCCTAATACAGTATATTACTGCACAGCAGTGCATAGGTTGATGTACTACAGTAACTGGTCATCTTTCAATACGGTAACTTCACTTGCACTTTAAATTACTGTATACACGGACCATATTATGAAGGCTCAGCACTTACGGTCTGCTTCAGAGCTGATAATGTGTTGCGGTAACATTACATGTATTACGATAACGGTTGCATAGCCATTATGCGGCTCATTAGGAGTTGGAGCGGAAGATCCTGCAGAACCGCTACAGGAAGGTGATACTGCGAATGGAATATGGAGTGTGTAAGTCATCGAGCTAACTTTAGCTTGTATAGACCATAGCTTTCTAACAAAACCCCTCCACATGGCTAAGCTGAATTAGTTTGAATTCACGGTAGCAGCTAACTAGCTAACTCTGGGCAGAGTAACGTTAGGAGACAAGCTCACTTGTTTGTTAATAACGGAAGTTAACGAACCGTCATGAGGGAATATTTGACGAATGCGACGATGGTTTCAGCCCCACTACCAGTGTCCCACCACTAATAATACTGTCTCAAAATGGTAACTAGTGTAACTAAAAGCAAGAGATGAAATGTAAAGTCACCTCGACTGGCTCCTTAAAGTCAACACACTGTGACGCTACTGCTAGCTTAATGCTAATGCTTCGCTAACGTTACTGTTAACTTGTGGTTTTCAGGAGTAGTTATTCAGTTTGTCCATAACCTTAACAGCTGTCAGTTTGCCAAACAGGCTTTGTTCAATTGTAGCAATAATAAGTCAGTGTCAAATTAATCATTTGCAACAGCAGATTACAACTATAACATTATTATTATTATTATTATTATTTTATTTTTTACAACGTTTACTCAAGTCAACACTTAAGGTGTTTAGCTAAGTTAAAGCTCTGTGGTGTTTAATGTTGACTAGCTGACTACAATATTACTGTATATAACAGTTAGTTACAGTTAACGTTAGCTACATCGTAATTGAAGTTATGATAAACGAAGCAGAGCGTGTTTTGTATGTAATATATGCCAGTCCTTGGTAATAATGCAGTGCATCTGACACCTTGAAGAACACACATTTGCTACCCACGACACAAATATAACATTAAATCTGCCTTCAGCATGCATGCATAGCTAACACATTCTTAACACGAAATATACCAGTTATCATTATAACAATATCATACATGAATTTAACCATATCAAGGATTATACCTAACCGCTAATCCTGAACAATTTAAACCATTATGCTTGTAGCATCCTTGGTGGGCCAGTCAGTGCTTCTGTCCATAACCCTGATGGCATGGGAATTATTTAGCCATGTCATGCAGATACTTGTAAAACAAACATTTACTTGTTTTGGTCAAGGTCACCTCCACAAATTGATTGATCTTTGTCTTTTTTTTTTTTTCAGATGCCAGTACCTATTGATGATCTTGAGGCCAAAAAGGACCCAGTCATAGATGGCCCAGTCATAGATGGTAAAAGACTAATCATGAAACCAAACTGAGAAACAGTGTCTTTTAAAAACCGCAAAACAGTGTCCTCAATAGTCTCGCTCTCTCTCATTCCTCCAGACCCAGAGCACAATGTATACACCAGGTTTATGAAGTCCCACCGGTGTTATGACCTTGTACCTACCAGCTCCAAATTGGTTGTTTTTGATACATCACTTCAGGTAAAATAAAAGCTTTAAATCAAAATAAGTTTATCTTTAATTAGCTAATTTACAATGAAACATTTGGTATGATTTTACAGGTCAAGAAGGCCTTTTTTGCTCTAGTTTCTAATGGGGTAAGAGCAGCGCCTCTGTGGGACAGCAAGAGGCAGTGCTTTGTTGGTAAGGGTAATTTAAAATTACTTGTTTTTTGTAAGTTTTTGTAAGACAAAATTAATTAAAGAACTGACTTGATGCTCCACGTGCATCTCCACAGGTATGCTAACCATCACAGACTTTATTAACATCCTTCATCGCTACTACAAATCTCCCCTGGTAAGATGGTGGACACCAAATGATTACAGTTCTTGAATTGTAAGATTAGATGTAACATATTTAATCTCACAACCGAACTGCAGGATTATTTTGTCATAGGTAGTGTTTTAACTAATATGTTGCTCAATGTGCCCTTGCTCTTTTGCCCTTTGTATCAAGAGCTTCCTTTTAAACCGTTTCTTCTCTATGTAATCGTTCAGGTTCAGATATATGAGTTGGAAGAACACAAAATTGAAACATGGAGAGGTGAGAATATTTAATGAATATGCTAAGTATTTAATGTAATTTACTCTGGTGATCTAGAAGTATCTTGAACTACATTGTTTGTTCTTGTTTATTATAACAGAGCTGTACCTTCAGGACTCTTTCAAACCCTTGGTTTGCATATCTCCCAATGCAAGGTGAGTTTATTTTTATTTTTATGATTGCTTGTCTTGTCAGTACTACTTCCAGGCATTGCATTGTGTTGTTGGTGTTAAATGTCACTTTGAATGAATATCCAGATGTTGAATGCTGGGACATACAACTTGGGGGCATCTTATGGTTTAGCCTGTGGCAGGACAAGTTGGCCTATTCCCAACAGATGTCACTGAGGAAGTACAAATATGTATTAACATTTCAGGAATGCCATCAGAAACGCTTTTCTGTGCTTTATTCTTTTGACCAGAGTCTCTGTAAGTAGAGCTAGACATCAAACCGCTGTGGATACAAGCTGGATGGATACAAGCAGCTTTACTACAATTTCGTGATTGATAGAAACATATTTATATGTTGTCAAAATAAATTTGCTGGGAGTTTTTTTTGTACCCACAAAATTTATTGCATTAGTGCTTCACTTAACTTGCAAATTGTTTAAATTTTTACTCAGCTTTCTTGTTTCATAATATGCTTTGTCCAAAATAACTTGATTAAACTGTCCTCTCTTAACTTCTCTGCGTCACAGTTTGTATGATGCCGTATCATCTCTGCTGAAGAACAAGATCCACAGATTGCCTGTAATTGACCCTCTGACTGGAAACACGCTCTATATTCTCACACACAAGAGGATCCTCAAGTTCCTGAAGCTTTTTGTAAGCCCCCTTTTTGACATCTCTCATCACTAAATTATCTGCAAATGTTTTTTCATGGTTTGAGTCTGACAGCAACACAGCGGATGTTGAGTACAGTGTAAAGACTTTTAGCTTAAGTTAAGGAAACAGTTTAGTCTGAAACTGTTTAACAAAGACATCCATTGCCCTACCGTGTTAATCACATGTGCACAATCTCTTGTCATTGTTTTCAGATCTCAGAGATGCCAAAACCCTCGTTCTTGAGACAAACCTTAGAGGAACTGAACATCGGGACATTCCAGAACATAGCAGTGGTCCGCACAGACACACCACTGTACACGGCGCTTGGTATTTTTGTTGAGCAGCGAGTGTCAGCGCTCCCTGTTGTGGATGACAAAGGTATGTTGGCTGGTTGAAATGACATCCTTGTTGATTCTGCATTGATCACCAGAGACCTCTTGAATTTAGTTTTTTTGTGTGCTGATTATGCCGCCTCTCTCTTGCAGGTCGAGTTGTGGACATATACTCAAAATTTGATGTTATTGTAAGTTGTTGTCTGTCAGTGTCTCCTCACTGGATTTTTTTGTGCTTATGAAGAAAGAGTAGGGTTACAACTAAAAAAAACTTTTAAGGTGCCCCCTATAACCAATCCAGTCCAAAAATGTTTAGTTTACAATCAGATGTGACAAAGAAAAGCCTCAAATTATCACATTTGAGAAGCTTTAATGAGCAAATGTTTGCTTGAAAAATGAGAAAAAGAAAAAAACATGAACCAAACTGAAAAGTTGAGATTTTATTTTCTGTTGATGGATAAATTGTCTGTTGTATCATTGCAGCTGAAATATTAGTATGGGTGGGCGATATGACAACATATATAACATGAGACGATAAACATTTTAATGTATCGTTTTGGGCAGTGTTGCAAATCATTGTGCAGGACTGCTTTCAGGCAATTTTTTTAACATACAGTAATTTTGTTCTAATGTGATAGATTAGCACAACTTGTTAGGTATTCAATTCAGTGAATTAGCCTAAGCAGATATTCTCATGTGATTTTTTTTATCTACATATCTCTTTAAGTCTTAATTTATATACATCTCTCTGAATTGTATTACCATATACCGTATATCAATTTTAGTATGTAGTGTGATAGAGGATGTATCCACATTACCTGCCTTACCTGAGTAGGGCTGGGTATCGAGTTAAATACTTTTTAGGCACCGACCGAATTGCCTCAATACTATCGAGTATCAAAACATGTCTTGTCTTTCGGTACCAAATTTCGATACCTAAAGGTCCTTGTTAACGTTAATGAGCCAATAAGCATGCAGCATGCTTGATGTGCTCAAATGTAAACGTGATTGTAAATGGCTGTGGTGATGTAAACACTAGTTCACGCCGATTACGCACAGAGACGTGGTTTTAAAAGTCAAAAGTGTGGCTACATTGCACCAGGCTTGATGCAACAGCGTGCAATGCAATATTTGCGACGTAAGATAATTGCTGCCAAGAGTGGCGACAAGACAATCCTGGTGAAGCCCGTGACTGTTCATGGAATAAACTTAAGAGCAGAAAGTTTGACTGCAACAAGACAGGACAGGTGTCGTGCCGAAAAGTGATCGTCTGCCGAAAAGTGATTGCCGTCTGCTGGAGCTGTATTGCCCAGTCTCTTCAATCACTTTCTGGCAAGTGAAATAGCCTACTGCATTTTATGGGTTGTATTGGCCATTTAAAGGTATTTGAAGAGGTAAAAAGTACTAGGTGAGCTATAATCTGTCAAATATTCTTCAAATTCTTCTGAATGAAATCAACTAATTTCAGGGCAGAAATAACCTTTCAGTCAAGAAAGAGTGGATTGGTTGGTAGGCCTACACAGCAAGTAAAATAATGCAGTCATAAGGATAATTGCAAAATTGTCTTCATTTTATATCTAAGTTGGCAGTAAGTCATGTTAATTAGGCTACAGCCCGTTTTCCAAATATAAACAAAAATATTACACATAGGCCTACCAAACATCAGTTTTCGGCAGACGATCACTTTTCGGCACGACAGACACCTGTGCAGTCATCGCCTCAGCGCTCTACTGCCACCGAGCTTGCTTCAACATGCCCTTCATACGAGCAGTGTTGGGCAGTAACGTTACTAGTTTAACTACATTTCTCACTAGCTTCTTGGTAGCGTCGCTGTTTTCCGAATCTAATCAAATCAAATCAAAGCTCCTTTATTGACCAAGTAGTGCCCACCCACGCTACATTTTCCCAAGCATTTCTGAAGGATCAGTAATAACGCAGCATAAGTAACGCCACCCCCACACACGGACCTGTATGTGCAGCCGGCGGAAGCGCTTCCGTGTGATGGTGACATCACGTGCCGATCCTTGGGCTGATGTCTGCGACTCCGCTGCCTTGGAATAAAGACACGCGCGATTGAGTTTACTTTCTATTGTGATAGTTGTTACCTCATCCTCTAGTGAGGAGGAAACTGATATTTAGTGGCAGAAACTTGTTTCCATGAGATGAGATGAGATGTAAGATTTCTCTCTCTCTTTCTCTCAGGCCGATTGCCATGAATGTTTAGGTTGTTTAGGTTGCAATGTTGCCAGAGCACAAATTCACATAAACAATAAAAAATATATAATTAATAAACAATGAAATTACATTATAAAAACTAAAAAAAAAGGAATAAAAACTTTTTTTTTTTTGCAAGCAAGAAAACATTTGTAATCTGAATGCCCGTGTTTATACAGAACCTTGCAGCAGAGAAGACGTACAACAACCTGGATGTGACAGTAACGAAAGCCTTGCAGCACCGCTCTCAGTACTTTGAAGGTGTGCTGACCTGCAACAGGCACGAGACCCTGGAGGCCATCATAAATAGACTGGTGGAGGCCGAGGTGAGAATCGGATGTCATTGTGTCTCCCAAGTAGCCATCTGTAGTGGCCGTTTTGGCCACAAGCAGCTTTTTGACAATTTTGCGTTTAAGAGAAACTCGCTGGTAACTTAATGAAATCAAAAAGTCAATGATGCTCTGTGTGTGTGTGTGTGTGTGTGGGTGGGTGTGTATAGTTACAGTATCATGGATTTCTGTACACATTCTTCTGGTAGAAATACTATTTTGCAGAGCTAAAAGTAACACTGATGGTCCTCCTGTGTGTCCCTCAGGTGCACAGGCTTGTGGTGGTGGACGAGCAGGATGTCGTGAAGGGAATCGTCTCCCTCTCAGATATACTTCAGGCACTAGTGCTTACTGATGGAGAAGAGGGTAAGCACAGATATTTTGAGCTTACACATATAGGAAGTACCGTATTCACACATCTTCTAAATATGTTCATGGGAAACTTTTAAGTGACGATTTGATTTTTCTGCCCACAGCTTGAAGAAGCACCTCAAAGCAGGAAAGGCTACAAAGTTTTAAGAGGATGTCAGAGCAAAGGGAGAAAGAGAACATTATGACTTATATTGAAGTATCATATATCTCTGGAACCAGCTTTCCTGTATTCACACACAAAGACGTCTCCCTCTCTGCATAAATATCAAGTTTTAGCAACCCAGCAGTATAAAGTTATATTAGGACAGGACATACAGAAGCTCCTGTAAATCGAGCCAAATTCCAAGCCAAAAGCGAGATGTTAAAGCACAAGAAAACTCTGAAGAGGAACCGTAGCCTCTCAGGATGACCAGACGTCATTCCCACCTCTGTGGTGCTAATCTACGTAGAGGACCATTAATTATGACTTTGATTACAAATGTATTCCCGATTATATAAATTAAGTAATCCGTTACCAGCTAAAGGAAAACTGATTTAGCTGTATTGCATTTTGTTGCCAGTATTTAATTTCTATAATAAGGCTGAAATCTAGATGCACATAAAACCAATGAAATACTGTGTGACTTTGTCAGATCAACATTCGGGTGTGTGTTGTTCTGGCACGTAATGAATGACATTTGACTGAGCCCTGTTCTTTGTACTTGTAAGTAGTATAATGTTATCAGACTTAAATTATCTTGTGATTCACCATTCAGCTAGTTTGATTATTGAAATGCAGGTGGAGGGTTAATTTGCAGTATTTATCTGTATGTATGTGCCATTCATACAGCACATACAGTATATACATACAAAAACTACAAGCTACCTTTGTGTGGGGAAAAAAAAAAAAAGATTTAGCATAGTTTATCACTCAAACACTAGACCTGGGCAGATATGTTTGAAAAATGATTTCCCAGGTGTAAAATTAACAAAGAGTTCAGCTTCAGGAACTGTTAAAAAAATTGATCTAGGTACATTTTAAACTAGTTTCAATTGACAGAAATTTGACAGTAACAGTTGAGTTATGTAAATTTGTCAACAATGAAATGAAGATGCGAGAGCTACCAGTGTGTGAAGAATCCAAGGGCTCAAGTTTTAATCTGTTGTGTAGCCAGACCGCAAAGTAGCAAACCTGGAAGAGCACTTTAGACTTCCATGACAACCTCATTGTTGAAGTCTACAACAGCACGGAGGAATCTGCTGTTTAGAGACGACCATTCATTGTGCTGTATTCTGTTTAAATGCACAAGCTCTGGATATTTATGGATTTTTTGTTTTGCTGTTTTGTCTGCGTTCTCCTGTATAACAAAATGTTTAATAGATTGTACATTAAACTTAGAGAAACTTTTCTCTGCCTGTTTTTTACCCACATTTTGGGTTTTTGGCATTGTTAGCGTCAAAAGGGATTTGGTTTTTGCTTCAATGCTGCAAAATCAAAAACAAATTCACAGTTCACGTAAAAAGTAATGGTCAAGTTAACAATTAATGATTTAAATCGTTTTGGTGTGTTATGTTGATGTCAGTTATAGTCAGTGAAGACATGTCAAAAGTCTGGCAGGTTTATCAACTGTTTTCCATTCATTGTGTTTAGGGAACTTTATCAAAATCACTAAAAGCCAGCATTTACATGTCACATTTCCTGTTTTGGTATTTATGAAATTGAATGTGTACAACTGTATGTAAATGCACAGTTTTTGTACTAATCTGCGTTAATATAATTTAAACGATGAGCAATAAAGGTTCTTTGAGTTTGTTTTGAAGTGCATTATTCTTAAATGCATACCTCTTGTACAACACATTGAACTTTTGTCTAAAGGTGTAACTGGGTAGTGATTTACACTGCAACATTAACTTTAGCAACTCATTAAACCTGCATTAACAGATTATTTTTGGCCATCTGGCCGTAGCAGAGACAAGCTGTAAACAACACTGACATGTAACAGATGTGTGTTAACACATCCAACATGTACAGAGCAACATTAGGATTCATTTGAAGTGTTGTTTGTGTCCATAAGATGAATGCAAGTCCAATATTCGCTCTCTTTTCAGCTATGTTTTTGGTCTCTGTCAACTCCAGAAACATCCCACTTGCAGATGCTGTATGCTCCACTGTATTCACCAGCTAGCTAGTAACTTTGTCTGCCGTTTGGTGCTGTATAGTTAGTGCAAAGTGAGTTTTTAGAGCATTTTCTCCTTAAACTGCTGTCGGTGGTGGCTAAAAACAACATTATGAAAGTGATGACAGTGAACAAATGAGCTTAAGGAGGATCAAACGCTCTGTCTAGCAGAGGGGAGCTGCAAAGTCTCATGATAATTATCTATGAGTTAATCACCACAAGTGGTGACTACAACTACATAAGTAGTTCACTTCATAAAATATGGAAGAAAGTAAAACATATAGACACCACATAGGAAAACAACTGCATTTATTACTCTATATTAGAAGTTACATGACTGAAGTCCTGAAGGGGATTTTACACAGATGTAGTTATCTTCTTGCCATGAATGGACAGAGACTTGGGAGTTATGACAACCTGTTGAATAATACCTAATTTCTTAGACTCCATAGGGATACTTGGAGCAAGGTATAAAAACCTTTAATACACTACACATTGTATACATTGTATGGCAGATTTGACAAACATACCCCTTTAATGTATAAACATGGTTGACACATAACAGTAGAGCTCCCAAGTCTTTCCAGCCAAAAAGCAACATTATTAAGTGCAGTCTATTTGTTCTTACAAACATCTTGTCAGACGTATACCTTATAGACAATACCGTGCAGTGAGTAAAATAAAAAAGTATTGGTCAAACACATCTGTGAGACAGCATTGAGACATTTCAGTAGCATTTTGTTTCAACATTTCTTCTCCCAAAGAAAAGTACAGCAACTGGTTGGCATGATTTGTATAAACATTCTCGTTTTCAGTGGTGTGATCTTAAATAAACACTAGAGGCCATGACCAGAAATGATTCTGAGAATAATTTGGTTTTAATGTTGTGAGGTCAGTAGTAGTGCACATGTGGCCTTTCAGGCTTTCATAGGGACTCACAGCGTACAAATATAAATAACATGGGAAATACTATAAACAAACAGTACCTGTTAATAATGCTTCCAGCTACAAGACAAAAGTGCACCGATTTCCTGAAAACATAACAAAATGTAGACAGTGACTTGTGACAACGTTAGAAGGCTTGAAGGAAACAATGCATACAATTTGCACACTGAGGAGGTATTGTACGATGGACAAAAGGAGCTGTGAAACATTGGTTAAAAATCAAATACTGCTCTGCAGTAGTAGAGGGCTATTGGAGAAATTCAGCATAAGTAGTGTGTCTGACACTTGTAGTAAAGTTACTTCAGAGGTCAGAAAGTAGATAATACATAACTGTTTACAAACAGCAAGACCGAAGTTTTCAAATTTTCTTCCCACCAACCAAAACCCCGGTATAAAAGATTCAACCATCTAAAATATGACCTAAGCATCAACATGAAATCAAATGTAATTGTCATATATACACAACTATCACCTTAAAAAGCTAGTTTATGTGCAGTAGTTATAAATGGCCAGGGGCAATGCACCCAAAAAAACTAAAAAACATTTGACATGTTTTGAAAATATATTTAAAAATGAACATAAAAACAAACTGTTATTCAGATTCCTGGAGTTAGTGTTTTTCAAATGGATTAAAAATGTGCCTTGTACTGAAGCTACAGTGTACAATAGTCCTTCCTGCTGCAAAGGGCGAAGGTTTATCTGAATATATACCAGCTTCTCTGAGCGACTGGAGCAACGTTCACTCTCGTGCGTCGACTGCATTCACGCAGGAATACTACCATTTAAATATTCTACATGTACATGCTACATGTGTCCCAGGCTGGAATTAGGGAGTGTGTCAGCTAAGAAGTTGTCACTGGCAGCTGTTGCTTTACAACACACATTTAACAATAATTCCTAAATGTGTATTTTGCTTAAGATGCTTCTAATCAGACAAAAAAAAGTGTTGATTGATAAGCATAAGGAAAACCTGAGGATTTGGGAGAGCTTACTGCTTTATACATGCTTACATGGTAATCAGCAGGCAACTAGAGTACAAGGCTGTAGCAGAAACAGATGAATTATTCTCATTGAAGGACTTCTATGCAGTTTGGGGTGTGACTGTGTGCCTGTAGGTGGCACAGAGAACCCTGCACAATAACCCATAGAGTATAAACAACACAATCTGGTCATTTAAAAACAGAAAAAGTAAAAGTAAGTTAAAAACACTCTTAACCCTCCCAGCATGCCCACCTTTCAGCGACAAAAAGAGTGAATGCTGTGTGTTAACTATTAAGCAACTGTGATCAAAGAGACTTGTGGAAATATCAGCGACTGACTTTCAAAATGGTAACTAGTTAATTACATATCCTGTTATTGATTGCATACAAGTACACAGGAAATCCAAGGATCCTTGTTAGTGCGGAGTGTAGAGAGGAACAAAAAGGTTCAGGTAGGGCAGCAGGAGCTAAGGACAAGACAGGAAAGGTGTTCTTGGTAGTTTGGCTGGGTAAGCGAGGTAGGGTTTGTCAAAAATCAAGTGGTTTCAAAACTGGCAGGAGTGTCCGTAGAGTAATATTTTACAAAGTGCGACTCATATTCTCTTTCTCTGTGCACTCTTTGTAGAAGGCCTCGGCCCGTTCCCCTCAGTGTCCTATGGTCTGGAGTCGGGGCCTGCTCAGTGCTCTATCTCAGCGATCTGCTTGCTTAGCTCAGACCTTAATGTCCTCTTGAATGCTGAGCTGGGACAGGGTCTTTTTGATGCGCAGGGCCGTCAAGCGGGCAGCTCCATTAGAATACCAACACTCCCTCATAATTTTGCCCATAACCCGCAAGGCCTGGAAGCAGATAAAGGATTAAGAGCTTACAATATAGTATACATGATTATGAGGATACAAATGTAGTCAATGTGTAATGTATATCTGACTCTAGTTGTTAATAAGCCTGCATCTGACAGGTGCATCCCTCATGGCACAGGGAAACTGTTAATGGAAGAGGGTCTCTGAACAGTGTGACAAATATTTACCAGTTTGAATAATAATTAACCATACTATAATAATTTTACCCTATGGGAGTAATCTGATAACCTCTTTGACTTCTGTTTAGTTATTTCACACTGCTCCTAAATCTCAGCAATTAACTTGATGACTGTCATGTTACGATTACGAGTCAACAATAAGACCCATAAATTGGAATTACTGTTCCACCGTAGGTTCAGATCTTCAAAAACATTACCACACTTTTTGTTATAATCAATTTTTATACCTCATAGCTCTGCCACCAATTTGGGATGTTGGGTCGTAGCTTTTGGTCACACACCAACTTTCTCATCTCCTCTATTGAAGGGTCAGAAGGGACCAGATCATAGTAGGGCAGCTGGTACTCTTCGTGGATACCTGATAACACAGAACAACGCTGAGGTTAAGATCAGTGCTGTGCTCTCAGTTGTTAACACTGATAAAAGAAACACAGGTTGAGTATCCAGAGTAAAAACAAAACGGACCTCCACTATTACAGCGGCGTGCAATCTCCCAGTAGACCAGTCCCAAAGCGTAGATATCAGCACATTTAAACGAGTCGAAGTGTCTCATGTTGATTGTCTCATCCAGAACCTCTGGAGCCATGTACCTGTGAGACGTAAAAACAATCCCAGTTTGTAATGATGCACAGAATTAAAGGATATTCTGGGAAAGGTATCAAAAGATATCTGTGAGAAAGGGCGGCCAAAAAGCTGCAGGCGTGCATCTCGACACAGACCTCTTGGTGCCCACCCTTTGATTGGGCGCAATGTCGATAGTGTCTGTGGCAGAGTCATGGCGGACAGCCAAGCCCAGGTCAGCGATGGCACAGGTGCAGTTCTTCTTCACGAGGATGTTCTTGGACTTCAGGTCTCTGTGGGCGATGCCTGGCTTTCCTACCAAAACATAAACGCACACGACAGACACTTGTGAATTCTTACCTCTAATAATTTTATTTTTTTAAGAAGTCAACATCAACACTGAACTGTTTTATGTTGTTATACTAGAAACAACAACACGTTATGCAATTTTTTGGCCATCAGTCTGGTTGATAAAAATAGAAAACACTCCCCCACTTGTGCAACAAAATGTCCTCAACTGCACTTTAAATTTCCATTAATTAGTTAAGCAGAAGATTCAGCAGTGAACTGCTTTCAAAGACATACAGGAGATAATGGATGCAAGTTTCCACCCGGTAGTAATTATTACCTATTTTAATGTTTAGCAGTAAATAATGTCTGACGCTAGACTATACATGCACTGTACATGACCATCACAACAGTTGAACATTATGATAACAGATGACTTAGACATGCGAGTAGAGCTGCAATGATTAATCATTTAGTTGTCAACTATTAAATTAATCAACTGTTCTGATAATTGGTTTATCGATTTGAGTAAAGAATGTCCAAAATTCTCTGATTCCAGTTTGTTAAATGTGATTTTCTGGTTTCTTGACTCCTATATGACAGTAAACTGGATATCTTTGGATTGTGGACAAAACAAGAAATCTGAGGACGTCGTCTTGGCCTGATCGACATTTTTTAGACCAAACAACTAATCGAGAGAAAATAATCGACTGATAAATCAACTTAAACTAATTATTAGTTGCAGCCCTGCATGAGAGCAATAAAACAATTTCAACAATTCAGACACCCCTTCAATAATAAAATGTCTTCAAGAACAGAACATTATGGAGAATGTTAACTACATAATAAAGTTTTTGTGGGTAACATCTACATACTGTTGTGACATATTCAGCATGAACAGATGAGAAAGTGATGTGGGGAGCAGACTTGACTTTGAAAAGACCTTCTGTAACTTATACTACTATCTTCCAGGTGGGAGCGGCACCGTCATATTTAGTAAAAGGTTGAAGCCATGAAAAAAGGAGAATGCTTAAATACAAACGCACATTTATACCAACACTACCTTGTGTTCCAAGAATCTCCATGTGCAGATGTGCAAGGCCGCTGGCAGCCGATAGTGCCAGTTTGATCATTCCTTCAGTAGTGACAGAGTAGCGGTTCAGGTAGTCAAACAGAGAGCCATGCTCATGGTAGTCTGACACCAACCACAGCTGGGTCCATGTGCCATTGTCTGGGCAAGAGGCAGAAACAGAGATACCATAGAAATGATAAGTTTACTTGAGAATGGTGAATTATTACACAACAAATACAGACATCAATAACCTGTAAATAGGCTGTAAATTATCCATCCAGTCTTTGCCTGGAAAAGGGAGTATGTTGTGTTGTCACAGGTTGTGCACCTTTGTTGTCAGCAGCTATAAAGCCCAGGATGTTTTCATGGCGGAGCATGATGGTCTGATAGATTTCAGCCTCACGGAACCAGGAGCGCTCCTCTCTGGATGAGAAGATCTTCACCGCCACGTCACCGCCCCTCCAACGTCCTCGCCACACCTCGCCGAAACGCCCTTTCCCAATAATCTCCTGGAGGACAATGGTTCTGGCCACGGTCCGCTGGACAAACAGAGGCAGACCTGCTCCAAAAAGATGAGAATCACTCATTAACAGTGGTCTGATACACATTTTAATCTAAAAAAAAAAAAACAGTGTAAACCGCAACATGAGTGGTATCATTCTGAGGACTGACCAGAGCCTGAACCAGAAGTGGACAGATCGTATATGAGGTCCTGCAGGGTCCTGTCTTTGGCCAGGTAGAGGTGGTCACAGGAGGGGTCCTCCACCTCTAGCCTTTGCCTGTGGCTGTAGGCCCTCCGGTGGTACTGATACAGGAACATACCCACCAGCAGCAGCAGACACAGCAAGAATAGCGGCCCTGCAGTCACAGCGACTAGTTCTACCAGCCCCCATGTCCCACCTGGGCCGTAGCCTTCCCCCAGTCCTGACTGAGTCGTAACTGAAAAGAGAATAGCAGGGAATTTAAATGCAACATCTTTCACTCAGCACACACATAAGACTGACTCTATTCACTTATATGTACTGCTTCATGTCCTTGAGGAATGACAGTGTAAAGCTTTTGGCTAAGCAGACAATTAGAAATCTCAAAGTCTGACCCTTGTATTAACTTGTCTTGATTATTCCCAGTTATTTAATAAAGAACTGCTCAATTCTCTACACTCAAAGGCTTTTACTTTGAAAAAAAAAATGTACAAGGAGTGTTGAAATTACATTAACAGCATCCTAATATGGTTAAAGGTCTGCTTATTCGCTCTCTCTCAACCACTCTCGTATTTTTCAGCAGTGCTTTGTCTTTGTGATGCTCTTGTTGAGTTTTGGGTGTCTCCTCAACTCCACCCTTGATTTAGTAAATTATTTACTGGGTCCTTGAAGTAATTTGTGTTTCAAAGCCCTATAACTGCTTCTAACATAAATGATCCTGGTGCCATAATCATTCCAAGGTCACCGAACGTGCACACTGTGCAAGGAAAAAAGTTGTAGTCTTTTACACCTATTTTTCATGTTAAAATGTCAGCAACTTTGTTTATACCATGCTTCTAAAGTGCTGCTTTGCGGTTAAAAGCTTCATATGAACTACTTGTGTTTTTTTGTTCATGCTGGGGATAGATACTGTTCACAATATTGTGTCGCAATAGTTCCCCACTTCCCATCTCACATATTTTAGGACACTGTACAATACACCAAAGGAAACACTTATCTTCTCAGTAACCTTGAGTCACAAACATGTGTAGGAAACTCTTAACAGGTGCTGGGATACTTTAGATAACATCACAGACCATTTATGAATGCATGTTCTTACTACAGCACTCATTCATTTTCAGGGGTTAAGTTAAGAAGCCCCTCCTCAGACCTACTAATTGAACAGCAGTGTACGCAGGACAATTTATTGCATGCACTTTCCTGGGGTTTGCTCACTCACTGTGTGGTAAGGACATACTATTTTGTATAATGCATTTCCTGCAAGACGTGTGACAGATTTATATTTGTGTTTTTAATCACACAAGAATGAAAAATACTCGGTGATAGCAACAATAAGTGTAACTGATCATACTGTACATGCTGTGCGATACTTCACAGTTCTCACCTGAGGGTACTTGGAGGTCAATGCTGTTGCAGTAGTCAGTGTAGCAGCAGTGGATGTTGAGCAGGCCCTCTGCACTGCGGCAGTAGAACGGCTGTCCGGGGGGAACGAGATTTTCCCGTGTGATGCAGGTACGGATGTGCTGCTCTTGGCCATCTATGAAGGAAGTGGAGGCCATGCAGGCTCCGTCAGTCTCACACTGGGACCCAGTCTTCTCGCACTGGGCAGTGGTACAGTTACACAGCAGAGCTGCAGAGATGGAGGGGGCAGCAGAAGCAACAGTGTGAAATATAAGCATTTGCTCAGTTAAAAATACTGAACTTTGGTCTACCAGCACTGCAATGATGAATATTGAATTTTTATAAGGTTGTGAAAGTATTGTTACAAAGCATCACCAGTCAACAGCTTATTCTCATCTTAGCTGTACAGGAACATACAGTACACATCATGTGCAGTAGAGGGCAGTAACAGCCAGCAGTAACAGTGTACATAACATCATCATAAGCATAAGAGGACAATAACGAGTAATACTTTATCAGCGATGAACTGATGAAATTTTCCGATGAATGATGTCTTGCATAGATAAACTAGAGATGTTATGACAGAGAGATTGGGTGGGGGGGGGGGGGGGGGGGGCACACTGGTGAGATCAGGAAGTAGAGGAAGTGTTTGAGATGGGGTTGGGTGTGTAAGGGTGGCAGGGGTTTGGGAGGATGGGTGGAGAGTTTATGTGAGGGGAATGTAGGAGTAGAGATGAAATGTTCAGCCTTGACTGTCATTTGACTAACATGAGACCAAGACTTCCTCTGTGAAATTCGGTAATGTTATTAAGACACAGATGTGATGTGACATTCCAGTAATTCAGAAATCCCTCAGTGGATTCGCTGTAGAAAAATGACTAGCCAGAGCCTTTGTGCTGGATGCGTTTGTTACAAAACCAGCACTGAACATGCAGCTGAACTTCAGTGTAATTTTTGTCGAACAGGGGAAATTTAGAGTTAATGCGTTACGACATCTTTTGTGCCGCTGACTCACACAATGCAAACACCTACTTGGCAGATGCTTGTTGTCAAATGCGAGAAACAAAGCAACCAGACGGGAAATAAGGAAGATAGCTGGTGACTAACCCTAAAATGAGACTGACACTTCAGACTTTCCATGGCTATAAATTTCACAACTCAAAACATTTCAGTGATTTAAATACATCGCAATGTAAAATAATTTTTCTTCTACAAAGGACACAACAGCTCATGTTCCCACTGGAATTCAGCTGCTTGAACACTGGTTCATCTTTGATCTTGTTTTTCAGTTTTCAACCTGAACACAACCGGAGTGAGATGCAATATTTTATGACATGTCTCACACCCCAAGCAACAACTATATGTTCCATGAAGACAATGAAGGGGACAGAATTAACATGTCTCAGTGTGCACAATACAGTGCACTGTGTGTGGGTGCAAAGAAATGTGCTGTATCGGCAAGATGTCTCTCTAGCACATTTCACAGGTTGCAAAGACAGAAGAAAGAAAAGGGAATGGTTTCTGTTCATCACTTTGTCCTAGACGTTGGGGATTTTTTAAAAGACAAAAATGTGTCAACCATTCATACTGGGACAACTATTCTTTTAATATCTCTGTTTCAAATTAATCAGCCACTATTTTGAAAATCCTTTCAATCATTCTTCAAGCAGAAACACCAAATATTCTCTCATTGCAGCTCCTCAAATGTGCTTCACTGAAAACTGAATGTCTTTAGGGTTTTAGACTGTGGAACAGAGCAACAGAGCTATTTTTCACTACAGTCAGACAATTTATAGGGAAAAAAGTCATCAAATCATTTAAGAAGATAATTTGCTCTTAATAATTGTTAGTTGCTCTCCTAGACTTATTTATGTAAATACTGGAAGATTACAATACTACAAGATTTTTTAATCAATGCGATGTTTCTTACAGACATTCCCATCTGCTTTTTTTAAATCTATAAACGTGTTTCATTGAATTTCTAGGAAAACCGAATGACTAAAAGGCTGTTATACCACCCACTCTTGCACTGCCCTATATATTATTAACCTGTCAAAAACTTAAGACACTAAGGGGAACACATCAGACTCCCCAGCCTCCAACTCATGATAAACTGTAAAATAATCTACTGCAAGATAACTTGGTGTAATACACGATATAGAAACATTGTAAAAAGAGTTGCATCTCCATATCCAGTCATGCTGTAGACATGAGATTACTAATGTCTGCATACAGGTCATTTGAGCACATCCATTGTTATTACATTAACATTTGAACTCTGAAATCTTGACACATATTAATGTCCTCAAGACATCATTATCTAGTTAACTGGTTTCATGTACAGAGTCTCTGGACAACATCACTGTGAGGAAAAGAGGCAATGCAACGCTCACAAAATACTACATTACTACAAAGAGCTGTCCAGCTCCAAAGCTAAGTTAAGCAACATAGCTGTGTTTATCACTCACTGAGCTGACAGCTACCTAAACACGCCATTTCAGACTAGCCTAACTAGCTCGATAGCTAACAGAAAGACGGTGAGATATCGTGTTCGGCACATTTACATAAGACCCTGGTCAATACAAATAAAGGTTGACATGGTTTCCTATCTGTGGGTCGATTCAATCGTTCGGCTACGCTAGCTAAGCTAGCTAACGTAAGCTAGCAGCTAACGCCACTGTCGTTCGCATTGATGATGGCAGCTGTACTGAGCTTATGGACAAAACAAACAGTACTTCACTTACCCTCACAGGTTCTGTACAGGACCGCCTGAACAACCACGACAACTAACGAAATCCGAAGGTTAGCCATGATCAATAAATTCCCGGTTCATCGCATTAACACATTTAGCTAAGGTTAGATGTGGCGAGGCGTGATGACAGCTAACCAGGCTGTCAGTGCTCAGTGTAACGTTACAGTTTACTAACATGCTCCACCAGCAGGCTGCAGCACAGACACAGTGGAGAGAGAAAGAGAGAAAGAAAGAGAGAGAGAGAGATCTATCTATCTATCTATCTATCTGTTAAAGGTCAACATCATGATGATATAATGTAATAATGGATATGAGAGACAGAGAGCTTTGAGAGACATGCGACTGAAATGCAGACCAATACTTTTGTAAGCACCAGGTCCTAGCTAACGTTACATCTCCACTTCATTGGCCTCTCGTTGCTGATCAGCCCCACATTATTAGAGGAAAGGAAGAAAGGCTGCTTCTGCAAATATGTTGTTGTATTTATTGTATTTTGTCAGTGCTTTTCTCTCTTAACACCTCCAGCTTTGCAAACATGCCTATGTGTAACTTTCAGAAAACCCTTATTAATTACACTTGTGGCCCCTAACTTAACTGCAGTCAGCATCCTGTTGCAAGGCTCGTACTCTGTAGGCAGAAGTTACTTCCAAAATGTAATACATTATAGATTACTGGTTACTGTCATTTGAGAGTAATTAGTTATATTACAATATTATAGTCTCTGAATTTTAATGCTTTACACTACTTTTGCATTATCTCTGAGTTACTTTCACTGCTATTCAATGGGCACATTATTCTGATAGTAAGATGTGCTGCATAGGTGGGTTGTAGTGATGTTCACAGTTATATCCGTGGATCTTGTGGGTCTTTGTCATAAAAATTTACCTTCTGATTAATAGCCGGGGGTGGGGGTGAAATGGGATGAATCATCCCCATTAAGAAAGACGCTGTAAGCATTTACGAGGTAGAGCAGCATAACGTCATTGATAATTTGAATCTCCCAACACTCTGACAGGATCGGTCAGGATGAAAAGCAGCCTATCTAATCATGAAAGTAATTCGTTAAAGAAAACACATAGGCTACTGAAATCTATTTACACTTGATCCAACAAGGGAGCTACTGTATTGTTAAGAGGAGCCAGGCACCCCCGTAGTTTGGACCCTGCCAACAATCTCGACCATTGGATTCCCGCTACAGGAAATAATGTTACTCTTTTACTCCTGAATTAGTTTTTCTCGGGATTGGTGAATTAGGGCTGTCCCCGACTAACATAGACTTACATAGTCGAATCAGAATCGTCAAGTCCTGCCTATAGTTGACTGATAGTCGAATCGTGTGTTTTTGTGCGCGGCAATTGCGGGGGTGGGGGGGAATTACACTACGCTAAACTGACGCTTTTTGAAGACCCTTTTCTCTCTCTCTCTCTCTCTCTCTCTCTCTCTCTCTCGCCTGTCATTCACCCGTCTTGCTGTTACATCTGCATTCATGTTACGCTTACTCGCGGGTCTACTTCAAGTAGCACGCTATTTAAAAATTCTAAAATATTCTTTGTGTGGTTCATCAACTGTAATAAATTATCTGACAGTCCCGCAAGGTGCGGACAACTCGGCACAACACTAGTGAAGCTGAGGTTCCGTCTCTTCAGCAAGTGTTCCTCCACTGCCACTGCACACATACACGCTACGCTTACGCATGCGCACTGACGATCCAGGGTTAAAGTTACAATTTTAGATTTATTCATGCACTTTAAAAACATTAATTGAAAGTTGTAATCCTTTTTACATTGTTATTAACATCATTAAATATTGAAATGTATATTGTAATAGGCTGTATTTTAACTTATTGGGAGAAAACTGGTAGATCTATGTAAAAGCAGACGTTGAGCACCCCCATATCACCAAAATGGCATGATCCTTGTTTCGCTGCGACTGTGAGATTGACAGTCGAATCAGGCTCTGCCCATTGAAGCATCGAATCTTCGATTATTTGGGGTCAGCACTATTATGAATTATAATAAAAACCCCACCTCTTAATGTTGGGTTAAAATGCGTTGTAACGTGCATTACTGAGATTGTAACGGGTATAAAATTGCTTTTTTTTTTTTGTAATGCGTTATATTACTGCATTACAGAAAAAAGCAATACATTACTGTAATTGCGTTACTTTTGTAAAGCATTACTCCCAACACTGTCTGTAGGCATGAGCGAGCGTCATAATATGCTGGAAATTAATGAATGCTGGAAAATAAATTACAAACATATTTAGAACAATGTGTAATGTTCCTATATTTTATTTGGACCATTGGCTCTATGACACTGACCAGCTTGCCGTTTGTAAATCACCCTCTCAGCCAATGCCACGAAGCAGTTAATGCCAGACCCACGCCGCCACTGCCTTGCATGGCTCTTAGCTAGTTAGAAATCAATCATTAGTTATATGCAGGCAGCCTGCTACAGAAATGCACTTATGAACATCGGAAAAGGAAGCTTAGGAACTGGATTAAGTACAGCAGACCTTGAGACGGTCTGCCCACGGCATCTTTTGACCCAGCCAGACCAGCTGGACTTAACGTCACCATAAGCAGAGTGAAGAGAGGAAGGAAGAGAGGAAGTTAGCCTGCCAACTTAAGTGATTGAATGAAAACTTTAACTATCCTATATTTATTTGTAATTTCAAGCAAATTTAATCCATTCACTCACAAAGTTAATAAAAGCAGGAGATATATCAGTTTATTGGCAATATCAGATAGTGGCAATAAAACTTAGAACTGAGCTAGAGGATTAAACAGATCCTTCATTGTGAGGCATGTTAACTACATACTGTTCAGTATTTACAATTGATTTTGGCTAGCTGTTTACAAAAATAACTTAATCAAAGCATAAAAAAATATAATAACACAAATGAGCTATATAGATATGTGTTTCTATATTTACATATTGCATAGGGCATGGGTATGGAGGTCTTTATGCTAATGATGAGGTAGGCATACATGCTTCTGAAACATTGGTTTCGTGCATTGTACCATAATAATTAAAATTAGTCTTAATTTAGTCTACAAATTTTGAAGATATTCATTGAAAACTAACTTATATCCTGAATATATTTAATATTTGTCTCAACTTTTAGACATCAGAGGCTAAAAGCTTCGGACCCCTGCCAAAGAGTCTTTACAGGGCTCGTTTGAGATCCTCTGTTACAGTATTTTGTTTTGGAACTAAAAAAACAATCTCTGCGCTATTTTCCCTTTAGATTTTAGGTTCAATATTTGCTGAATTTTTCTGAGATATTTGGTTTGAAAATTTCAAGCCCTGAGTGGAACTCATTTTTAAAACGCATCTTGTTCTTAGAAGGGATGATTCGTAGAGCATAACTCTTCTTTTTTGAAACTCTTAGTTTTTGGCCTTCTTGTTGTGTTTTTCTTTTCTTTTCTCCTTTTTCTCTGTCTCTGTCTTTTCTTTCTCAGCTTTCTTCTTTTCCTTCTTCTTCTCATCCTTCATCTCCTTGTATTTCCACTTGGGTGGTTCCAAGAAGCCCCTTTCCTTCTTCTTCTTCTTTTCTTTCTTTGGTGTTGCCTCTGAAGGCCTGCTGACGTTGATTTTGGGGATGCAGCCCGAGGGGAATACGCTGTTCTTTCTCGCCATACTGCGGGAAATAAATGTAGTCGCAACTTTGGCGGAAGCCAATGAGAGGATGCTGCCTCGTCGCTCAGTGTCGGCACAGCACGTTGTAGAGATGGACTCTGCAGAGTAGATTGTGGGAATGATGTGTGAAACTGAGCCGTTGCTATGGCACACTGAGCTCTCTTCTAATTCCTTCTCTGGGTGATTCTTCACCAGCTCTTGCACAGCCTGGCGTCTCTTCCCAACCTCAGGAGGGCTTGTAGGGCACAGTGGGTGGCATCCAGTCGAAATAAGGGGACTGTGGACACTGGTGGTCATGCGCACCATGTGGTCCAAGCACCCGTTATCCTGGGGGTCACGAGGAAGTCTGAACCCGAATGTATTTTTGAGCTGCTGGGTGATTTTTCCCGTGGCACTTTTCTCAGCTGTGGCCTTGGCTACTCTCGCTTTAAGCTCAGGCCACTCAGGGACATAACTCTCACAGAACTGCTCAGCTTTTGGTCGCATATTGAGGCGTCGGAGACGATAGAGAGTCTCATAGCGACCTGTTTTCAGTGCCCAGTCCCGAGCGCATTTTCCTCTTGTGGTGTCTACTGCATGAATGTCAGCTCCTGAAAATAAAAATTAGAGCAAAGGAAAAGTAAGGGTTCATTTTAATTATGAAATGAATGAAGCATTCATTCTCTTTTAGGCCGGCAGGCCTTTTCCATGGCTGAAATTTTGGCTTGTCATTGTAAGAAAAGCACAGGTGTTGTTAATCACATTAACGATGGCTCTATTCCAGTTTACAGGTAAATGTTTGTTGGACAAAACAAGCTAAGTGAAGACATTTCTGTGGGCTCAGTGAGATTGTGAAGTTGCCATTTTTCAGTGCTTTTTAACATTTCACAGACTAAAGTTGTGTTAAAAAATGTTAAACAGTAAATTATGACAAGCAGAGAGTTTAAGAAACATGTGCAGTCTACAAATAGCTCTGCAAGTGGCTAATCTACAACCAGCCTAGAAGACTCATCAGTCAGAGATTACAGGAGGCTGTGTTTAGATGCGAAAACGTCCTCAGAATGATCCCTTAAACCGGTCTGACGTCACATGCACGTTCATTCGTGAACAGAGTTAGCTGGCTTCAAATATGGACAGATAAACTATGGGCTCAGCTACTCTCACCACCGGTGCTGTTCATTTAGAGCTGTGAGGGTTAATGAGCTAATGTTCAGGGTTTCAAAAAAGACCTAATAATGTCACACTACAGCAGCTCCTGAGTTGTGAGTGCAACACTGTGAAAAGCCAAAGGTTTTTTAAGTGGTGGATTTAGAAGCTACAAAGAATAGTAATTGTAAAACTTTGGCCTTTGAATGCCTGGAGTCCTGGCAAGAAAACTATACTATCAGTCACCTGTGCATTTTTTATATGTAAATGCATGTTGTTACTTAGTAAAAGGTTTGACAAGTGACTGAGTGGTTCATATTGGCAAATTAGAAATCTATTTATTGGCTTTATATTCAAATCAAAATGAATATGCAGTATAAAATTACCTCTTTAAGTATGATGTTTAATCTGTGAATAGCATGATGTATTTGTATGATGTCAGGAAGATCCTAATATGTTATGCAATAAATTGATCAAAATGAATCACAAACTAAAATAGTTTTCCAAGACTCGAAAGACAATAAATTGGAAATTGGCATGAATAAGTGAATTTTGTGCCATAAAGATCACAGGTGTGCCCGTGCGCTTACGTACCAGCCATAACAAGGGCAGCCACAACGTCATTGCGGCCGGTCATAGCAGCTTTGATGAGGGCCGTGAAACCTCGACAATCCTTTATTTCAGGGTCTGTACCAGGATAGTAATTTAGGAGGAACATGACTGTGTTGACGTGTCCTGGAGATGAAAAAATCAGGAATCAGAGATCAGATCAACACGTGTGTCAGAAAATGTGCTAACGTCTGATAATTGGTTCTGCTGCTCACAAAAGTCTCAGTTCAGATGAAGATATTGGTTGGGACTGCATCATGGTCAGATTAAAACTTTAAAGCCTGACAGTTTTAAGTCTATATAAGTCACATAATGCTATGTATGATATTTAGTACTAACTAACTACACTACAGCTCATTCATTTGTGTTGTACTTTACTGGTTTATCATCTGAACTTGACCTATGTCTTGTTTTGTTTTGTCAATGTTTGGTGTATAGGTACGACTTACCTGCTTGGGATGCAATCATCAGAGCGGTGTTGCCTTCATTGTCCTGGTGATTTGTGTCTATAAAGGGACAGTTGTGGAGCCCATATACAATGTCCACGAAACCTTTGAAGCAAGCCACCATCAAGCCATTCTGTTGGTAATAACGGTAAGGATCAGTGACAGCGGGGGTGTTTTAGACCAGTGGATCTCATACTTTTTCATTTCAAAGAACCCTACATTGACATAAATTAGACCACGAGCCCCATCTAAAAAGATTTTGTTTAAGGATTGCACATCTGATAGGATTTTGGATTTTAGATATTTTATTACAGAAAGTGAATGAAATCCATGACCAAAATAGTCATAGGTTTACTTATGGATGGAATTCCAGGGGGTCTGCTGGGGACCCCCTGGAATCCTCTCAACAACCTCACAGACTCTACTTTGAGAACCACTGTTTTAGACATTTTAGCAGGCTGGAGCTATGATTTACAGCTTCTGAATTATTAGCATTATGAATGAGACCCTCACCCAGCCATTGATGTCCAGCTCCATGACTTCCTCTTTTGTGACCCCTCTCTCCAGAATCTTCCGCAGAGAGACGGGTTCATTACGAGCGCATGCTTGATACAGTGTTGATGCTGCACGCCCGTTTGCTATCTCCGGCATGTGCTGTGGAAGCACCGAGTCGTCAGAGAGGATGCTGTCTGAATCGGACTCGCTCTCCAACAGAGACATGCCGTCCTCATCAGGGCCTGAGCCCAGGTGGGGGTCCTCCGATGCGGTGGCCATCTTCCAACAGCAAAACAGGTGAGATGTTAGTGTATCCTTTGGCTACATCTACAAGAAAATCAAAAATAGAAAGTAGTCTTGCAGAAACTGCTGGATGTTGTCTATAGAAACAAAGGTACTATCAGGTATGCTCTGGAGATGGAAACCCAGAAAGGATGAATCTTTCCTCCCTGGAAAGCTCTCCATCATTACACATAAAGTTAAAATCAGCTTCTCATTGTAGGCATGAAGTAGTTGGTCAATCACAACATGCTGGTATATAATGTGTAAGGCTTCAGGCACGGAAAGATCAAAGGTTTGCTTATTGTCAGATTGACATAAGATAACATGAGTCTGTCAGTCAGGGATTATGTGTGTGTTATTTGTGTGTCATGGAGTGGGTGTGGCTGTATGAGCTCAGTCTTCCTTTGCTGTTGAGTAACTGGATCAGCATCTAAAAGCCCTGCTGAAGACACAGGCTAAATGAGGAACAACCCACCTCAGAATAACCTCAGTCACATGTGACCCTGGTCAACTCATGTTGTGTACTACCTGGTACTTGTATAATTTTTTAATTGGCTAAACTAAAGAGAGTTTCTTGGAGTTCCATGTCATTTTTCTTGTCTTTATGTCTGTGTTTTGTTTTGGAAAATAAGTAGACTTCTACTCCTTTCTGAAGCCAACTTAACTGTTGGCTACTGTTTTTCTGTAATGTAGTGTGTGTGTAATCACATGCAAATGTTTTGATAGTAATTTAAATTTCGAGCAGCACACCACAAAGCTTGTTCAATTATGTTTTTATCAACTTAGAAATATAGCAAAAATTCGATCTATGTTAACTTTTAAGGACACCGAGACCATTTTACACACCTTCATCTCATCACGCCTGGATTATTGCAACAGCCTTTTCACCTGTTTCACCCAAAAATCTAGTGATCGACTCCAGACTGTCCAGAACTCAGCTGCCAGGCTTTTAACCAGAACAAAGAAATATGACCACATTACCCCTATTTTAGCTTCATTACACTGGCTCCCAGTATGTTTTAGACCTGACTTTAAAATTTTATAGATCACTTTTAAAGCTCTTCATGGCCTCTCGCCTTGTTATATTTCTGACCTTTTAGTCCCATACACACCAGCACGTACCTTGAGATCCTCGGGCAGAAGTCTGTTGTCTGTTCCAGAGTCTCGACTGAAAACTAAAGGGGCCAGAGCGTTTGCTGTCAGGGCCCCGAGGCTCTGGAACAGCCTGCCTGAGGAAATCAGGTCAGCTGAGTCAGTGAACTCTTTTAAGTCCCTTCTTAAAACATACTTTTATAGGAGAGCCTTTCCCGATCTTATTTGACTTTATTTTAATCCCTTTAATTTCATTCTATTTTACTTCTTTTATATTTATCTTAAATGTGTATTTTAGTCTTTTCAATGTTTTCTTGCTTTTATCTTGTATTGATTTTTGTATTATTGTCTTTTGGGTATTATTGTCTTTACACTTGTTAAAGCACTTTGTAACTTGTTTTTGAAAAGTGCTCTACAAATTAAGATTATTATTATTATTATTATTATTATTATTACAAATGTTTACACGTGTACTTGAGTTTTCCTGACACTGTGGAATCATTCAGCAACAGAGCTGTGAGTTAGGAATATTCAAAACGTCTAAAGTCACTGACAGTCATTTTTAGACCACCCTCCATCATTACAGAATGTAAATTCTACTCTGATCAAACTATCTGGCACTAACATATGAACATAACATAAATGTATATACACTCACCACAAACGGTAATCTATCACTGTAAATGTAGATGTATCCATGTGTCGGTCCGTGTGTGTCACACCTCTGTGACTTCTTGTGGACGACTTCTGATTTCCTCCAACACTCCTACTGTGTTTTCAGAGCAGAGAGGTCACAGTTTCCTCCTGGGCCTGTAAATAGAGGTACGTTACCCATTTCCATCCCACATATTGTCGTGATGACATAAAACTCAGAGGAGGAGTCTTCGTAGAGTCTTTAGAGTGCTTAGCTCATCCCACTTACAACAGCTTATGGAGGGGATTACTCACTGCTTTGGTCATTTTCATCTTTCAACTCATCACCGGTGTAATCCATACAACCTGGTATGGATACAATTTTTAAAAACTGGTTAAACTAAAGAAAGGTCCTTGAAGAACCATGACATTTTCCCTTTCTTTTTGTCTGTATTTAAAGTTTTTAGCAAAATCCGTTGATTCCCCATCTTTTAACTTTCTGATAAACTGTCTCAGGTACATATAACCCACAACCAGATGGCATAAATAAGGATGAGACACCTTTCATTAAAAAGTTATGAGAACATAATCAGAACATGCAAATGAAAAACTGAAAGAAGCTGGCAATCACATATCAACCACAACCACACCTTGTCTTATGCCAAATATGAACAAATATGCATTTATGCAAAAATCTCGTATAAAAACATCAAAACCACATGTAGTACTTTGTATGCCTTCAACAAATAAGTAATTAATCCAGTTGTAAATGCATAAAATGTTAACTGTAAGCTGCTTAAGCCAGAGGAATCTAATTAATTGTTAAATCTGGCTAGCAGACTATCAAATCCAATCAGAGGTGACCAACGTGCTCTGAACAGACGGGACAGATTCCAGACTCAAGAGTCAAAACAGCTACAAATGTCATTTCAGAGAGCCAAGGCTGAGTCATGATGTTTCACAGATTTACCACAGGATGGGGATCTCTCACACACTTCACAGGTTCCCATCTCAGACCTCAGCCTTTACTCTTTGTTCATAATAGAGTGAAGCTGATGAGAAGTTATATCCTTAATATCAGGAATCTGAAATTCACCTGCGTTCTATGAAGTGAGGATTTAAACATATTTTTTGTTACACTGGTGGACTTGCAGTAGGCTAGTGAAAGTAGTCATTGAATGAAACTATAAAAAAGGAAATCATAAAGGCAGTATGATCTACTCAGTGGTAATAATAAAACACTTTTTTTGAAGCTATGGTGAGTTAGTTGAAACTCCTGCTTTGGGAATGGTCACAGACTGAAATTAGCCTATGGGACCTGTCAGACGTGGCTGGACCTGTCTGGACAGATTGACCCCCCTCTTGTCCAGATGGGCCTGAGGAAAGATCCCACAGCTGTCCTCATCTGGTCACAGGGGGAAAAAAACCTGGTGCAAAGCATAGATTGTCGGCTTCTGTTAGACGTAAGGCTAGGACGGCAGGGACCTTTTTTCTGAAGCCTTTCAACTTGTTTTATGTCTTTGAATTAAATCAAAATCAAAGGATCAGGTGTGGAGGTTTAATTTAAGACATTAAGGTGAAGCAAAAGGACGCCACTGTAGGACAAACTCAAGGGGAACAGAAGAGCAAGTGATGCAAAATGAAGACTTTAGCAAAAGTGCAAGGGAGGACTGAACAACTTCTGGGATACATGGTTGATAAAGTGAGTGCCTTTGCTCCACAAGACCAACATCATTCTTTTGAGGTAATGGAAATTAAAAAAAACCTTGACGCATGTGTTAACTTGGGTTAATCTTAATTATTATTACCATGTACACAAATGTTGAAATTGTCAAGAATATTATGTACGTGCGGAGACTGTATTTTTTTTACCTTGCTTAAGCCAAATCCCTCTATGCAGTTGAATAATGTGTAGATTTTGAATGCAATATTAACATAATTCTTCAAAGTAAAACTGGAATGCTGCTCATCCTGTAATCTGAGCATTATCATATTCATTTGTCCTAAAAGTAGGGTTGAGTTTAAGTGTAATTGGCCATTTGCTAAGAAAACATATCATGACTTGAATTCATTTCATGTGCTGATGAACGTTTGCTGCTATGTATGTAACTGTACTTTATAATTTTGATGTACAAACAACAAGGTGCAGAACTCTTCTCCAATATACCCTCTAAATTCTTTCATCTATCTAACCTTCACCAAGGGGATCTATTTTGATAGATTTGTTTAAATAGCAGTAACCAGAAAATATCAAGTCAACTTTTAAGATGACCATTTTATCTTCAGACAGCGTCAGAATTCTTTGGCCTATGTCCTGTACTCTTCCAATCAATTTAGCCCTCTCAGAGAAATTCCTCAGATAAGATAAGAAGCCCCTTAAGCAGAAACAAAATTGGAAAAAGAGAGGTGGTGGTATAATTAGCTCAATCACTTTTTCTGCTCTCTCAGGGCATACCTACCCCTAAATCTGTCACACATGTAGATTAAAATACAAATACAGCTGCAAATAAATGCATTTGATAGAGTGGAAATGTTGTTTCTAATTTTATTGAACTTATTTTCTTTTTAATTTCACCCACATGTTGTGTGTAAGGTTTCAGAAGCCAACCGGGAAAAACTGTTGCCCGATGAAAAAGATCAGGACATGCGGACACAGTTCAAGTGGACCAGAAAGTCCAGTGTGGCTGAAGGATGCAGAGGTAACTCAGTGGGTTAATATGCTTTGCTCATGTCTTCAGTGAATATAGAGAAATACTGTAGTACTGCTGTGTGCATCTCTTATGTCACCTGGCAGAAAGGAAAAGCAGCGTTCACATCAGAGATAGACTGAAAGTGTTACACTTTGCTCACAAAACATCGTGGTTTAAAATTTTAAAATACCAAAAGCAGCACTAAATACAAAAAGCACACATTACCTTATCCAAATGATTAAATATTGGCTAATTAGATGTGTGCACGCCCAGATACACATGTACGCACGTACAATAATCCTTCGATGTGGAGAGATCAGCGCTTTTCAGCTCACAGGGATCATCAGGTCAGCAGAGTTTTTAAAAGCTTAACTCCGTGGCCAAAAGAACAAGAGCATTTTGATATTTGTATAGCTGTAATCTCTCCTCGATGGATTGAGATTCCAGGGTCGTGTTGGTCAACCTGTGATGTGAATGCGTGATTATCTGTCTGGGTGTGTGTACCTGAGTGAGACTGTGTGTCTCATATCGAAAAACAACAGCTGTATAAGAGACAAATTCTTCTCCCTCTTGGTTGTTCTTCTTCCTCACTGACTTTGTCAATGCTTGGGTTCGTATGAGTTTATGCATAAATCTCCTTGAATCACACTACCGGCTGCCACGAGCCTGGACAGCTGTGTTCGGAAGATCATCTAGTCATGAATGCTTAATCTTGGCTTTGAGATTAAATTGGTCTGCCTCCATCCTGTCGGCTCAGTTTGCTGTGTGTCGGGTCTTTCCACATGTTGGTTTTTCCACAGCAGTGGAAAGGCTTTGGTTTTGTAATGACAAAGGAAAGCAGGCAATTGTCTTATAGATTAGAGAATTAGGTTCTTTACCAGTTTTAATAAACATACATGATATATCATCTTTGTTGTTCAGATTAGATTCATTCTGGTGACAGTTTGCATATATTAGGCTGATGGTTGGTGGCAAGCTCAACTAAAGTGATTTTTCTTTCTTAAAATGATCTCGCATATAGAACAAGCAATAAAGAAAGATAAAAAACAAACAAACAAACCCATATTTGTGTAACAGATACTGTATTTTATCTGCTCTCCTACCCTGTTTATCATCATATCATGACCCCATAAATCTATCCTGTGACTCCTTGGGGGAGTCCTGATCCTCAGGTTGGAAACCACAGACTTGAATTTGGGTGCTTGTTTTGTGTCTGCATCTTGTTGTATGTTAGTGGCTCTTTTCATCATTTAAACTTGCCATATTTTATCTTTATCTTTATTTTATTGCTCTAGCTTGCCGTATGGTTGAAGAGAATATGGACAGATGAGAGTCCACGTTTGAGGCTGTGGTAAAGCACAGGTGCTTTGAGCGGAATGCTAACAGCAGCTAACATGCTCACAATGACAACGCTAACATGCTGATGTTTAGCTGGTATAATGTTTACCATGTTAGATTAGCATGTTAGCCATTTAACATTTCCTAATTAGCACTAAACCAAAAGATACAGCTAAGGTTGAGGGGACAAGGGGTTGGGAGTCATTAGTTTTGCAGGTATTTTGTAAATATTAAAAGTATTGGACACATTTATTTTTACATTTTGACCTGAGTGTTGGGCTAGATGAAAAGTCAAGGGTATCACCTAAGTTATTACAGTTCATCCTGAGGGGTACATGGATTTGTAAACCACATTTCATGGAAATCCATCCAGTAGTTGTTGAGACATTTCACTCAAAACCACAAATATCAACCTCATGTTTGTGCTGAGGGAAAAGTCAGGGAATCGCCAAAGTCATAGGGATTAATCCTCTATGATGAATCATATGCCAGTCCAACTGATAGCAGTTGATATTACAGTTTGGACCCAAGTGTCCACCAACCACCTACATACACTGCCATCCATAGAGCCATGCCACTAAACACTGACTGCAAAATTACCCTGTTGAAAGATTTGCTTATTTCGTGGAAAAGTCATGCGTACAAAAGGTTCACAGAGCAAACACCGAGAAGAGGAGCTGGTGAAGGAGGTGTGAAGAGAGAGCAGGAAAGGGGAGGGTGGAGAAATAAAAGGAGGTGGGACTAGGAATCAGATGCTAGCGAAACAGTGCAGAATGTTAGCTAAAACCCCCATCACAGCCCCTCCCATTCCCTGCCCCTTCTGTCGCTCCGTCACTTTTGGTCCCTCTCATAATCTTTGCCCACTATCTGACCACACAGAGGCTGCAGAGAAGAGAGGAGCACTGTCTCTCTGGTTTTTCTCCTGCTGCTCCTCATATCATGGGAGAGGGGCAGCTTTTTTTCATCCCTGGGGTTTCTACTCAGATTTGGACTATGGAGCTCTCTGTACACTTTTCCTCTCATCTCCTCTGGGTTTTACCACAGGAATAGTTTGTGTGTGTGTGTGTGTGTGTGTGTGTGTGTGTGTGTGTGTGCGTGCGCGTGTGTGTGTGCTTATGTGTGTGTGCGTCCAGCATGATGTCTGCCTCTTGTAGACTTGAGTCTAGCAACAGGAGTGGATCACCATGAGAGGGGGTCACCACCAGCGAGGGTGTGGGTGTCAGCACCTGTTCAGAAAACTGCTCAGCAAATGTGGCTGCTGCTTTGTTCAAGTTAGAGGTACGTAGACGCTCTGCTCTTCAGGATTTTCACTGCAGCTGTTCTGACTGTAGAGTAGTTGTAGTTGTGCAGTTACAATGTTGTTTGATGCACCACAACCTAACTGTTGCTACTGTACTACTGCTATTGAGTGGTGGTTTCACCATCATGGGCTACCACTGTCGACCCTGGTGTTGGTGTCAGATGAGAATTTCCCCTGGATTAGGCATACAAAAGTGTCTGCAAACTTTGCACTGTATGCTGATCATTAATTCTGTGTGACAATACAACAGTGACTATTCCTTTAAATGGGAACTCTGTCTGACTCCACGAAATACCAAGAAAGACTTTCAGAAAGTCTGCTCCAAGATAACACAGTCGAAGTATCATTTGTGGATTTGCAGAAGACAGTTTAATTCATATCGCTTTTCAGGATTCATCTAAATCAGCAGTCTGTGTTTAGAAGTATGTGATACATGTACAAGAACAGCCAGTGATTTATGTCCTAAACAGACTATAAGCCATGCAGTGAAAGAGTCACATCTGGATCTCTGCAGTGTCTCTGAATATGCTGCTGATAAGTGAATCATGGCAACACAAGAGTCCATGAGTCACTGTCCCAACATTCCCTATTGACCCCCATCACACACTTTTCTTTTCTGTGGAAAAAAAGAAACGAGATTTATGAGGCACAGAAGAGAACAACTTCTTTATGATCTCTACCTGCATCACTGACTATAATTAGATACTGAGATGAAAACATTTGCTTACCTCAGTATCAACTTTTCTGGGGGTGTTTCTGCTGATAATGTTAATTATTTATTCTGCTTAGTTCGACATTATGAGAAAAGAGACATTAAATCAATATAAAATGTCCAGGACTTTCATTGTGGTCCTTGATGAAGACAAGAGCGGTGGCGTCTTTCAAGTAGTGCTAGCTAGCTGATCTAGTAGTCATTAGCTTGCCTACTAAGTAACCGATCACTGATTGATGGTAAGTTTTTTTTCTTATATTACTAATTGATTGGATATCAAAAGAAATGTATAAAGATTAATATTTATTTTTAAACTCTATTTTATTTATTTGATTAACAACATTATTTATTTATGTATTCAGTTATATTTTTGACTAGTATGGCTTTTTACAGTCCGTCAATTTTGGGCCTCCCAGCACGAGAGTTTGTGTATTCGTGCAACACAAACTTTACACACAATGAGTATAACAGTACAATAAAGATGTCTCTCTTTTATCTTTTTGTTCCTGCGGAGGGCTTATTCTTTTTTTCATATCAGATGCATTATTGTCTGCTGTTCTATGTGTATGTATGGCAGCATGTAAAAACAGAAAGTGATATTCTTAATCTGAACTCCTAATACTGTGACCCTGCTTTAAAGCAAAGGCAGCTGTACGCATGCACACACACACACACACAAATTCGAACATGCACATACATAGACATGCAAACACATCCCATTACCGTCCCGACCCTTAAATCCTCTGTTGTTCCAGTTGCTCGGGGAATGATTACAGAACAGCTCTTCTCTGAGCTGCGCTGCTCTGACAGACCCTGCAAATAGAAGTGTGAAATGTAAAAAATGAAAACAGCCTTGTGTTGAGATGCCTTGCTTTCTCACCTTTTGCCCAGTGCTGTTCTTTTCTTTGAGATTTCCTGTGTGATGTGATGTCAGTATTACTGTTATACAAGGCGTTTTCTTGCCCCCTGACTCTAAAAATACCTTTTTTCTCTATTTGTGAGTCTGTGGATGAGTTTGCTTTGTTTATATAGAAAGCCTAGCAGTCAGGATAGCACAGGCTCTCTGTCTTTCATCTCTTTGTTTCTTATTTCATACATTTTCTATTCTGTGGTTGCTGGGAAGACAAGCCTTTGCTGAACAGCCTGCTGTTCTTATGTGGTTTTGGGGCTCTCTCCTTAGTTTTTGTTGCTTCCTGATCTCACTTCTTATAACTCCTTCATTCTGTGATCGCTCTCATTGAGTGTTTCATTTCCTTTGGCACAATGTCCAAAAGCTATTTATAAAGGCCCAAACACTTCCAGATAAAGGGTGTTTGGGCAACTTGCTTGGAAATCTACTTAAAAGTCCTGCCAACAATCTCACTGTCTCATTACATATACATCACTCTGCCTCCTAAACTGCCATGACTAATAGTCCATTAGCCCACCATTGTGTGAGGTCATCACTGCCAGTATGTGAAAAAGTAAACATGATGGCTAACAAGCCCAACAGTGTTTACTACCACAGAACACCTGCATAGATAGAAGCCTAACTGTAGGCTCAGCCGCTTTGCGCTTTTGCATTTGGGTTGTTGTGTGTTTAGCTGGAATATTGTTGTTGAATTTGAACTGAATTTGCATTAAAGCAACAATTAAGACATGTTCCTCTGTCCCTACAGGACAATGTCTCCAGCAGACACTGAGAACTCCCTCTCCTCTTAGGCAACGCAAGTTTATTTGTTACATGCTTTATAAACATCAAACAGGAAATATAGGATAGAAACAATTTTAAGACTGAAAAGAAAAAACAGAGAAACAAATACAAAATAGTCCAAGATGTAAGTGCAACGTGCATAATGTTATTATTATAGTGATGAACCCGTTGATGGTTTTATGGCCCACAACTTTACTGTTACTATACAATATTGTCTCCAGCAGGGTTAGTTGACTGTTTTCAGCAAAAAGGTTTAAAAATACCTACTGTACTCTCGCTGTCTAGCACTAAAAGGCAGACAGATAAAGTGATTAGCTGGTGAAAGTAGTGGAGCATTTATTTGCTGAAGAGCCATTTATTTTTCTCAGGAGCTGGTAGAAACCAAAAACAGATCTAAAGATGATTGAATATTTGACTTACATTTGCCAAGTATCCAGAATTACAACTTTATATGAATGCAATGTTGCTCTTTGTCTGTTTGCTGTGTAAAAAGGCAAATTTTTGCAAATGCACTTTATTAGGTGGTAATTCTGTAAGTGAATGTTGTTTTCACAACTCTTTGCACTAAACCGTCAGTCAAAGGCAGTGGAAAACATAAACTTTCATTTAGAGGTAACCAAAGTCAGGGAAAGTCTTGTCCTAGTCTGGTCAGTATGTGGTGCAGAGTACTGTAACTAAATGGTGCTTCTTTATGTTTAGTTTGGACTCGGGTGTGTTGAGTTCAATACTCTTCAGTATGTCTGCTCATTGTCGTCCTACTCACTAAACTCAAACCTGAACTCTGACCTTAACCAGATCTTCAGTGGGGAGAGATGGAGTAGACCGTGATGGTTTCTGAGTGGCAAACAAAAACTATGAGGGGAGTCCACACTGTACGAGTGAGAGCCAACATCAGCAGTCGTCTGCTCCGTGGGAAAAAAGAAGTGGTGGCGTGAGCAGTAGACGTCCTGCTACACTGTAAAAACTGTAACTGGGTCAGCTGTCAGCATGCAGGATGTTATCACATGTGATATGAAGGGATATTAACCATAATCATTCTTGTCATAGTTTACTAGCAACTATGACCTAGTTGACCTAATAATAGTTTAGGTCACAGACGCTAAGAGCAGAAAGACTGAGCAAACCAGAGGCATGACACTTATTATATATTATATTGATATCTGTACACATATGGCAACATAAATGAACCATTCTCCAGTGGATACCAGGTAGCCTTAGAGGTAATAGTTAGCAGCAGCAAAATCAGTCGGAAGCAGCAATGTTTTAAAGTGGAAGGCTGGTTGGAGGTGCATTTTTATTACAAGGCAGTGCAGGCCAATGACTGACAGGATAACAAGCTGTTAGTAGCAGCATTTGAATGTATCGGGTAGGATAGATTAGGACTAACTAACCTTAAGCCACATTCTGCATTTGTACAAACCTTTTCCCCGAGGCTTTTTAAAGTGACACCATATGTAATGTCACATTTCATACCTACATGTTCAAAAGTCTTCTCTCATGTGCAGGAATGAAACCACTCATTAGTTTAATGTGAAGCAAAGAAGATGGCACATTTACGTGTGTGTGTGTGTGTGTGTGTGTGCGTGTGCGTGTGCACTTTTAATTCTTTTAATCTGTCACTCTCCCGGATTGATAAACTGTGCTTCAACCATGTTTAGGAGTCAGTGAATGCAGACTACATGAAAGTGGCTGATTTGTAGTCTTTGGGATGACAGCGGTGTGGAGTAATAGCCTTGGCAGTTTTCCAAAACGAGGTGAAGACGGCCGTTTTAGCCCAAAATGACTGGATTTGATTGTAATAATGATGATTTCATTCATCGGCACGCGCAGAATATGAATCACCAACAGTAATCACCTCCTATATACAGACAAATACAGGCCTGGCACGTACCATCATGCTTACACATGTCATCATGCTGTTCGAAGCTGCGCTCCGACAGCATCTCAATAATTCCTGCTGTTGCTGACCATGACCATTTATGGGGTTTAGTGGGGGAAGATGTAGTTAACTGTCTCCCAACCATCTGCTCTGAAAGAGAGAGAGAAACAGAGAGAGAAAGAGAGAGACATCCATGATGTAAAGTAGGTCATGGAAGCGGCACTCTCTCTCCCATCAGAGCCACGTAAGCACAAATACAGTATATATTCTTCATCTCAGTTAATTATTAATACACCGTGGTTATAGTGATTCTATAGATTCTATATTGATTCTATAGGGCTTTAGAGATGGTACCAATTACACACAATATCACATATCGCATTGTATTGTCCGTTCATGACTACTGCTACCAAGTTTTACTCAAACAGTCAAACTGCCACTTAGGGATGCACAGATCAATACTGCAGTATCGATAGTTCAATACTCACTTGGTATCAATTCCTTTAAAGAAATAGCAATAATAACAAAAATTATATGAACACAGAAGTTGGGTGTCAGTCTCTGTGGTGCAGAGTACTGTAACTAAATGGTGCTTCTTCATGTGAAACTGGTGTATTGAGTTCAATACTCTTCAGTATGTGTATTCATTGTCATCCTACTCACTAAACTCTAACCTGAACTCTGACCTTAACCAGTTCTTCATTGAGGGGAGATGGAGTAGACACACGTTTTATGTTGTTGGTACTTAAATTTATTTTATTTACATTTATAATTATTTTGACTATTATTTAATCACAGTAATTCTGTAGTATTTTTAACATTTATTAGCACAAACATTTTATTAAATTGTACTTATGTTTGCTTTTGTAAGAATATTGCTTTTGTGTAATGTGTATGTATATATAAATGGGCATTGTTGGACAGAGATTAAACTGGATTGTTTTAACAGAAACAGTAAAATACATCTCTCCACATGTCTAGGACAGGTGACAGGTGTGTCATGTTTAGCCACAGTGTGGTGTGATTTGCTGGCAGAGCCGCCAGAGCCTCATGGCAACAGACAGGCTTACTATCAGAGAGCCTGACCCTTTGCTAATGTTTTGGTCCCATTTTCTGCCATCTCTTTCCATCTGGGTAGGTGTGTTGTCTGAGAGAATCAAATCTCATCCAACTTTAATCCAGCCATGAATCTGTAAAATAATTTGTGTTCACCTTCATGATCACATACATGACTGACAATCTACTTGAATCTGCTGCAGTGATACGTGAAAATGGTCATATAAAATTAACAAACTTCCAATTAACATTCACTATTCGCTATTTTCATGAGAAGAAAGTTTATAAGAAGAATATGTTTGTGTAATGTGGATGTCCTTAAAGGCTGCATGCAAGGATGCATTCACAGCATGCGTGCTTGTAGCCACTGCTGACACTCCCTGCAGTCCGGATGGTGGTCCAGCTGTTGCTCTGTGGGAAAATGACACATTACATAAGTGTCTCAAATAAACATGACTAGCTGAGTCGCTCATTTCAGCGGTGGTTTGGACGTCACAATGACCATTATGCACCATTAAGGGTCACTTCATAGAAAATGCTGATGTATTTGTAGAAACACCTGCAGTGGGTGCACTTGTTCCAACAGATGGTAAATGGTTGTTAGTGGTCCTGTATGACCTGACCTTGATAGATAGAGAGATAGAGAGATTGATAGATAGATATCTCTCTCTCTCCACTGTGTCTGTGCTGCAGCCTGCTGGTGGAGCATGTTAGTAAACTGTAACGTTACACCATCAGTTTGATGGTTCCCATTTTTAAAAAGGGCGACCGGGCGGTGTGTGCTCCAGTTGTTGGGTTGTCACACTGCTCAGCCTCCCTGGAAAAGTTTATTCCAGGGGGCTGGAAAGGAGGCTCTGACTGATTGTCAAACTTCAGATTCAGAAGGGGCAATGCTGGTTCCATCCTGGTCGTGGAAAGGGGACAGACTCTTTACCCTTAGGGTGGGGGTGGGGGTGGGGGTTTGCCCAGGCTTATGACCACGTCCCCTGTGGAGCCCTGTGGAGGGTGCTGCAAGAGCATGTGGTACTGGGACCATTGCTACGAGCCATCCGGTGCTTATATTAGTGGGGTGAAAGCTGTTTCTATGTAGCTGTGTATCTTGGCAGGAAGTTAAAGACATTTTCAGTGGGTGTTTGGCTCCCCCAGGGTGGTCCGTTGTCACAGATTCTGCTTGTGATTTTCATGGATAGGATCTGAAGGCGCAACAGGAGGCCAGGGGAGCGTCCGGTTTGGGGACCTCAGAATCACTCCTCTGCTTTTTGCAGATGATGTGGTTCTGTTGGGTTTATCAGACCGTGATCATCAGCACAGACTGGGAGAGTTTGCAATCAAATGTGAAGCAGTTGGGGTGAGAGTCAGCACCTCCAGTCGGGGTGAGAGTCAGCGCCTTCAGAAAATGGAGGATTAGGAGTGAGTTGCCACCGCAAGTGAAGGGGTTCAAATATCTCAGGGTCTTGTTCTTGATTGAGGGTTTAATGGAGCTTGACATCTAAAAGTAGACTTTTCCTCTAGCACCATCATCAAAACGAGTCCAATCCTATTGTTGATGACTTAATGCCTGCAAAACTTATGACATTCACATGCTAACACGCTAAACTAAGATGGTGAACATGGTAAACATGATACCTGCCTAACATGTTACCATGCTAAAATTAGCTTTAAGCCACTAGTATGGCTGTAGACTCTTGTTTCCCAATGAAAAAATGTCTTCTCTTCATTAATTATTTGATTGCTTATATAATTTTCAATTTCGCAATTTTCTGGATTACTACCTGCCTAAACTGAGCAAACAGTCACAATATCACACTGACTCAAACCTCTGCCAAGAAAAAACAGACACAGATAACACAAGAACACACACTCCCCGACCCTTCCCTCTTAATCATCCCATTATAGAAATGAGTTTGTGTTGTTTGATCCATGAGTGAAGTACCAGGCGATGAATTAGTTTAATTACAGTCTTATTTGAACCAGTCTACTTTACATGTCTAGATTGTTTTGTAGGAGACTGAACTTTTGTCTGACAGTCAGCTCAATGTACCAGCATATTAACATGATAAATATACAGCACATGACTTTGAATAAAATCATCAACAATGTCATAAACAGTGAACTTAATATTTGCCAGTCCCCACGAAATAAAAGCAAAGCTGAAGTGGAGCGGAAAGAAAAACACATTATTTAGTATTTTAGTGTCAATATGGTGTGTTGTTTAATAGCAGTATCAGGCCTTTTTGGCAAACGGCTGACCCAGATTTCCACTGGCTTCTTGAAAGCTTGTTATTGTGATTACAGCTTACATAAATGTGCTGACAGGGAATAGTGGCTTCTGGGAAGAGTCCAAAACGACAAAATGGGGCTCCTGAAAGATTCCACTTTGCTACGATCAGCAGAACAGAGTGAAATGTTAATGTTAGGGTGCTTGATTAAAACAGCGTGGTTGAGGATTAGGTACCAGTTTCCATAGTCATGAGGCTTAAAGCTGGAAACAAGATCCAGCTGTGGTGTAAAAGGGTGTCAGCTCCAGAGTTTGTCCAGCCTGAGTTGTAGAAAGAATGAGGGCAGCTCAGTGCAGACATGATGGGTTCAGTTGTGACTGAGTTTCAGTCACATAATCTACTGAGGACAGGAAAAAAAAATTTCAGATTGTTGAGGGGTTGGTGGTTCAATCTCCATCTCTTCATTAGTTTCAGGCCATTGTTGTATGTTGTATTTCTGACCAGAGCTCCGCTGTGCTCAGCTGATGAAATTGCTAATAATGTCTGAGTCAATACATAAAAAAAAAGCCTTCCATGTTCAGTTATGCTTTTTTTAACTGCCTCTATACTGCAGCATTGTTTCTTACACAGCTTAGTAAAAGAGCTGCAAATACAAATCAAATCAAACAAATCAGTTTTCCTTTTTAGACAATGTAGTACAATTACATACAGTCAAGCTGCAGTATATAATTTCCTCTTAAATTAGTTCTCACAAAGAGTCCTTCCTCTGATCTGTTCTTGTGTTTATAATGATTTAGCACCGGTAGCTACAGTAGCTGCAGCTACTAAACTTACAGTTAGGGCTTAACACAGGAAATTGAACAACATTTTTGTGCAGAAATCTGTCTGCAGCATCTGACCTGAGAGGATGTACCCCACAATTAGCTGCTGTACGTTAACCCAATCCTTTGCCCTCTTGCTCTCTCTCTGCAGCAGAGTCTTACTCTGTGGCGGGCAGTGACGGCAGTATCCCCCCATCAGTGGTCTCTGTGCCCCACCAGGCCTCAGGCAGCTCCAGCCCCTGCTCACACTCCTCGTCTGGAGGATCACGGCACCCTGTCAGCGCCCTCAAGAAATGGCTCACCAATCCCGTCCGCAAGCTGAGCTCTGATACCAGAGGAGGAGCGGGAAAGGTCGAGAAGCAGATGAACAGTTCAGACGAGAGGCAGCCGCCTTCGTTCCTTTCCCGCAATGAAACTCAGCCAAGGCCTCTGGACCTGCACAACACCTACACCATCCTCACCTCTGGAGATACAGTGAGACTTAAAGACAGGCACACGGACTTCATTTATCCCTCCTAAACATGTTTTTATACTGTTTTTTGTAATGGTTGTTGTGTTTGTGTTGTACAGGTGTGGAAAGACGGTCTGTTGAGTCCAGCAACTCCTTCACCTACACAGCCGTCCTGTCAGGGCTACTTATCTGACGTCCTGCAAGGCAGAGACACACAGAGTCTAGTAATGTATCTATTCTATTCTATTTTTCTACTCTGTCCTATGTCATTCTATTCTATTTTATCTTTTTCTATTCTATGGGTGCGTCCCGATCGCCTAGTAGTTCCCTGCTAAGTGGACTGCACAGGGTATTCAGCCATTTTAAGTAAGATTCCAATCCGTAGGAAGCAACACATGCTCACTTCAAAGGGAACTGTTAACTGTGTAGGGAAGAACTGAACAACAGTTCATCAGTTTGCCGGAAGTTGACAAGTGAGATTATCCATCAGCCTTTGTGCATCATAGGAGACAATGGAGAAAACTAACAATGGAGCAGACAACAAGGATGTGACGGCCATATTGGTGACGTTGCAGGAAGGACTGTTTATGCACACTGTGGATCAGAACGCACCCTATTTGTTTGTTGTATTGTGTGTTAAATTATATACAATTGTTTTCTATACAATTAGAAAATATTCTAGTCAATGTTGATCTACTCTGTTCTACTCTATTATGAATATTACAATCATATTACAAGTTACCAACGAATAGTAGTGGCTCCTAACAGCGAAGAAACTGCATGACTCAACAAAAGCCAAAGAAAGCCAAACAAAATTAAGATATAACAAGAACTAAAGAACTAGAAAACTGAATTATATGAAAAAAGAATTGATAAAATCTTGTAGACAGTTGTGGTGTGCAAAAAGTTGGTGAAGATATAAAACATTAGTTATTACTGCAATGATATGAAATTACACATTGTATAAAATATTAACTACAGTAGTTGACCAGGCAGAGTAGTTGTGTAAACACAAATGAACCATGAATAATGCACACTATACAAGTGCTCTCACCACTGAGTTCTTAACTCCCCTCACACTTATTGTAATTATTTAAATGAAGCCTCTCTCATCATCAAACCTTTTGGGAATGCAGGTCTCATGAGTTAATGATGTATAAATGATTGACACACATACACTTAGCTCACACTGAAACTATGAATTATAAACATTCACATGTCCTTCTACATCCTGCTCAGCTGCATTAGCATGTGAAAGGCTTCTTATTAGCACATATCTTTTGACTTCCACCAATTGTGCCAAATGAATTTTTCACATTTTGCTCAATATCTTGTGAGCGTGCACACACAAACACATACTACTTTCTGGTAACCCTACTGTACTGAGTACTCTTTGAAAGTTCCTGTGGAGTGGAATCAATCCTGTGGACTTTTCTAGAAAGCATCTGGAAATAATCAACTAGCCAAACAGTCTATAACAGGCTGAAACAGGTTCAGGGTTGCTGGGTGAGGAGTGCACTCACGACACCCAAGCGGCCCAACAATAAAGATCAAATTAGTCAAAAGGAACTCCAGGGCCGCTGGCTGTACGTGAACATAAATACTGGTGTTGGCTGTTGGACTGGTAAGGGAACAGGCTTACGGCATGAACCTGTCGCTCTTGGTCTCCTTTCTTTCTTGGCGTGTCAAGCTGGTCAGGACTGGCGGTCCTTGATTAGCAGTTTCTTTTAGACACTGAAGATGCGGACAAAGCTTTGTAGTATCTCCCGTCACATGGGCAATCACTTCCAACTGCTCAGGGGTCTCTCTCTTTGTAGCAGCGCTGATACACCTGAGTCAGCCCATCTATCAACAGCCCGTAGCTTAAACCATAAAAATAAAAAGGATGTCCCTACAGTACGCCAAAATTAGAAGAAGAAGGCAAGGTGAGAAACAGTCTTGTTAGAAAGTTCTCTAGTAGTCGAGTTACACAAGCTTAGATAGAGATAAGAAGAATTTTTAAAGGGTTGAATAAAAAATAATTACACCCAAAAAATACATTGTCCTGCTTGATGAATAACTGTCCTGTTTCTCAGTCTAATGGACAATATTATTCCAGAGACACCTGCACCTTTATGTTTACTTTGGCTCCTCAACCCTTTTTTATTTTTTTCCTGCCCAGGTCAGAGTAAACAAAAGGCCTGATCATCTGTTTACAGTGTGATATTTTGTGTTGGCTTTTTCCCCTTCATGCTGAGAGTTAGTCAAGAATATTGATACCACTGTCATTCCTTTATGGTGAATATAAAACTACACCTATTTGCCAGTTAGCTTACAGCTTAAAAACTGGAAACAGCTGTCTACAAGCACCTCAGAAGCTCACTAATTAACATCTTAAATCTTCTTGTTTAATCTGAGCGAAAAAACGTAAAAAATGAAAATTCACTATTTAACGAATTACGTGAGGGACGGAGTCCCAGACTTAACCCTCTGTAAAAATGCAAATTGTATTTTTTACATGTCGTGTGTTTAACCTCCTTTAACCTCCTTTTCAGAGGAGCTAATGGATTTGTAGCTGTACAGTAAGAGAGGAGGAAACATTTAGTGTAACAAGCAAGCTAATCTCTGCAGTTTAAATGGCTGCTGACTGGTGGATCAGAACCAGAGTGGAGACGGAGTTTGCATCAGCCTCAGATGTTTTTCATAGGTAGGATGTCTGCTCAGTGACGAGAGCGGTCGACTCAAAGAGAGCGAGAGCAATAAAATACTGACCCTGGGGGGGAAAAAGAAGAAAATAAACAGAAGTGCATATTTTACCTACAATATGACTCAACAGAAGGATTATTGTCTAGTGCACTGGGGCAGAGAACAAAATGTGGTGAGGCCACAGTATGTCAAGAGGATTACAGTCAAATTCACATTAGATTATACTGCTTTTAGCTGAGGAGTGACATGCCATGGTCAGTTACCCCAACCTTTTTTTATCTGACCTGAATTGTGCAAATGTTGCACATTACTCACCTTCATCTGTCAGGCCTGATTCTAATTTTCCAAATTTCTCTGCCCAACAGTCTCTTCAGTGGCAAGGAGAGACATTAAAAAGTGATTATTACTCTCAGGTTACATGGGATTTGGTGGTGGCATGACTTTCCAAAATGGGTCCAAGGAATTGCTCTAATGAAGGATTAGGACTGTTTCATCTTGTTGTTTTTCTACAGATGTGCTGGCTGGGTAGGGGACGCTCTAGATGAAGCTTAATGATTTGAGTTTGTGTGGTTGATGCCCAACACAAACTGCGTTTGGAAGTAGTACTCAAATTCTTTACCTAAGTACAAGTACCAATACAACAACTTAAGGATACTCCAAATCCTGCATTTAAACTACTTAAGTACAAGTACAGAAGTACCAGCCAAATGTAGTTAAAGTATCAAAAGTATAAACATAATACAGAGAAATGGGCCCCTGTGACATTATTAGATTATTTATTGTCATGCATCAATGTGTAAGAAGCATTTTAGTATTGTAGCTGGTTGTGGTCAGTCCCGTGGTTCCCAACCTAGGGGTTGGACCCCTCCATAGGGTCACAAGATAAACCTGAGGGGTTGTGAGGTAAATGCTAAATGACTACATTTAAGACAAGATAATCCTTTATTATTACATTTGGGTGTTTCAGCAGCACAAGGGCAGAAATAAGTACACAAAAATAGAGAAACTTAAAAAATTAAATAACCAAAATTATATAAAAATAAAATAAGAAAAGAGCAATTAAACTCAAAACTCAATGCAATAACGTCTAAAGCAAAGTTACATAGTGGTGTGAGTACATGACTCTCATTCATCCATTCTCACATGCCGATGGCGGCAAAGTGCTGGACCATCAAGAGCCAGCTTTGTGATTAGTGGACAACACACTTTAGCACTAAAGCCACAGCTGCCGCACTGTGATGATTACTGGGAGAGTAAAAAATGCTCTACTACACATATTTGTATTCATATTTCTCACTTTTCGGTGTTCTTTGCTTTTTTTGGGAAATAATGAATATAATTACCTCTTTACCTCAAAATAAAAACCAAGATGTAAAATCTTTAGATGTAATATGTTACACTGATGTTACCAAAAGCTGTACTGTCTTGTTTGTGTGTTTTAGAGTCAAAAATCCAGCATCAACACTCTCCAGTGGGAAGACGGCTGCACTGTGACTGATGACTCAGCCAGCCAGTGGTCTGCTACAGTGGACAGCGAAGAGGAGAGAAACATTGCCTTAGAGAAAAGCATGTAGGTGTTGACCTCTGCATTTTGGGAAATACAATTATTTGCTTTCTTAAACTGTTAGATGAGAAGATTGACCACTTTAATGTCTGTACCATATATATGAAGCTACAGCCATCAGATGGTTAACTTAGCTTAGCATAAAGACTAGGAACAGGGGGGAAAGCTTGCCTGGCCCTGTGCAAAGGTAACAAAATCGGTTCAGCACCTCTGAAGGTCACTGTGGATTTTCGAGGGGTTTTGTGGCTGGGAAAAGCGACTTCCTGTCTTGTCACTGTGACATTGCCATGCAACCAGCAGAGACTCCAGGAAGTCACTGCACTCGGCAAATTGTCCTTTTTACACTTCAGTTTTTGTACAGATTCAACAAACAAGATATAATGTATTCATTAGTGAGCTTTAGAGGTGCTGGAAGGCAGATTTTGTTACCTCTGCACAGAGCCAGTTCCACCTGTTTCAGGTCTTTATACTAAGCTAAACATCTCCTGGCTGTACTGTCATATTCAGCTTGTCATACCTTCTCATATAGCTAAAAATATTTCTCAAAATGTCAAACTTCCTTTAACATGTATATACATTTCTGATTTACATTCTGCCAAAATGTAAACGTTTATTTATATTTTTGAATTTGCTCTTTCAAAATGTCTCTCTCTTTCTCTTAGATATGTGCTGACTGAGCTGATAGAGACAGAAAGGCTGTATGTGGAAGATCTTGGGCTCATAGTTCAGGTGTGTCTCTCCTCCAGCCTTTAAATAATATGCTTATGACATTTATACAAGACATGACTAAGATTCCTTCATCTGCAACATATATGTCTTAAACTGAAAGAGACATTTTTATTTTCCATCTGGAAACCTCCGATGTGGTTATTAACGCGCGAGTGTGTGTGTGTGTGTGTGTGTGTGTGTGTGTGTGCGCGCCTGCGTGCTTAGGGCTACATGGCCACCATGGCCAATCAGGGAATTCCAGAGGACATGAAAGGGAAGGACAGGATTGTGTTTGGAAACATCCACCAGATCTACGACTGGCATAAGGAGTGAGTCAGTGACGTCTCATCTGTCTTTTCCCCCATCATCATCCCCCCAAACATTTTTTTCTGAGCTCCTCATGTTTCATGGTGGTTCAGCTTGTGTCATGTCCCCAGCGGCTGTTTGTTTCCTGCCTCTGTGTGTGTGTGTGTGTGTTTGGCTGCATGACTGTTCCTACCTGACCTTCTCCGCTTCGTGTCACACAGTTATTTCCTGGGAGAGCTGGAGAAATGTGTGGTTGAACCAGACAGCCTGGCCCACCTCTTCATCAAACACGTGAGTCTACAGATCAGTGAGTAACTGTGAATGAGATGTTTCTTTTTCCATATCTCTGCGTGTTTCCAGTTTGGCTGAAGGTTGCAGCTGTCTCACAGATCAGAACTCTGACTATGTGTAAGGCCTTGGTCTGCTGCCCTTCCAGATGTGTTCTCATCTTGCAGATTAGTTGTCTGCAGGTGCAGAATAAACACTCCTGTAATCATGTTTGACTAAAAAGCTCTCAAAGCCGGTAATCATTGTTAAAGATGCTCCTCAGAGACCACGCTGTGTGTGAAAATGAGCTGGAATTACAGATCTCAGAGCCCTATAAAAGTTGTTTACCCCTACCTTGAAGTTTTTCATGTGTAGTTTTACACTAAACTCTAACAGCTGAATTGAAAGACACTGATTCATAGTTTAAATATAGTAAAACATGAAAAATTAATTCTTTTTATTGGCTTGGTTCGTATCAGTATCTGTATGTAATCTTGTTACAGCAGAAGACTAAACTACTGGAGAAAAGGGGGGGGAAATACTTTGACTTGTGCGGCTTTTCCAGCTCAGCTTCTCTATCCACTTCACTCAGTGTAGTACAGCATGCCTAATTAAGCCACGGCAAATCAAACCATTCTTTCTCAGCCACTGGAACTATTTAATGAGGCGAAGGTCCTGCTCTGATTTAACAAAAGACTCGAGGGGAATGGCAACACAACTAAACTGAGAGTCGGAGGAGCTCAGAAGGTTAATTCTTTGTCTGGCCATTCTTCAACGCTATCCCTCACACACAGTTTATTTGGAATAATTGTCACCTGACCTCCCTCTCTCTCTCTTAAATTGTTACATTTCCAGGAACGGCGTCTTCACATGTATGTGGTTTACTGTCAGAACAAACCCAAATCAGAGCACATTGTCTCTGAGTACATTGAGACCTACTTTGAGGTGAGTTTATAACAGCTTATACACTGGAGCTCCTTAAAGACTTTATACTTATAACGCTCTGTTTTTGGTCACCTAACAGGATCTCAGGCAGCAGTTGGGTCACAGGCTGCAGCTCAACGATCTGCTCATCAAACCCGTTCAGAGGATCATGAAGTATCAGCTACTGCTGAAGGTTTGCTGTTCAACATGACTATGTATCTGCAAGCATGGCACTGTAACATACTATTATTACTTTTACATTGTTTGAATTACAACATAAGTATGAAATATGATCGCATTATTTTTCTCAATAAACCTCTCTCTGACTGGCAACCCCAGGACTTCCTGAAGTACTACAGGAAAGCAGGAAGGGATGTTGAGGAGCTGCAGGTACGAGCTTGTTACTGAATGTGGAAACTGGTGTTCCTAATATTTTGTCCACCTTATTTGTATCAATGAGGGTAGGCTGAAAAACAGAAACACCTCTCTGTATGACACAATACAGTTCAACACCACAAACTGCAGCCTCCAAAACTGTTGGATCAACCTCTCTAAAACAAAAAGTGAATATAACGGGCGACTGCGTGTAGTATTCTGAGTCTGTATATCATAAAATTTTGTCTTCACTGATTTTCATCCATCCAATTTCTCCCAACAGAGTGCGGTGGAGGTGATGTGTTTTGTGCCAAAACGCTGTAATGATATGATGAATGTGGGCAGGCTCCAAGGTTTTGAGGTGAGATATTGATTTTTTGTTTTCTGTCTGTCATCACTCATTTAGGTGACTTAACGACCTATGACAATGTGACGAACATACTGTTTCAGGGGAAAATCACAGCTCAGGGGAAGCTGCTCCAGCAGGATACCTTCTCTGTCAGCGAGCAGGAAAGTGGCCTCCTGTCCAAAGCCAAGGAGAGGCGGGTCTTCCTGTTTGAGCAGCTCGTCATCTTCAGTGAGCCAATCGATAAGAAAAAAGGTTTCTCTTTGCCAGGGTACACTTTTAAAAACAGCATCAAGGTGCGAGTAACACAGTATTCCAAAACATATTTCAAACATATTTGGTTTAGTGTTTAGTGGTTAACAAGTCTCCTGTGCGCTTCAGGTCAGCTGTTTGGGCGTGGAGGAGCACTCTGAGGAAGATCCATGCTGTCTGGTCTTGACATCCCGCGGGACTGACGGCAGTGTGACGCGCTTCATCATGCAGGCGTCGTCTCCAGAAATACAGCACGCTTGGCTCAGTGATGTGATCCAGATCCTAGAGACTCAGAGAAACTTCCTTAATGGTAATAGAGCTCAGTGTTCAATAAAGCCAACAGGTTTAAGAGTTTGGTGTGTTTGAGTAATGTGACATCTCTTCCTTACCACTGTAGCCCTTCAGTCTCCAATTGAGTACCAACGCCGGGAAAGCAAGTCAAACAGCTTGGGCAGGAATATGGAGTCTAGATCTGTGTGTGGTCAACGACCTCACTCCTCAGCATCCATGGACCGACGTCAGCGACCCTGTCTGCTGTCTTACAACAACTCCCTGCCCTCTCTGCATCCAGCACAACACTGCCCGGCTGCGAAGGCAGTGAGTGAACAGCAACGCTTCCTTTCACATTCGTGTACATTCATACATTTCTCTCCCTCTGACCTCCCCTTTCTTTGATTTCTCTTTCTCTGTCAAGGTTTCTAATCCTTGTGCTGTGATACCTGGTGCAGCTGACTCTCCACTCTCCCCCTTCCATCAACTCAGTCTGTGCACAGAGGTGAGACATGCCTGTGGGACGTCCAATTGCCTGCCACCCTGCAGCCAGCACAGCATGCAGGTACATCAGTCTTCCTTAACACAGCAGTGAAATGTGTATTCAAATGGCTATTTATAACTTTAAATGCTGTGAGCACTACAAACAAGATCACTACAATAGGGGTATGATCAAAAATATGTTTTTTATATAAATGAACATAAAAACAGCTGAGAATCTTGTTTTTGCTGACTTTGAATGGTTAAACTTCTCACCTTGCTGTAGCGATGTATAAGTGTACTCCTAGGTGTGGTCAGTACACTCTGACATATCTGTTGTTGCCAGAAGTGTACACTGATCATACTTCTGCCCACACAAACTTAAAACTTTCCACCGGAAAGGGTAGTGACATGCTGCTTTTCAGCCTGGTATCACAATACGTTACTCTTAAAACATGTTCTATTAAAAGTAATGGAGTCAACAAAGGTTGATGTGTTCATTTGTGCTTCATGCGCTAGTCAAGACAAATGAATTTTATATAAAGTAGAGCCACACATTTGCCTCCATCGTGTAACCAATAGCAATGCATCATTTAAAGCTTTTTTTCTGTACATGTTTTGTAAAAAAAAGTACACAAAATCTGCACAGTAACTATAAGTAACTACAACCATAAAGTACTGTCAGGACCTGGAAACAGAACAGCACTTGAGTAAATGTAATGTAAGTCGTCACTTTCCACCTCTGTGCTAATTAAATGTTGCAGCTGCAGCAGCTTTATCATGGCCATAACAACCATGTGTTTATCGTGCACAATAAAAATGAATTCACTGTTTTAAAAATTGGATACATTAAGTCGGCAGAGCTCTTATCTCTACATCAGCAGGCTAAGGCCGTTTGTTGTCATGATCTCTAATGATGAGGGGAAATGACTCTCTGGTTGCTTTTGTCAAATATCCTGTTGTTGTTTCTGTGTGGAGTTACAAATCTGGTTGACCTAATCTGTAGCCAGTGTCATTCAGTCAACCAGTTTGTGGAAAAGCCATTGACCTTCTGTTTTATCTTATTCACTCAGACTTCCGCGTAGAGGAGGAAATGGTTTGATCCCAGTCCTCTTACTAGACTTCCCGATCTGGCCTGTCCACAACATTGCTCTCGTCCTCTTGTCCTGCCTCTTTGTGTTTTCGGATCAGCAGTGTTTCCATCCTGCGTTAGGTGCAGGAGTTCAGACAGGTTTCCTATGTTTCTAAAAAATTTCAATGTTGCATATTCCTCAGGGAGAAACCTTTGTCAGACTTTTACAGCTCCATAATCTTAGCTCCATAAAAGTAATATCCAGAGCCAGTTAGTTTTAATCATAACTATTACCTATAACTATATATTTTTATGTTAACAACTGACTTAGCTGTTTTAAGCTCTAAAAACCCTAATGTACATTACCTGCTCAGCACAAAACGGCAGACACACACAATAAACGACTAGCTGTTGAACGTAGTGGGGCAATAAACAGGTGAAAAGCCAGAAACAGAGCTTAAAGAGAGAGAGTTGAGATACTGTTGCTCCATAACAGCTGCAAATGTTTGCTAACATGTTAGGTGTAATAACTTTGTGATTATACACCTTGGTCTGCTTCCCCCAAGTGGCCAAACAAAAAAATCAATGAATGCAGATTTAAAATGTTAACAGCCTAAGTTTGTATCAAATCCTTCAATCAAAGTATGTAGTCAAGATTGTTGATATTTATGTTAAGGTGATGTAATTAACATGAATTTATTTCATTTTTATCTCATTATTTTGTCCTCTGGCTGTTTAGAAATGTTATCTGTTACTGGCTATTGTATTTCAAATGTGTTTTGTTAATTCTCAAAGTAACACTTCATTTACATTTAGGCCCCCCAAACAGAATGATTATGCAATGAACATGTCTTTGAAAATGACAAGATGTTGTGTGTCATTAACAAAATCTCCAACTGTTCAGAAACACTCCTAATATAAAGTAGGAAAGTTCTTTCTACTTTTTGAAGTTCCACATTTAAACCTCACTCTTACAAAATAAACCTCTTTTCCCCTCCCTCAGGTTGTGACTGCCAGTTTCCAGGCGACCACATTAAATGACGGTGGGAGTTATTCAGCGTATCGACCAAACAACCTGGATCAGCTCACAGAGAGCGAGCAGTAATAACCTGCGCGGACAAATGAACTCACTTTACCCCTCTGGAGTAAAAACGCCTCGACTGAGTCAGAGTGCTCTGTCAGCATTGTTTGTTTCCCTTGTACAGAAATCATCAAGGTCTCAGTGTTTCTGTCTTCACACATTATCCTAAATTTCCTTCACATAACATTGTGATTTAGGCTTATCTGGATTTGATCTCGGTTTAATAATTTGTGTGTAGATGTGTGTATACTCTGCATGTACACACATCTACAGATGGTGATGACAAATTAGTTTAAAAAATATGTGTTTGAAGCACCACAGAGACTGTACTTTATATTGTATATGTATACATTTCTTACTTTTTCCATTGAAAATTCCTTGATGGATATTTTTGTAATGCGTAATATTTTCATAAGGGACCAATTCCATTTAATCCCACTGAGAACTGGGATCTCAAATCCCTTTACACAATCATACTCTGTAGATGTCCGTACATTCCCTGCATGTTAGCAAATAGCTGTGTTTTCCCTTCGGTGGGCTATTTTAACCCTGCCATTGTTACAGTGTTATCTGAACTAAACACATTTGAAAACTCACATAGAGCACACATCAGAAAGAGGAAAAAGGGAACAATGATAAAACAGAGATCTTCATCTTTCACTGTCCTATTGAATGGTAATAATCTCATGTGGGATCATGTGGGATCATATCAATGCATCTCTTTCACATGTGGTGTCCTGATATACACAGAATTAAAGAGAAATGCTGTTCAGATATGTGTCATGGTTGTTTTTCTAAAAGCACTTACTCACATGTTAGCTAGTCATAGACAGAAATTTAAGCCTGCAGATTTTCTGTAATTTAATGTCCCTGCTATCGGTCAATTTTCTGACATCACGTGTCAGCGGCCACGTTTGCACCCACCTCACTTTAACTGTTTTTCTGCTTTAAAATGTTTGTTTATTTACAGAAAACCACATTTTTTAAAAATCCCATTAAATCTTATCTTTGCAGGAGATCAAGTTCAAAACAGAGAACCTGTTGGTATCCACTGCCCTCTAGTGGAGCGATTGAAGACCCTCATGATTGTGTCTGAATTGAATCACATTGTCAATTTGAATGTGACGTTATTTTCAAATTTTATATGATGATTATTTATATTTAGACTACAGACAGATTTAATGTGATTACCACAAAATATTTTTAAAGTAGGGGAAAGCAAACACCTACCTTGCCCAAACAGGGCACAATTTCCTACATCTGGCTGCTGTTGTACATTACAACTAACAGAAAGTTCCTGTTTGTATCATGATACGTGCTTTTTTAAAAGGTCTGCAGCACTTTAAGACTCGAGGTGAAAGACTTCTTGGAACCCCTTTAACTCTCTGTTACAAACAGAACAGCATGTGGTTGTTTGTGCCAACATCCATCTGACTGTGTGACACAGTATGTCCCAAATGCTCATTCATTTACACTGTGTATTTGTGCAAGTGATGTTGGGGACTCGCACTATGTATTTACACCTCCTCTTATATCTTGTATAACATGCCAGCTCTCTAAAACACTTAATGTGTTGCCCTCTGTGAAAAGCTTGTAAATATGCTGTAAATTCACATTGTCTTAAGTTATCATATCCTTTAACCTAAGTTACACTCCTGCCTCACAACTTCAACGTTAGTCAAAATACTGTAATAAAGTGAACCAATATGAAAGATTATATGTGCCCAAGATGTATGTGAAGAATCTCCGTCATCCAGGTCATAGTTACCCAATGAAGCTTAAAGTCCAGGGCAACTGGACTTGGTTGAAGATACTGGAAGACGTTTCGTCCCTCATCCAAGTAGGGTGTTTGCTAGGATCGTCGATACCGGGCAAACGACCCCACTGAGGTTAAATAGCTGAGTTTCCCTTCCAGTCAGTCAGAACTGAAGAAGTCCCTTGGATGAGGGACGAAACGTCTTCCAGTATCTTCAACTAAGTCCAGTTGCCCTTGACTTTAACCTTCGTTGGATGTGCCCAAGACTGCAGGTGCCAACTATTGCATTTGACAAGAAGAAAACAGGCACTAAATTCTTCTTATATCACATAGAAATCATAGAATATGAACTGAGTTCTGTGGGTAAAGATGTCACAGTCCAAGAGCACTGATTATAAACAATTTTGACCTTTGCTTAATTTTTGTTATATATTAAATGCCTTACAGCTTTGGAGATGGACAGGGATGCCTTGAAGGACATTGACTATAATGTAGACTGAACCTGTGACTTTGTGTTTTTACTCTGCAACCCCCCAACGTTTAGCACATATTTTTTGTAAATAAAAGACACGTGTTTCCACAGACATTTTAATATGTCAACATTTAAAATTAATTTTAAAATGCTTATAACACCGTAACCAGACGATTCACACCAGTGATTTTTGGATGAAGCAGGCAAGTTAAAATAGTTAAATAATTAATATTGTGTTAACACAATAAATATCACGTTTTCAGCTCACACACACACACCTTCTCACTGAAGAAGTTTCATTCTGACCCCTCTGTCCACAGAGCTAACAAAATAGTTTCAAAATATTCCTGTGGGAATTGTTAAAAAGTAAACTGAATCATTAGGGAAAAAATAGTGACACAAAGGCGCCATCTAAAGATCATGGCATAAAAGAACAGGATCATCACTTCAGGCATGAGTGCCTCACAGTCTTGTAGGAGCCCTTGGTGTAGAAACAGGATTTGTCTCACTACTCTTTAGTCCTCACATGCTCTGACTTCTTTGTGTTTTAATTTATCATCAAACCCCCATTACTCCTCTCTCAGTGTGCCTGTTTTTTCTTTACTTTTTTCTTCTCTTATCATGAGGGTAAATAAACATGCACTTTGGTTCACTCATCTTTTATTTTAGGCAGCATGTAAAGACGCAATCACTTTCATCGTTGTTCATCAGCGTGCACTGGACAGAAACGCTCCCTCTTCTTTAGATGTTTGAGAGTGACAGACCGCAGAAGACAAAAACAAGGATGCTCCTAGGTCACGTAATACACAGGCGTGCCCCCCCCCCGCACCCATCAAAGTTTCACATCCTCGGACAAGATTAATCATCCATAAATGACACACAGGATTCTGAGTAAAGGGGTTTCAAAACCATAACACAAACAAATGAAAACACCTCAAAGCCAGCAGCAAAACCTTTGGCACGACCAGTCACAGAGAACAGGTACCACAGGTGAAAAAGTTTTGAGTGCGTTCTTCATGTGGCATTGGTAAAAAGGACACCTATGCTCTGTATCTACAGGATTGGTACTTTCTGGTAAGTGTCCGTCCGTCCTCGCTAACAGAGAGCCCTTGTTCTCTGGCTCTATGATGTCACTATTGCTTTTCCAAGCTCAGTCTTTTTAGATAGTGCAAATTGAAGGAGGACATGACATGACCATGTACTCTCATGTCAGCATAGAACGACAATGAAGTGACTCAGACTGTTTAGATGCTACCTGTTGGGTTTGCGCCCAAAGCTCGGTCTCTGTGTTAGAACAACTGAAGGATGTAAAGCCAGATAAGATTTGACAAACACAAAGCCTTGAATTAATCAAGATTATGCTGCGATTTAACAAGACGCTATGTTTGTTACCGCAGCTGGATATCTACTGGTTCCACAACAGAAGAGAGCCTTAACTTTCACATCTGGCCTCTAGAGATTTACTGCGTATGAGGACTTTTTAGCTCACCGCAGAGCCCTGCACTGACTGTATAAACATGCTAATCCGCCCTAATGGCACATTTTCTCTATGGTGAAACCACAAGAAACACAAACCATAGTGTTTGTCTGAAATCTTATCTGATGGGACGCGGTGGAGGAGAACTTCTTTGGCAACTCAGTAAGAGCAGAGGAACCCTCAGGACAAAGAGGACAGGAACTAATTATGAGTCAAACACTGGAATCGGTTTTTGAAGAACAGGAGGCCATTTTTCGTGTGTGTGGCGTCAGAGGAGGCCGGTGGGTAACGATACTTGGCGTAAGTCTTGTCGCTCTCTGATTGGCTGACCCAGGGAAGTTTGATTTTGGTTGCATGATTGACAATGACATCATCACAAGAGCCCACGTGCAGAGATCCCAGGCCATCGATGAAAAACTCTGCAAAGCAAAAACAAGGTAATTCAGTCAAATACATTGAAAACGTCAACTAATTTTAAATCATAGTCTAATCGAATTAACTTCTTACACCCTAAAAACTTTAGTCTTGTGGAATTTTCCAAAGATACCAGATATGCCATATATATATATATATATAATAAAATATTAGATAAAGATGTACAAGACATATAACATATTTCCATTTAATGAAATCGTGCAGCCATAAAAATATGTAAACAGGATGAAATGAGAGGATTTTAAGATGTGAGTGTGGATTTGATGAGACTAAACTGAAAATGAAATTAAATTGAATGCGGGCATTTAGTTTAATTATAGCAGAGCATTGATTCTGAGATGTTGGCATGGGCTGATTAGAAAATTTCACAGTACAAAAGCAATAATTATCTTGGTATATGATACTATCTTAATAACTAAATGAGATATGAACGTTTAAGACATAAATTATTAAAACACATGATGGTTGGTGATTGTGCAGTTGTGATATAAAACTCAACTGAAATGTAGCAGTTCATTTTACATTTCTTTTACTTATTGAAAAGCCGAAAAACAATACATTTTGCCTAAAGCAAAGTGACAATGAATACACAGAGCAACTCAGGATGCTGCCAGAACTACGCATCTGAACATTTGCATAAAACAAAAAGATAAAATCTCAAACCAATTTAGCAATAATAAAAACTCAGCCAGCAAAAACAGCATCACACCACTTCTCAAACTCAAAAAACTATAAATCCAGTGATCTGGTGTGACCAGAGGACACTTGACCTATTGAATGTAGAGCGAAACTTGTTCTACATTCTAAGCAAAACCACACATCAAAGTTTTTTAGTTAAGCTGAGTCTAATGATTTTTCTTCAGTACCTTTTTCAGATACTACTACTTACTGCAGAGCATTCTTTTGATGGAAAAAGTTATTTATCTCTCGCTGACTCTCAATGTTAAAGTAAAAATTAAGTGTTTCTCAACACTGCATATAACTAAGTCTAACTGGGACTTGAGATTACATTAGGTAAACACTAAATAAATGACAAACTCGCATATAAGCAAAGATGTCAGTTTACATGACAAATTAGCTGGATTTTTTTTTATGTGTCTTTGATGGAAACCATGGTCCCAAAATAAATTCACAGAGGAATTTGGGGAGCTGCTAACAGCCAGAAATATTCACAACAAAAGAAAAATGTGTTTACTGTTAATTTATTCTGCAGTGGCTTGAACATCCTGTGCAGTTTGACTAAAATCCAAGTAAGTAGCAACACAACAGTGTAGAAATACTACTTAAAACAAACATATCGGTATCAAAATAGACTTAAGGTACAAAACGTACTCATTATGCAGAATGGCCAGTTTCAGAATAATGTGTATTATGTTATTGGATTATAATTATTGATGCATTAATGTGGTCAAGTATAAAGTAGTATAAAATGGAAATACTCAAGTAAAATAGGTGACTTAAAAACTAGAATTATTTGTAATTTTTCTCTACCTTATCAGTCTAACTGTCTCCCTAACAAGGACAGTTACATGTGAGAAATAACTGAGCTAGAAATAGCTGTGGTGTTTCCACCGTGGTCTAAAGACCTGCGAAGATTAGGCAAATTAATCAGCTGACGTAGACTGTAGGCCTGGCTGTACACAGCGATGCACAGGCATCATTAGTTGTAACCACGATCCATGAGCAACATTTATAAATGAACATCAGATTTGACTGGAATATAATGAAGAACTATAGGCTTAGCTTGACCATTAAAGCAGCTTTTTTTGTGGGAGCTATATTGAGGAGACACGCGATAAAGTTCGTTACACATTTAATAACAAACTGGATAAAACCATAAAGTTCTTAAAATAACTCCAGCACAGAGAAAGCACCACAAAAATAAAACATTTACAGCCAACAAGAGCTGCAGATTAGCTGGCAGCACATGTCTGTGTCCGCCTGCGTCAGAGGAACGGGATGTTTAACGAGCTTTACCTGGAGCGAGTTCAGCGCAGACAAAACGTAGCGAAACGGTGGTCCCCTGAACACCCTGTTGTGTACGCAAGCGCACTGCATTTTCCTGGCTTTTTAACGCCGTTGTGTTTACAAACGTTTCGCAGCTGATTGGGTAACATTTGAGACACGCCCACCAAACGGGAGAAAACATACCTCGAAGCCCGTTGCAGAACGTTGCGCAACGAGATTTAGTCCGAGAACACACATAGACTGGGTAGGAGAGGATTGGACGTCGAGAGAGCCGGAAGGCGCGGAGGTTTGGAGCTACGTGGAGAGAGTGAACGAACGGTGGCCGGAAAACATAGTAAGAGCGAACTTTGTTGGCGGATCTGCATAAACTGTACTGTGAATGTGACATCATGTCAAATAGTTCAGATGGGGATGAGATGGAGTGAATGATGTCCAGATCTGTGAGATTGAAAAGGACACATGAGAGATTGAATCAGACACAAAGCCAGATTCCAGCACACACACACACAGAATGGTTGCGAGCATAAATGTAAAGTTGACGATTATACTTTGATAGTGAAAAAAGTGAACTTTGTGGGTTTCATGTCACACCATCAATGTTGCGTACCAGTTTAAACAGAAAAGTGACAGAAGCAGCAGGAAAACTTCTTGATATGAAAGATATCAAAGCAGATCAAATACATGCGTTGTTGAAAATGGAAATGCACAAACTGAGGGTTAGGACGCTTATAATGGTTCTTAACATACTACAGTGGAACGCAAGAAGTCTTATAGCTAATGGTCAAGAATTCAAAAAGTACATTCATGAATTAGATGTTGTTCCAGATGCAATATGTGTACATGAAACTTGGTTACGAGACAGACTAGATTATGTGATACCAGGGTTTAGCGCTATAAGGTTCGATAGACCTAACAACCAAACTGGTGGAGGGTGCATCACCTTTATCAAAGATGGGTTGGCCTACAGGGAATCCCCAAGCTCAGAAGATTTAGAATGTATAATAGTTGAAATCTATAGCCCAAGGAAAGAGGGAAATATTAAATTGATTCATTTCTATAACCCATGCAAAAACTTAGATATCAGTGAACTTAATGAAATGGCAGGGACTGTATACAGGAAAGAAATATGGTGTGGGGACTTCAATGCACACAACAGCTTATGGGGCAGCAATCACACAGATAATAATGGGGACATAATTGAAGAAATGATGGAAGAAAGATCACTGGTCTGCATTAATAATGGACAGGGAACACGAATGGATGTGAATAGGGGTAAAACATCATGTTTAGACATCACACTGGTATCAGATAATTTGGTAAACGCATGTGAATGGTTTGTTATGAATGATTCTACCATAGGAAGTGACCATTTTCCAGTTCTCACTATTATCAACACAAATGTATGTTTCCAAGAAGGAAGTACAATTAACAGATGGTGCTTTGAGAAAGCAGACTGGGAAAAATTTAGGTTATGTTGTACGAAGTCAGCAAACCTTGTGACGTTAGAAGGTGATGTAGAGGAATGCACAAAGCAAATTACAGAACACATTATAAATGCAGCACATTTAAGTATTCAAAAAAGAACAACAAAGGGCAGGAAAAAAGTGATCCCCTGGTGGAATGAGGAGTGTAGCAGAGCTATAAAAGAACGAAACAAAGCCTTTAAAACATTAAAGAAGAATTTATCACAAGAGAGTGTTTTGGATTTTCAAAAGGAAAAGGGCAGTGGCACGTAGGACAATTAAGTTAACCAAAAATTAAAATTGGAGAGAGTTTTGTTCCACCATAGGCAGAGGTGTAGAGTTATATATATGGTCTATGTTTAAAAGAATGAGTGGGAAAAGGAAAGCGATTAAAATCCCAGCTTTGATAGATGGAGGAAAGACGGTGGTGTCAGACAAAGAAAAGACAGATGTTGGGTAGGGCTTTTGCGGCTGTACATAGTGGTGATCACCTTATGGATATTCATAAGCAACAGAAAGACCTGGCACTCAGAGAAAATAAGGAAGTGAAGCTGAAGAGGGAGGATGGTACAACTTTAGATGCAGATTTTACAATAACAGAACTCAATATAGCTCTGCTTGGCACGGGATATACAGCCCCAGCACAAGACCAGTAATGTTATGCCATATTCCATCAGCTGCCAGTAGAGTCAATTAAACTAATGTTAAGACTGTTCAATAAAATATGTAAGGATGGAATAATACCGAGAAGTTGGAAAAGTGCAGTTACAGTGAGGAAAATAAGTATTTGAACACCCTGCTATTTTGCAAGTTCTCCCACTTAGAAATCATGGAGGGGTCTGAAATTGTCATCGTAGGTGCATGTCCACTGTGAGAGACATAATCTAAAAAAGAAAAATCCAGAAATCACAATGTATGATTTTTTAACTATTTATTTGTATGATACAGCTGCAAATAAGTATTTGAACACCTGAGAAAATCAATGTTAATATTTGGTACAGTAGCCTTTGTTTACAATTACAGAGGTCAAACGTTTCCTGTAGTTTTTTACCAGGTTTGCACACACTGCAGGAGGGATTTTGGCCCACTCCTCCACACAGATCTTCTCTAGATCAGTCAGGTTTCTGGGCTGTCGCTGAGAAACACGGAGTTTGAGCTCCCTCCAAAGATTCTCTATTGCTGTTCTGGAGACTGGCTAGGCCACGCCAGAACCTTGATATGC
>NC_060167.1:22789198-22804421 GCF_021292245.1 Micropterus dolomieu
TACATTTCTGTTTTTTTCTGTCAAGATGGGGTGCTGAGTGTACATTACTGAGAAATAAAATGAACTTTTTTGATTTTTGGAAAATGGCTGCAATGAAACAAAGAGTGAAAAATTTAAAGGGCTCTGAATACTTTCCGTACCCACTGTATATAGAGCATGCATGAGGTCATCAATAGATTATGGTTGCATAGTATATGATGCAGCAGCAAAAACAAAATTTATAAATTACAATACAGAGCCTTACGGATATGCATTGGAGCCATTAAGACAACTCCCATTAACACAATACTCATAGAAGCTGGAGAGACACCACTGGAGTTAAGAAGAGAGAAACTAGCGCTAGCATATTGGGCCAGATTGAAAGACAGTGGGAAAGAAAACCCTGCAAAGGAGATAAAGGATTGTTGGGAATATTTCAAGTTTCGGGGGCATGGGTTTGGATGGACGGGGGAAAAGAGAGTCAGGGAACACGGAATGGAAGGATTAGATTTCACCACACCCGATCCAGTCAGTAACATTCAACCTTGACTCTATCCAGACGGAAAAACAGATTTTAGTATACTGGAAAAGAAAAGAGGATGGGGAATAGAGGAAGTGAGAATACGGACAAGCAGCTATCTGAGAAACAGTTTCCATAATTATCTAAAAATCTATACAGATGGATCTAAAAACAAACAGGAATGTGTGGGAATTGGAATACATATACCAGAATTCAAAATAAATATCTCAAAACGATTATCAGGTAGGCTATCTGTATATACAGCAGAAATAGTGGCAGTCATTATAGCTTTACAGTGGGTTGAAGAGGTCAGACCTGATAGGGTGATATTATGCACAGACTCCTTAGCATTTATTAAAAGCATTCAGTCAATGACATCTGTCAGAGAAGACCTACTGATAAAAATGTTTCACAGCTTATTAAGATTACATCGGGGAGGGATAGATGTTCAGTTTTGCTGATGAGATTGCAGACAAACTAGCAAAAGAGGCATTACAAAAGGAAATAACAGTTCAAATACCGCTAGGAAAAGGAGAAGGAAAAACAGCCATTAAGAAGAAAGGTACTGAAATATGGCAGAAATGGTGGGAGGAAGACAGGAAAGGAAGGAGTTACTTTAAAATACAAAAGTCTGTCAGTAATAAAAATTATAGCGAAAGGACCAGGCGGGAGGAAATTATGACAAGACTAAGAGTAGATCACACAGGACTGAATGGCACCTTGTTTTTATTGGGGAAAAGGAATAGTGAAAAGTGTGAAAACTGTGGGGTTAAAGAAAATGTTGAACATGTCATTTTGCACTGCATATTGTTTGAGTTGGAAAGACAGATATTTCAAGATAGGGTTCAAGAAGCAGGGCGGGACTGGAATCTGATGGGTATTGGTAACAGAAGGAGAAGAAAAGGGTATAAGAATCACCAGGAAGGCATTATTTAAATTTCTTAAAGACACTGGGTTGGTGAACAGAATATGAGAACATCTTATTGAGGTTGATAGCTGAGTGATATGATGTTACATACTCCAGTACAGTAGGTGGCGGTATGCACTTAAAAGTTGTTTGCAATCCGCCATTAACTAAGAAGAAGAACGTTGCGCAACGTTGCAAGCAAACATGTCGTTCAATCCGAAAATATTGCAATCCGGTGCAAAACGTTTTGAGATTGAACTCGCCCCTGCTGTAATCAGCTGGTCCGCTTGTTTTGGAGAGGAGGAGACCGATTTTGTCTCCTTGTAGAAACTTCCTGACTGATGAAAACTCTAAACAACAACTTCTGACCCAGTATTTAGCTTAACTCCATCAGCTGCTCACTGTAAACACACCGCTGGCTGCTGTTTCCCCAGCTAAAAATTTAATGCCGACATATGATCTCAGGCGGACATCCGCGAGACATGTGTGGATAACAAACTGGATAAAACCACCACGTTCTTAAAATAACTCCAGCACAGATAAAACAACGCAAAAATAAAATTGCGACAGTTTGGAAGGTTATTAAAACATTTCCAGTGACAAGAGCTGCAGATCAGCTGCAGGACTCACGTCTGTGTCGCCTGAGCGTCGGAGGAACGTGAGCTTTATTACCTGCTGTAATCAGCTGTTCAGCTGATTTAGAAGAGGAGGAGACCGACTTCAGCTCTGTGTAGAAACTTCCTGACTGATAACTTAAAAACAACAACTCTGGACCCAGTAGTAACTCCATCAGCTGTTCTCTGAACACACCCAGGCAGGCTGCTATTTAGGCTACATTTAATGCCAACGATTGGTCTCAGGCTGGAAAAACTTATCCATGCATTTATCTTCAGTCGACTTGACTACTGTAACGGTGTCTTTACAGGGCTCCCTATGAAATCCATCAGACAGCTGCAGCTGATTCAGAACGCTGCTGCTCGAGTCCTCACTAAGACCAAAAAGGTGGATCACATCACTCCTGTTCTGAGGTCTTTACATTGGCTTCCTGTATGTCAAAGAATTGATTTCAAACTCCTGCTGTTAGTTTATAAAGCACTAAATGGTTTAGGGCCAAAATACATTTCTGATCTTCTGCTTCGTTACGAACCATCCAGACCTCTCAGGTCGTCTGGGGCAGGTTTGCTTTCTGTCCCCAGAGTCAAATCGAAACAAGGAGAAGCAGCGTTCAGTTATTATGCTCCGTAAATCTGGAACAAACTCTCAGATAACTGCAGGTCTGCTGAAACTCAGTTATTTTAAATTAAGACTGAAGACTTTTCTTTTTACCATAGCTTTTAATTAAATATTTAAGATTTTTGTTTTTTCCACTGCCTTTAATTGGTAGATTGATAACTTACACTGCACTGTAACTTTTACTGTCCTGTTTTCTTTTTCTTTGTTTTTTTTTTGGAGCATGTAATTGAGTGAAAAGATAATGAGAGCGAGATTGAACAGAGTGAAGTAAGTGTTCTTAAATCTCGTGCCTGAGTGATTATCAGGAACCTCTGTCCACCTGTAAACGCGCAGGTGGGTCCAAAGTATGACTGGATCAAAGTGGCCTGCGGACAGACATGTCCTGGTTTCTATGTAGTGTCCGAGGGTTTTTGGAGTTTCAGTGGACCCGAAGATTGCTATGGACCCGAGTACAGACTAGCTAGAGAGAGTAGATTAAGTCTACTTCTCTGTTTATTCTCTTTTCAAAATAATTGTAACTCAATTATTTGCTCAACCCCTCAGCCTGTTTTTATTTTCCATTTAACTCTTTTACCCTGATTGTACACTGCACTGTAACATTTATTATATTTTAATGTGTATTTTTTCAATTTCCCTATGTTGCTTTTAAACTTTTTTATATTTCCCTGTTGCTTATATGTTTTATGTAAAGCACTTTGAATTACCTTGTTGTTGAAATGTGCTATACAAATAAACTTGCCTTGCCTTTGCTCAAAGTACCAGTATGGAGAAATGCTGTATAGAATTAGTATGTACAGTAGTGGAATTGGGACACAGCTATTTATTTTTTCCTGCTCTGATAAATGTATGTGGCATTATAAAAATGTATATCTTGTGATGAGAATAATGTTAGAACAACTGTTTTTATATTACATTGTATATAAGCCATATCACTGGTAACATCTTTACAATATGCTCGATATGAAAATAATTCTGTCGGAGGTGTTTCACTGTACTCACCCAGGTGAGCTACCCTGGCGAGACGCGGGTCAAAGCCGACCTGCTGGACTTTGTCGGTGCGAGCCAAGAAGAAGTTAATGACCCCGTCAGTCACAACACAGTTGGGGAAGCCTTGGATGATGTGATGAAATCCTCTCCTCATGTGTAAACAGTCACCATTCTCCTCCCCTGGCTCAATGGAGATGGTCTGTCTGTAGGTGGCAGTATAACCTGTGGCCTCCCGCACTGCACCACCCACCTGGACACACACACACACACACACACACACACACACACACACACACACACACCTCACAACAACACACCTCAGCAAGAACATCAGGCTGCCACAGTCACTGAAAACAGTTTATTCCTCTGTCCCTCACCAGATCCAGAGTGGTTCTCTCTAAAACATCCACAAGTCTCTCCAGCTTGGTGTTGGCTGTGAAGATGAAGTCGTCGTCTACCCACAGCACGTACTTTGTGGTCACCTGAGAGACGGCCAGGTTTCGTCCAGCAAACCAACCCTATGACAAAAGACAGAGCTCCAATACCAAAGAGCAGACATGTGAAATTAAAAGAGTTTAGCGTGTGTCTCGCACTTCCCTACCTTTCCAAAAGGCATGATGTAATGTTCGATGTGAGGCCCGGAGATGGTTTGGGGATTTTCACTGTCATCAGCGATTACTATGGTGACAGTGGGGTAGTATCGTCTCACACTGTCGATAAGATCTTGAAGCTTATCATAGCGCAGGAAAGTCTTCGTGGCTATGGTAACGAGGGCACTGACATTGTACTCTGCAAAGAAAGAATATCAATTTAGCGTTTTAGGTGATATTTCACAAATAGCAGGCACATTGTTCAACAATGGCATGCTTTTTGACTTAGACACTATTGATGTTGTGTTTTTACCTCCTTTGGATCCTGTGTTATACAGTTTGGGTGTTACACCGTGACGAATCTTGATACTGAAGATGGCTTGATGCCCCTCTGTCTCAAACTGCACTAAAATATACAACAAAAAGATACTTTTAATGAATTTGACCGGTGTAATAAGATCTTACTGTGGCTCATCCTCCCCTGTTGTTAATATGCTGATATACTAATATATTAATAATGATTAACACCTGCTAAAAGCTTGACAGACAATTCAGAGAGGTACATTTGGTCTTTGGTTTTTGCCTGTCCTCAGGCTTTGTCCCTGTTCACCACTTTTCTGTATTGAAGCAAAAAGAACAAGTCATTTACCTCTCCCACTGAATATTCAAAGTCAACCTAAAAAAACAGTATGTATTATTAGGCTGCCCCCTGATAAGATGCCCAGCTGTTTGACAAATAAATAGTGTCTAAACCTTTGCAAATATTTACTCATGCCTGGATTATAACATCAGTGTCATTACCAACAGCAGGTGTGAATCCATTAAAAGAAAAAAAAAAACCAAGACAACAAAGTTTCTGTGTTTTTTTTGGGAAATTGAATTACAGTATCTCACAAAAGTGAGTACACCCCTCACATTTTTGTAAACATTTGATTATATCTTTTCATGTGACAACACTGAAGAAATGACATTTTGCTACAATGTAAAAGTAGTGAGCGAACAGCTTGTATAACAGTGTAAACTAGCTGTCCCCTCAAGATAACACATCACACAGCCATTAATGTCTAAACCGCTGGCAACAAAAGTGAAAGCCCACTAACAGCCACATCTTTTCTCCTGTTTCCAGTCTTCATGCAAAGCTAACCTAACCTGCCGCTGGCATAAAAGCGGTAATGATTTACTCCAACTTTCTCCCGAGTGTCCTCCATTACTTAAAAAAAAATAAGAATAGGAAAGTCCAGAGGGCAGATTACAGTACATTTATCTGATACTTTTATCCAAAGCGACTTACAATTGCTATTAATGTCAGAGGTCGCACGCCTCTGGAGCAACTAGGGGTTAAGTGTCTTGTTCAGGGACACATCGGTGGATGGGTCACAGTGGGGGACTGATCCTGGGTCTCTCACACCAAAGGCATGTGCCTTATCCATTACGCCATGTGGTGTCCGAACAATAATGCTGCGATGATGTGTAGAGAGGAAACCCGCTCGACACTGTTCTTGATCATAAAAGTTTATTAAATCAAAGAGTTCAGCATCAATTACAAGCTCTGCAGCAGCTTGGAGAGTGGCCCAGCCCGATGACCACTCTGTCTCTCTGTACAGCAAACATAGCTTATATAGGATATGTTTAGGTATCTGTTAGGTACAATAGAAGGGTTTAAGTCTGCAAAGTAAAAGGTCAAACCCATAGAAGGGTACAGTACTATCTTGAGGTAACAAAACAAGGGGTTAGAGGTCAAATTCTATAGAAGTGTTCAGTCCCTACATAACCACCAATCACTGCTCTCCCCGTAGAAGGTCACTGACCCTCTGTCTTGCTGCTACAGTGCTATTTTGTTATGAGTCAAATGCATAAGTATTGGATACTACAGCCATCACCAGCAGATGAGACAAAGCAAATGGTGATGTTGGTTTGAGGCCTCACCTGTGTCTGCTGTGCTCGGGTGGAACAGTGTGTTTGTGTAGGTGACAAACTGCAACTGTCGGTTCAGGTTCGGCAGAAGGCTGCTAGACAGAGTCATGTGCATCTCGCCATCCCCTTTGATTTTCACCCCATCTACCTCTGCCGCCACATTCAGCGTTCCCAGCGTGGCAGTGATGTTTATCTGCAGAGCAATGGAAAGAAAAGCAGTTGGGATAAAAGGACAGCAAATATCTAAAAAATGTCAAAATAAAGACATACTGAAGTACTTACTGAATAGTGGTCTCTGGGAAGTTCATGTACGGCCAAGCCTGAAAGCATATGGAAACAACTGACAGACTTAGTCACTACAGCCATTAGGACATTTTTAATCCACTTCCTGCCAGCATTTTTTTTTAAAGCTTTGTGCAAATCACATATTAAGGTAATGCAGATTAGTGAAATCCAGTGTGCTTTCTGAACATGAGACTGTAGAGGTCACATAAGAACCAGCTCTTGGTTGGTGTTCGATAAATTAGCTTTTCAATAGGTAGCTTGATGGTTTAATAGCTGTAGAAGTGGCACCACACCCTCCAGATTTAACAATCTAATTTAACATGTAAGACTTGTTTAAATGTGTGTCCTGCTCTGTGTAAAGTCTTACCTGGGATGATGATTGTTTTAAGGGGTCGTACCTCCACCCCCTGTGTTGGATACTGTAAGGGATTGTTAGCCTCTGCAATGATGAGAACATCTGCAGGCGTCTGTGACCTGAGGGGAAGAAGTCACAAGCATAGACAGGAAGAGAATAAGTGGACAAATACGCTTCATATCCAGTGAGTGTGTTTGGCTCTTTGAAAACATAAACTGACTGACACAAGAGAATTCAATAGCAGCTATTAAAAAAATACTATGCCACCGTATGATTTTGCAGGGGGAACAATCTTTTAGAAAAAAACGTTTCAATGTTAAAAGTATCAAGGAAGTTGGTATAAGGAGAAAAGAACATCAATAATGGATTATTCCTTTTTGATCTCCTGCTGTGCTGTTCTGGGTCAGTTAAAGATGTAATAATAAAGTACAAAACTAGGAGGTTAAGAGGTACAGTATTTGAGACAGTTGATATGAGGGCATCATTTTCTCCATGTCACACACAGACAGACAGACAGACAGAGAGAGATTGATTCATTCATTACTCTACCAATGAACTGACATTCCATCGTTAGCCTGCTGCTTACCTCTTCTGGAAACTCTTGTACTCTTTGGCCCGTCTCCTCTTCATTTCCTCCAGCTCAGACGCCTCAAAGGCAGTGTGCAGCGGGTGAGCTGACACCCGTGGGAATAGAAGTTGGGCGAAGGGTAGGTTTACTCCTCCACTCTCACCCTCACATACGCATCCATTTCGTGCCAACAAGCTGGACGGATTATCAGAGACATGTGTATGTGAGGAAGCGGAGCTCTGTTATGCTGAGATGGAATAAATTAAGTTGTTTAAAAAAAAAAACAAACAAAAAAAAAACACGTACCTTGCCACACTGTCCCTCACATGAAAGGGGATGTTGCCTAATCCGTGGTCTGGTTCTGGGAGCCTCTCCTCCAGGTGCCTCTCTACTATAGTCGCTGGTCGCTGCCACACATCCACTGTGGTGTAAACCCGAGTTGGCCATGAATGGAGGAGGGCCAGTACCAGCACTACAGACACCAGGATGGCGAGCAGCACCGTCTTTCTCAGGGAGCGCATCCTCAAACCTGACACAGACATGTTTGTTAAAAAGCTTTCTGGTTGCTGTAATTATTCCACCTGTCCATACTTAGACGTCCCTTCCTAACAAGACTCCAGTAGTAATAGCGGTAGAAAATCCACAGTCGCATTTTAACGTTCTGCTGATCAAGCTTCATCAGTCTCAGTTAGCCAAATTAAGGGGATATCTTTCAAACTAAAGTCTTGTAAGTAGGACATGTTCTGTGTTAATATCCCTCAACTTTAGCTCATCACATTAACATGGTTCTTTTTGTAATTCTCTATTGTGAAGGAATATCCAGTGATAATTTGTTTTTGTGATCCTGCTGTTGTCTTATGTATCCACATGCACTGCTCAAAAAATGTGACAAAAGGGACAACGGGTGCACTGGAGAGGTGACAGCAAGACAACCCTCAAAAAGAGAATGGTTTTGCAGGTAGTGGCCACAGACAACTGCTCTCCCCTTATCCTTCCTGACCGTTCTCACTCTAGTTTTACGTTTTGTTTTTTAGTTTTGTGTCTTTGTCACTACTGGTAGCATGAGGCGGTACCCACAGCCCATTCAGGTTGCTCAGGTAGTCCAGCACCTCCAGGATGACAAATCCATACATGTCATTGGTTTGCTGTATCTTTCTAGTGCCTAGTGCCTTCCTAGTCTTCTGACCACTCAAACGCTGTTACAGTTTCATGCACAGCAGCCATCGGGGGCCATTCGGGGTTCAGTATCTTGTCCAAGGAAACTTTGACATGGAGCCTGGACAGGATCGTAGAAGGGCATCAACTCAGAAGTAGGACCGGTATCTGCTTTTTTGTGTGATGAGGAACAGGAGATGCACTCTAGATTTTGTAGGGCTCTGGAGCACTGCCAACCAACTTCCTCTAGAGCCCACCACCATGCAGCTTGATTGGCATTCGCTGTGGGGAGGCATATCCTTGGAGGGACGCACAGACCTCCATTTGCTAGCCAATACGGTACCCCGGACTGCTGTTTTTGTAGGTACAGGGATGAAATCCTGAACGCCATGATCAGACCTCATGCTGGTGCAGTGGTCCTGGTGCAGGACTATACCCGGCTTCGTGTGGCCAGAGTGTGTAGGCAGTTCCCAGATGACAGTGATGCCATTGACTGATCCTCACATTCCTCAGACCTGAATCCAATTGAGAACCTCAGAGACGTTGTGTATTTGTGCATGTGATGCCGCCAAGTAGTGCCACAGACTATCCAGGGGCTCACTGATGCCCTGATTCAGGTTTGGGAGAAGATCCACCAGGACACCATCAGCCATCTCATCAGGAGCATGCCCAGATACTGTCAGGAGTGCATACAGGCACTACTGAGTCACATTATGAGTTGCTGTGATGAAAGTCACACAAGTTTGATCAGCCTGTGATTACATTTTTTTTTCTTTGATTTTCAGTATGATTTTGAATCCAGCTCTCAATCGGTTGGTGATTTTGGTTTCCATTGACCAATGTCACTTAATATTGTTCTCAATGAATTATACAAGGTACAGTAAAGATTTTCAACTTTGACCTACTTCATTCATTGAGATATGATGTGTGATTTAAGTGTTCCCTTAATTGTATTTATTTCATTTTATTGTTTATTTGTCAGGGACAATGCAGAAGAGATACATTGTAACAGGTTACAATAACTTGGACAAATGTGTTGCATATAGGGTTACTAGCTGAAGCTAATTTGCAACCACTGTCCCTGGTTAGGCTACACACATCACCATTACCAAGAAAACAGAAACAAACAAACAACCAACAACAACAAAAAACAAATAACAAAAACACACCAGTCAGGAACAAATAAGCACATTATAAATATGTACATACATATATATCTGTGTGTGTCTATTTCTCTATCCGTACGTACATGTCCATTTATAAGTGCGTCTGCACAAGTGCATGATTAGTGACCACAGATTTGGTTTCGTTGCTGCCAGTGTTTCACCTTTTCATTAAATGTTTTCAGATTAGTTTGTGTTTTTTTCAGTTGGTAAATGTATCGCTTTTACAGAGAAAGATGATTGACCAAAACTGGTTTTGTGCTGTGCAACCTTGCAGTTGCCATTTGCAGATCCCCTAGTGGCGATTCTATTAGTATTTGTTTTTGTCACATATGGACAAAGTACAGCTGGAGCAAGGTTTTTACACACATACGTGCACACGCGCTGGAGGGGAGTTTAACCATCTTTCTGTGTGGAGGAGGTTAAGGAGAAAAACACGTGAGGGAAGTATGAGATGTTATGCGGTACGAAGGATAAGAGAAGAACAATGTGGCTTAAGACAAGAAAATAATATTACAAAGAGTACAATCTAGGCTAGATCTATATGAAAAGTGCCCTGAGATAACTTCTGTTATGTTTTTACATTGTAAAAATGAATGCTAAATTAAACTGAAAAATGTCATGAGCAAGTAAAGAAAGTTCGAATAACAACTTGTGTGCAATAATGTGCTTCCTGTTGTTATGCTATGTTTATTAGTTGTAAAGTGCTATAAGAGCTAAGGCTACACTGCTTCTCCTTGATGTAATGCTGATAATAGCAAGCATTAAAAGATCTGCTAAGAAGAAATATTGTGTCATCCGGTACTTGAGTACCAACTCGTAATCTGTACTAGACAATGTCCACTTAATCTGACTGACTGAGTGTGAGCCCCATAGTAGCCTTGGCTGAACTTAAAAATGATTCATCACTGTGGATTTTCTCCCCCATCCCACGCACGGACATATTATGAGGGACATTCATGAAAAAAATCCATCCTGTAAATCACCGTCATTTGGAGCATTTTTCAGCTTCCCTGTGGTTATATTTACTGTGGGTGTCAGTTAGCTCAGTATGTGTAAAACTTGTGCACTTACCATCTGGAAGTTGTTATTTCCTCTTTTTTTTCTTTTTCTTCTATCATCTCCTCTCTTTGTGTCTACTACATCTACTAAAAGCAGATGTTTTTCTTTTTAGTAACAGGCCAGTACACAATGAGCTCTTTCTGCTCCCTTCTATGAATAAGAAGTCTATTTCCGCTCTGAAAGCTTTTGAGATATTACTGATATGTGTGTGTGTGATGCTCCCTCCATTCGTGGTCAAAATTGCATTGTGCACATATTCGCTGTATCTGTGCACATGTACATGTATGTATTTGTAGATACTCTCCCTCTGGAATTGCTGGTTGCTGTTTGCGGCAATGAATTACTGCAAACACTTCAAATAAATGTTAAAACAAATGTCATTTGTATATGGTTTGTCTCTTAATTAATTCCTTTATATCTCTTTTCTTAATTTCTAGCCCGTGCATATGTGTTTAAAAAGGAAAAAAAATATACCAAACTGCCTCTATCCAGTCAGTGAAAGGTTATCCTCTGTAGGCACCTGCATCTCCAGAAACCATGTAGATAGTCACTGAAATGAGAGAGCGCCTTCTTCATCTGGTAACAAAGAGAAATAAGCAAAATTAATCATAAAATACAGGACAAAAAAACACTATAACATCACAGACTTGTTTCCAAAGAAGTATAAATTGGATACAAAACTGCATAAAGCAATTGCATCATCACATATAAACACAGTCAAGCGTCGATATTGTGCTTCATCAGCTGCATGCCTACAGTGCCCAGGGGAAATCCTTCAGGGTTGGGGGGTGACCAATTTAGGGTAGAAAAATAATCAATACACTGTAGGGGAGAGATAGATAGGATCAGCACCGAGCAGCCAATCTGTTCTTGACATGTGCACTTAAATCATCTCTCACAGGAAATTGTGTCAAAGCACTCCACATGATGTAGGATAAACAGAGTATGCATTAGATACATGTATGTTTAATTTTCCAAACTCACAAGTAAGATAAACTACTTCTTGAGAATAGATTTTGAGTACCCTTGCAAAGGACTGTCAATAATGGAAGACTGTACAATACTTGCTTTACAATCAGACCTTTCGGATTCTCTTGTCTAGATAAGCTATATGACACAGTAGACTCTCAGAGCATGAAATAACAACATGGTATGTATGGTACGTCATATGTAAAACAATACAAAATTCAGTCAGACTGTCTACAAAGTGCATATTGGTTAAAACGTATAAGATAACACTGAGTTCAGCTCAGGCCATGATTTGCAAACAAAAGCAGTGATGAAGGAATACCTAAAGGAGTATCATTTTAAATAACTGTGAAAAACACAACAATTTCTTTTCACATTAAGTGAGATTTGTGTCTTGTTAACCTTGGTAAGTCAACCCCACAGTTTTATAGTGGCATTACCCAGCCCCATAGCCTTACGGATTAAAGTGTGCATCTTTAATGATAATTAGCTGTGATGGGGTAACCATCCTTAAACGTAACCGGGCCGTTCAAGAGAGAGTCATGAAGAATTGTCCATAGGCCAATCAGAATCAAACTGCTGCATGCTTTATTAGTTGCGATGCTGATTTTAATTAACCAAAAAACGAGCCAGTGAGGAAGAAAGGAGCGCCGGGGACATGTTACAGACATAGTGGGTCCCTTACGAAGTGCGCGTGACGGATCTGTTGCCTCATCCAGATTCTGGACAATAAATCACCTCAGGTTGATTCTGCATCAGCTACTCTTCCATACTACCCAGCATCCTTAAAGATAAGAAAAGTACCAAAGTAATGCAATCGTCCAGAACATGGTCGCAGACATACATTTTAGGCTACTATCTCAGACAGGCCTACTAGCCTACCTTGTCGTGAATAAGACAGAAGGGAAAAAATCATGCACACAAAGCTTTATGAGACTACCGATTACATTCCTTAAATGCTAAAAAAAAAAAATCCTTCAAACAAAGCTTTTTCAGGCATTTATCGAAAATTGCTTGGCTCCAAAACGTGCCACGCATTTCTTTTCTTCTCGTGTTTTGTCCGGTAGAGAAACCGTCAGACATTAAGAGCTGGAAATACCGACAAAAAATTACGTAGTGGAGACGTACAGGCCTATTACTATTATTACAAGTCAAACAATATAGGGCGCTCACCTCAGTTTAAGACGCACGATGTAGCCTAGGCTGTTTCACCTCCAGCCAGCACGGAGGTCGCCCTTCTTAATGAATTTGTTCCCCAGTGGTCTTGCTAGTGGGATTAGATGTGGTACAACAGAGCAGCCAGGAGACAAATAAAGCGGTAGAGCTGCAGGCTGTGGACGGACGCTCCCCCTGCAGCAGCAGCAGCACAGCGGAGAGCGCACCGCACCTCAGCACAACACTCAGCGGTCAATCAGCGGAGCAGCAGCATCATGGAGCCCCGACATGCGACTGCAAAATATACAATTAAACTATATAGGTGAACTACAGCACGATATCTTAACATTCATGCATTATTGATTTGCAGCAAGTTGACCTGCTCATGAACATAACTGAACCATAATATGTGCATGTGTAGCCTAGATGGGTGGGTGTGGACGTCTGCGCTGCGTGTGTGTGTGAGTGCGTTTAAAAGGGAAAATGTTTTTTTGACAATCTGCCTTATTTCCATACTGGTTATGTTATGCAAATAATTCATTTTGACATAAAACGCCACACAATAGAGGTTCACCCTTCAGCATTGTGTGCTTATTGGTCACCAGCTGCAGAAGTTTATAATTATACGTGTGAACTTTATAAATCTTAGAAAACAGTAAGCCTAGTCTGGTGTAACCTAATAATAAAAATAATCCACATGATAGCAATTTGGCCAAATTGGCTCTCGACACGCCTCATCTATCAGGCGCCTGGTTTCTTTGCATTTATGTGAGTTCATTTTACGGCTAGACAAACGTTGACAGCTCACATGTGCGTTGTTTCAATTTTTAAGGTCACAAATGTAGACACGCCGTGTATTCACTCTGTGCCGGTGTTGTAAACTAACACACCCCAGAGGTGGCACCCCTGTTGACAGACACAAGAATTAGCCAATGACAGAGCAGCACCTCCCCCGTCGACCAATCAGCTTCTACCATGTCAGGCGTTCTGTGTTTTGCTGCTGTCAGACAAATGTGTGTATGATGAGAGAGTCAATCATGGCTGCTACCTTCGTACGGTGGCTAAAAAGGTTGTACGTTTTCTTGTTAATATGTCCCCTTTGTGTCCCAGCCTTTTTGAATTTAGAGGAGCTGAATGAGATGAAATATGGGATTCAAATACTTCCCGATCCCGTCATTCTGGGGAAGGTGAGTGAGACTGTTTTCGGGAAGCTAACGGTTAGCTTGCTTGCTAATGTTAGAAGATAGGCTACTGTTTAGCAAGCGTCAAATATCTTCATCTTAATGTTACTAACGCGAATAAAGAATAACGTGTGTGTTAGTTAGGTGAGAAACCTCACATTTAAAATGGACAGTTTGCTTGTGAGTTACACGAAGAAGCGTTCATTTTGAAGTTATTTTCAAGTGACCTACGCAGCAACCATCGTAGACAGTTGCCACAACACAACCTCAACTTCCTCACTTCCACTTAAGTAACTGGTTGCAAAGTCTTCAACAATCACAAAACGAGGTAGTGAATAGGCTTTAAACATTGAAGTACTGTACTAATGTATGACATTGCCACACTTGAAAACACTGCAGTTGTCACGACAGTGTTTCTCCTTTAGACCAAGACAGAGGAGGTTATGATGGTGTCCAGTAAGTACAAGCAGCTGTATGAGTGTCGACTTCCAGCCCAGGCTGTCCGGTTTCATCAGGATCCTGCCTCTGAGCCTGACTCACAGGGGTACACTGGGCCTGAGATCCCAGACCTGCTCAGTCCAATGCACAATGCCCAGTGTCTAGTGAAGGTAAGTTCTCAACTGCTTATCTGTGTGATCCAACAGTCAAATGCTGAGGCTGTTTAGAAACAGATTACAGCTGTAACAACCAGCTGCAAACTATCACACTGACCACCGCTACAATGTATTGTCAAGAAAATTAATCCATTTGTGTTTGCCCCCAAAACACACTCAGAAAATACTGGAACTTGGCCACACGAGCCATAATTCAGACTATGTACACTACCGTTCAAAAGTTTGGGGTCACATTGAAATGTCCTTATTTTTGAAGGAAAAGCACTGTACTTTTCAATGAAGATAACTTTAAACTAGTCTTAACTTTGAAGAAATACACTCTATACATTGCTAATGTGGTAAATGACTATTCTAGCTGCAAATGTCTGGTTTTTGGTGCAATATCTACATAGGTGTATAGAGGCCCATTTCCAGCAACTATCACTCCAGTGTTCTAATGGTACAATGTGTTTGCTCATTGGCTCAGAAGGCTAATTGATGATTAGAAAACCCTTGTGCAATCATGTTCACACATCTGAAAACAGTTTAGGTCGTTACAGAAGCTACATAACTGACCTTCCTTTGAGCAGATTGAGTTTCTGGAGCA
>NC_060167.1:22804521-22805873 GCF_021292245.1 Micropterus dolomieu
CCCTAAACACACCTCCAAATTGTGCAAGAACTATTTAGAGCAGAAGCAGGCAGCTGGTATTCTATCGGTAATGGAGTGGCCAGCGCAGTCACCAGATCTGAACCCCATTGAGCTGTTGTGGGAGCAGCTTGACCGTATGGTACGCAAGAAGTGCCCATCCAACCAATCCAACTTGTGGGAGCTGTTTCTGGAAGCGTGGGGTGCAATTTCTCCAGATTACCTCAACAAATTAACAGCTAGAATGCCAAAGGTCTGCAATGCTGTAATTGCTGCAAATGGAGGATTCTTTGACGAAAGCAAAGTTTGATGTAAAAAAGATCTTATTTCAAATACAAATCATTATTTCTAACCTTGTCAATGTCTTGACTCCATTTTCTATTCATTTCACAACGTATGGTGGTGAATAAGTGTGACTTTTCAGGAAAACACAAAATTGTTTGGGTGACCCCAAACTTTTGAACGGTAGTGTATATAGACAGATATACTGTAATTCTCCACCTGCAAACAGGAGATCAGATTATATGAAAAAACACTCCAAACTTAAATACTGTATATACATTTACTTAAGTCAACTTTGCAGTGCTCATAAAAAGCACAAGAAATACAGCGAGACAGATAATTTGCACATGCCATACAGTTCAGACAGGGTTTTCAGGTCCATACACGAGAAATGACACCAATGAGCAAACAGATATAATCAAATATTAAAGCTGCAAGCAGCGTTGGGCGGGCCCTCGCACTTGTAAGCGCGTCCGCGCGTGAGCTGGCCGAGTTGCACATTCTCGAGCTCTGCCGGTGCGGCTGTGAATTTGCTACGCGGTTATGACGCCGCATGAAGGTGTTATATGTCACTTCCTGTGTCCCCTATGTGGAGCTACATAGCACTTGCCGCTATGAATATAAATCGGTATTGGTGTGTAGATGTCTGCGGGGTGGGAGAGTTATCAAGCACGTAAAGTTTGTTTCAGATGTGAGCATGTACACTGAACAATAATGTACCCAAACAATAAAATAAATTCCTTTTTATATTTCCCTGCCTTGTTGTTTATGTGTACATACAGAGGAAGAATGTGAGAACAGCACACATTTCATCGTTACTGTGTGTTAGAGCATGGGAGAACAGTGGATACTTTTAATACAGCCCACACCCCTAATACTGTGTAACTATAACAAGTAGAGAACAGAAGAAAAAGATGTTCTTTCTTTACAACTGTCTGCATAGCTTATTCATATTGTGTAATGAATGAAAATAAATAGGCCTACTAGGATCCTCTCCACTTTGACATTTAAGATTAGCTGGTTTGATCCACCTTCATACACATGTGACATTACTGTACAACTTGAGAAAGGTG
>NC_060167.1:22805973-22831332 GCF_021292245.1 Micropterus dolomieu
TGAGCATGTACACTGAAGTTACAACAACTTCCTGTTTCATAGCGAATCATCGACGCCACGGACACGCCCATTGACGAAAACGCGCAAATAGCACAACTTTTCATCGTCAATGCCTTTAGAAGGCGCAGCAGAAATTTGACGTCGATCCGACTAAATCCCTAGGAGGAGTTCGTTAAAGTACGAAGTGTGTAAATCATCCAAAAATGGCCATAAAATTCAAAATGGCCGACTTCCTGTTGACTTTAGGCTATGGGTTCTTGAGGCTTTTTTGTGCGTCTTGATATGATACATGTCCCCAGAAAATTTCGTACATGTAGGTTGAACGTGAACGAGGGGCTAATTTTTTCCAATTTTCTAGGTGGCGCTAGCGAGTCATTTTGCAACGCCCAATTAGCCTAATAAGTATGGAAGTGAAATGGGATCACAAGTCTGAGATGTGTTTTGATGTGTTGACAGCAATCTTTCACAACTGGATCTACAGTAGACACAGTCCTGATATAGACATGAAGTGTGAATGAACTGGGCTCTGAAACCATTTGACATTTATAAAGGTGGTCTTTCCAGTATAGGCACCATCCTGTAACTCAAGACACTCAGTAGCTTCACTGTGCTGCACCTTGAGAAGATGTTAAAGCAGGAAATGGTTACTTGTAACACTTTCCCCAAACAGATTATGATATATCCAAAATATACAACATCAATGATTCACTTTCAGCTACACTAGAAAGTGGAGTTACAATGCAAACCGTTCCAATATTCTGCCAGTATAACTTGATGGAAAAGACATTGTAATGCTGGTTTATGTTTTCAATATCTGCTGCTGCTTAACTTTTTCTGCATCTTCCTCATATTGTAGTGCAGTCAAAAAAGGGTTATGAGAGTGGTTTGCTAAATGTGTTGCATGACCTAGTGCCCAATAACATAGTTCATCTCCTCAGTATCTCCTCATAAGATACTTGTGTGTGGTTGCACTTTTGTTGCCATACCAGTATACTGTGGCTGCAAGGGATACTAAAATAATTCCTTTGAGTTTTTAGTCCTGTAAACGATAATGAAATGAGAAACACAAGAGTTAAAATATGGACTGGCGACCTGTCCAGGGTGTACCCCACCTTTCTCCTGATGTAAGCTGGCTGTGATTGGCTCCAGCCCCCCGCTGTACGCAGGATAAGCGGTTGGATGGAAGGTATACAGTATCCTGCGAGTATTTTATAGCAAAGGTGGGCAAACTCACCTGAAACAAAGACCGCCTCTGCTATAAAATACTCGCAGGATACTGTATACCTACCATCCATCCATCCATCATTCACCCTGGACAGGTCGCCAGTCCATCGCAGGATACTCTATACCATGAAACCATAAAAAAATAAAAAAATAAAAAATACACTTTTAAGAAATAAAAAATTTATCTTCATGGAAAAAGAGCAGAGGTGTTGTTTCACACAGCAAAATGCCACATATATTTACATTTATTCATTTAGCTCACACTTTAATCCAAAGCGACTTACAATTGTTATGCATGTCAGAGGTCACAGGCCTCTGGAGCAACTAGGGGTTAAGTGTCTTGCTCAGGGACACAATGGTGGATGTCTCACAGTGGGAATCGAAACCCAGCTCTCCCACACCAAAGGCAAGCATCTTATCTATGCGCCATCACCACCCCATATTGAACAAGTGTGGCTGTTGTTCAGGGAAGCTACACTGGTCATGAGAAGAAATGCATCAAGATCAACTCTGCTGAATAATTTGCTAAAGAAAACAGTGTAAGGAACGAAATGCAGCCTGTATTTTATTGTACTTTTAACACACATGATAATGAAATTATTTCCCATTTGACACACACACACTCTTGTTAAATAAGTAGTTTAAGTGTGTGGAATTAGAATAGGATGATTCATCATTATTGTTGATGACATTAAGCAAGCAGCCTAAATGAAGTGTGTGTCAGTTACAGCGTATTGAAACGTTTGCTGTCTGTGTTTCCCGCAGACGAAGGACTGGTGGACATATGAGTTCTGCCATGGACAGTACATCAGACAGTACCATCTTGAAGGTAAGAGCTTACCGCTGCATTTTTCATGATGATCCTTTTGACAGATGAGCCGTCTTTGACGATGATGATCTTCTCTCCTCAGACACAGAGATCAAAGGGGACATTCTCTTCCTTGGTTATTATGAATCTGAATTTGATTGGAGCAATGAAACAGCAAAGGTAGTGTTGCCTCAACTTTTGTGGTAGTAGTTGTTTTTGGTGGCTTAGATTTCTGTTTTACATTCAAGAAAGACAAAAATGGGAATTGCGTGGTTGTATAATATGAGCTGAACCTTTGTAGATGTATGTGACGGTGGATGCTTTTAATGGTTGATTGCATAGTTTTACAACCTGCTGGTGCAACCCAATCCTGCTCTTCAAAGAGTGTGTCTGGTGATTGACTTGCTTCAGTAATGGTGACTTATCTGTGAATCATCAGAAGCGCACAAACCACGTTCAACTTTTGGCTGATGCACCGAGCCTCATTGCTCCTATAATATTACAAATCCGTTTTGTTGAAACATCTTTTCTGTTTAATTCACAGGCCTCCAAACAGCACAGGCTGAAGCGCTACCACAGTCAGACCTATGTAAATGGCTCTAAGTGTGACCTAAATGGAAATCCCAGAGAGACTGAAGTCCGGGTGAGACATTTGCATTCGGGATATATTTGTTTTTCACCTGCTGTTTTTCTTGTTTTGGTTTCTGTTTTGCTGTTCCAAACAGGGATATGAAGTCAGTGGAAATGTGCACATTTTACCAAATGACCCTCCTATACACACCTAGACTATTTTACTCTTTATTGTTTCCAGTTTGTGTGTGAAGAAGGCTCGGGTGACTACATTGCTCGAGTGGATGAGCCTCAGTCGTGCCGATATGTGCTGACAGTTCACACCAGTCGCACCTGCCAGCATCCATTCCTGCGGCCACCATCCACTGCCAAGCCGCAGGGTATTGTGTGCCAGCCAGCACTAAGTGCCCAACAGTACATGGATTACGTCAAGACTCAAGTCTGTGAGTTAACATAAATGAAGGTCACTGATGCAGCATTTGGAGAGAATTGCTTGAATGTAATAATTCCCTGCTGAAGTAGGATACTGGAGCCCAACATAATGTGGGAAAGGAGTATTTAAATATGCGATCGTGATATGAAGATAAATGCAGTAAATATAAAAATGCACGACTTTTTGACATTTAACATTGAATTGGTGTTATTTATTTTAAATCTTCCATTGTCCAATTTATAACATAAAGAAATATATGACTCTCTTTCCCTCCCTCTTTTTTTGTCTGTTCCCAGCGGACACAAAGCGTAAAGTGGAGCAGATATCCGAGGAGCTGAGGAGTCTTGACGAGATGTTGGCTGGTAATGAAGATGCAGATGGAGCAGTGGAAGTGACAGCAGAAGAGACGTCACCCGCACCCAGTGATGACCCAAACCAGTCAGACAGAAAAGGTGAATATTTATTTTCCACTTAAGAGGCAAAGTGCTAAACATAAATATCCACTGGGTTTTTTATTTCCATCATGCCAGATGTAAACTTGTGTGACATGAGTGTGCCTTTTTTATTTTGAAATAGATGCTGTCGATGTATCTGGGGATGCCGGGTCAGAGGAGGCAGAAGATTCTGAATTCTGGGAGGGAGTTACAAAGCCAAGAAGTTCAAAAACAACTGCGTCTCAACAGGAGGATCAGGTAAAGAAATATGTCTTGGAAACGTTCAGTAAACGATGCTTCTCTGCAGCCTAGCGATTAGTGAAAGGCTGATTTCCCATTTTATGACAATATTTACTACGCAATGTTCAAGTTCCAAACTGAAAGAGGTGTGTTGTGAAAGGTTTAGTGTGTAAATTTTTGCGTGACATGTAGTGGTGAGGATGATGTCTTCTCTTGTGCTAAATAATATGTGTGGTCCTCCATTTGTCCAAATTTCTCTTCTTTTCTTACTGCTAACAAGCGAGACGACTTCTTTATTTTCTTCTTCATTTGATTTAGTGTAGTGACGAAATGTGCTCTGTAGAGCAGTTTGTCCGTTTGGGCTACTGTAGAAATAGGGCAGCGCAACATGGCGTTTTCTGTGTAAGGAGAACCGCGGTGCATGTGGATAGAAATGACTCATTCTAAGGTAATAAAAACATAACAGTTCATTATGTAAGGTCTTTATACACCACAAAAAACATAGTATATGTATATTATATTGCATTTCTGTCAAAAGATCCTCTTAAATATTACACACTGGACCTTTACACACCTGGGGTCTCATTTCTAAAACTGTACGTAGAAAAGACCCCTGAAGGTTGCGTACGTACAAAACACAGGAAGTGCGTACACACAAAACTATTCAGATTTATAAAACAGTGCGCACACATGTCCTACGCTGATTTCCCTTTAAAAATCACAATAGACTTGAAATGTGGCGTATGTGAGCGATCTTCTCGTCTGACCCTTTAAACAGCTATAGTTGCCTATAAATAGTCACTGAAACGCCCCTCATTAATTAATACGTGCTGACTGCATGAAGAAAATGACGACAAATTCTGACAGGAAAGCTACAAAACAAAATTTAACCCAGTGTGACGATGACCATGAAGCATGGTGTTTGGTGGGTAGAACACACACTTACACGCAACACTTGTGCACCGGAGGAAAGGGAGCACCGGAGCTCCACCCTATTGTAACCGATCTGCAGGAGGGGGCAAACCTTTTGAGTAGTGATGTCGCTGGCTGGAGGGGGACACACAAGACGGGATGACCCAGAATCTGGATTCCCCTGTTTGAAAAGAGAGTAAACCAAATGCATTTCTTTTGTGTTTAAACATTTATTTAGGCTACACAAACTGCACTCACTTAACAAGGCTGCCGATGAGTTAAAAGAATCATGACTTGTTTTATGTGACATAAGCTGAAAGATTTACTTAATAAAATAATGTTATATTTTCCATGGGTAATTAACATGTTTTTGCAAGCAGCGCTTCACATCCACATGCTGGCGCTCAGCGTTTGGCTCGATAAGGCAACGAACATGTGATAACAATATATGAAACTAGGCACACGGATTTGCTCCACTGGCGCATTGAAAACAATCAATCAATTTAAATGTAATTTATCCTCCTGTTCACCTTTATATAAGGGAATAAATTGCACTACATGCAAGTAAATTATTTAATGATTACCGATTGTAGAACATATTTGAGGAAGAGTGTCACCCCTATACAACTTACCACTAACACACAACATATGGTACACATCAGAATTGGCTACAACACACCGGACCCAATTGTTACTCTATAATTACATAACAATTCAACACCATACAAACAATGGAGCCAATAAAATATCCATCATGCACATGTGTGTTTTGTGTGCTTTGAGTTCATAATGTCCATGTGTATATATACATATGTCCAATACTTCAGTCTTTATCTAGCTTCTTGCAGAAGACAAATCTTTGTGACTGGTCTCTCCAGAATATTGCATTTGGTCTGGACTTTAACAGACCGCACAAGTCCTGGTGAGTCAGGAAAGGTCTGCAGTACCTTCTCTAACAACCAGGTTCCGCGAGTGGCAGTAGAGTCCACTACAATGACTATGTCTCCAGTGATGAAGCTTCTCTTGTCCTTGGACCACCGTTGTTGTTCCTGTAACAGAGGTAAGTACTCCCGAATCCATCTGTGCCAGAAGAGATCCGATAAGAACTGAACTTGCTTCCAACGTTGTTTCATGTACAAGTCACTCTTCTCAAAAAGCCCAGGTGGTTTTCTGACCATGCGAATGATTTGTTCCCGTGTTCTGCCATGATGTGATGCAGCAGGAGTGTTGAAGCTCCATTTCACTCCTGACTGAAGTAATGCATTTATAATTTTTTGGTGATTAAGAGCCTCTCTCAGCTCGCATTCTGTTCCTACAAAGTTAGTTCCGTTGTCTGATCTGATGTGCGATACCTGGCCTCTTCTGGATATAAATCATGGATGCAAGATGCATTGATGCAATCTGCCATCTTTTGTTCACCCAGCTTTCCTCTAAAACGTCTACAAATGACACAGGACGAGAGAATCTTTCTAGCAGCAGCATTCGCGCTGGTGATCCAATACCGCTGACGAAGTGTAAATGTGGCTGCTTTTCTTGACTCCAGATGTTCCCCCTTTCAAAACAGTTATTTCATCATTCAACTTGTCCAGTTGACAGTATCGAATGATTGCACTTTTGCCGGTTTCAAGATCTTCATGGGACGTGGTTTGACCAGCCAGTGTGGTTCTGAATCTTTGCATCTCTTTTTCCACTTTGTTCTTTTGTTAAGTTATGTCAAGTCCACTGCTGGACACAGAAGCTTGTATTTCTTCTCTCTTCTGACTCAACAGCTTTCTCACCTGTAGAAAGCAAGTGACTGAGGTCTTTAGCCTTTTCCATGAAGAGAAATAAGTTATGGTTTGTTGCATTCTGTGTATCAGTGTTGACAGTGTTTGTTGCATTTAGGGCATCTTTAGTAACTACAGCATTAACTGTAGCCTCTCATTTGACCTCTGAGTCATCACTGCAGATAGAGACAGAATCCACAATGTTAACAGGCCATTCCCCTTCATTTTTGAGAAGAAAATCTGTGCCACGGATCCATCTGCTGCTTTTGAGAAGGTACTCAATTTTCACCCCACGTGAAGCCTCAGCAGGATTCTGCTTTGTATCGACGGACCTCCATTGTAAGACAGCAGTCGCTTCTCTTATTGTAGAGATCCTATTTGCCACAAAGGTGTGAAAATGCTTTGTTTTGTTTGACAGTTGTGCTGTCACTCCAAAAGGTTGAATTTTCCAACTCTAGCTGCAGTTCTGTTTTCAACATCCTATCAACTCGAACTGCAAGTACAGCAGCTGTTAGTTCCATCCTTGGGATTGTCACTTTATTTAATGGAGCAACTCTTGCTTTTCCCAGAATGAAGGCAAGAAGAATTTTCTTGTCATCTTGTCAGTGGTCTTTCCTGAACTGCCATTTTGAACCCGAAGGTGATAGTTTCTGCACACCATTGCAGTCCAAGTGTTCTCTCGACAGGAAGATTCTCTGTCGAGATCCAGTTGTTTCACTTTCACTTTCACTTTTTTTCTACATCAATAGATTCCAACTCTGACCTGCTGTTGCTAATCCATTTCACCAGCTGAAACCCCCTCAGCTGGTGTACAGTTGTCATCCACGTAGAAATTGTGCTTGATTGGCTGGAAACTTTGCCCTGTTGTCCTCAGCAGTTTTTCTTAGGGCGAAACTGGCGCAGCTGGGTGATGATATTGCACCGAATGGATGAACAGTCATTCTGTATTCAGTGAGATGTTGTGCTAGTTCACCAGTTGGCCACCACAGGAAGCGAAGAAAATCTACATCCTGTTTTGTCACTTTGACTTGATACATAGCCTGGATATCAGCCATCACTGCTACAGCTTCTTGACGAAACCTTGTCAGAACTCCAAGCAATCAATTCGACTATTGAGCGACATTCCCTTGAAGCTTGCGCCACAGTCAAATACCACCCTCAAGGTTCCCTTTTTAGGATAGTACACGCCATGATGCGGGATGTACCAGACTTTTCCTTTCAGTTGATTTTCTGGTACCTTTTCTGCATATCCTTTACTTATGACATCATCAGTGAGTGTATTCTTCTTTAAAGGTCGCATTTTTCTTAAATTTCCTTTTCAGACAGAGGGCCCTTTTGTTCAGCAACATGACGGTTGTTTGGCATGGTAACATTTTCCTCCCTGAAAGGTAATCTCATGCAGTAATGGTGGTTGTTGAGTTCAGCTGAACTGTTCATGATTTCCATAAACTTGATCTTCTCATTTCTGTCTTTTCCTCTGTTGATTTCTCATTAAAGTCGTGGTTGTATTGCTTCACCAGCAGTTCCTCTATGTTGGCAATAGATATTCGGTTGACTGTAATGGTAGGATAGCTGCTCCCAGTCTCATTGCCTCCTCTCAGTGGTCCATTGATAACCCATCCTAATTTCTGACAGCATAGGGTCCTCCGTCCGCAGATTACCTATGTAAATTGAGCTTGTAAGAATGCAAAAAATAATAAACACAATACCAACGGAAGGACATGACAAAATCCATCACGAAAAAATACAAACATGCACGCATGCACAGTTGAAAAACTGTGTGGCTTCCCCAGCTCGTAATTCCCCCTCGCTTCCTCATATAGCCTCTGTGTCCCTGCCTATGCCTCCTGGTGTGCAGGTGGAAGAGTGTCACCCCTATACAACTTACCACTAACAGACAACATATAGCACACATCAGAATTGGCTACAACAGTAGGCCTATTTATTTCACAGTTTCATCCTTCTGCCATGTGAGTTACCGTTTCTCATTTCTCCAGTTTATGTGTGTACGCATGCCTCAAGAGTTTGCGTGGAAGGCCGCACATTCTCTGGTACAAGTTTGTTTTTAATAGATCACAACCTTTGCTTGGGAAATGAGGCCCCCGGGCTACTGCTGTCATGTCCACAGTGTCAAAATACTGATTTGTTTTTGTGGAGAACCTTTGTAGCATTCTCTTAAAGGTGCAGTAAGCGATTATGGAGTATTCCAACACCATGACAAAAATCATGATATAGCGCAAACAACGACATAGCAAGTAATGTAATTAACTTTAGCTAAGTTGTTAGCTAACATGCAGTGAGGACGAGACGGTCCCAGAGCCAGCAAACCAACTCCAAACAGTGATATTCACAACTCTCCTGCTACTATAGCTAACATCACAACAACAGCATGTCTTGGCAATATAGAAAGCAAGCTTAATGTCTGTGGGCTGACCTGATGGCCATATCATGGCTGGAATAGTGTTGTGTGCTCGTTCCGAGCCACTTTGTTTCCTGTTTACAGAGCCATGACTGTGTACAAATACTGGATTTTCTTTCATTGCACACACAAACCAAAAGATGTATTTTGGATTAGAATCGCTTACTCCATCTTTAATCTCCTATTAATCAGGCTAAACTGACACATTGTTGATAAATTTTATTCCTAGTTCATTGTTGTATATATTCTCCAAAAGTGTGGTTTCAGTCATTTCTGATTTTTAGATGTAGAGATGATTTCCAGCCACTAGAGGATGTTGGTTGACATGTTCCCTCCTAACTTTACAACTCTCACCTGATTTTTTTTTTTTCCACGTACAGGCAGCAGACGATGGCTTTAACTCCCTTTCAGACAATGAAGTCATAGATGATGGTGATGAAGGTATTGCAGTTTTCTCACTCACACACTTTTTGTTCAGTTACGTTGTCTGATTTGCAAACTGAACAACTATAGTTGTTAATGGTCATTTGTTGTTCAGTGTTGGACGTGTAGCAATGTCTCTCTTCAAATATTTGTTTTCAGTTGAAAAATTCAACTTTAAAATTATCACTGACCCAGCAGACCTGATGAAATTTGTCCAACATCTCAAAGAGAGTAACAGGAAGGTCAGTACTTTCCAAGATTACTATGATACCTTCTCTTGGAAGTAGTCTCTTGGATTGTATTCCTTTTCTTTGCAGTGTTCCAGTATTCCAATTCAGTGCTGATTTTTGTTTGTTTGTTTGTTTTTAGAAAGCACAAAACCAAGCCAAAAGCCTAGGAGAGAAACCAACAAGTGACAGGGTAACGGAGAAGCTCAGAGAAGAAGAGAAAGAGGAAGATGAAGGCCTGCTACAGGAGTTTGAGGATGAGATGTCCGACCTTTCGGTGCCCTCGGATAAGATTGAAGAGATAAAGGAGGAAATGCAGAAGGAGTTTGACAACATCATAAATGAGGTCCCGGGCTCGAGACAATATTTAATTTTAACACAAAGATTGATGTAAAGACATGATATATGATAAAATGTAATGTTAGGCACATCCAACACAATGAAATCTTAATGTAACGTTAATGCTTTGACGTGATTGGCTTCTCTCTGTGTTGTAGGCCCAGCAGGAATTGGAGACAGAAGGTCTGAAAGGGGAGTTTGATCGCACTCAAGCAACACAGACACTGGAGACAACACTGGACAAGCTGCTTGACCATTTGGAGGAGAAAGACGTCCAGGACCCCGAGCAGCAAACAGCGGGAGTTCAAAGAGCCAGCGACCCAACGAGAGGCAGCCCCAGCCTGGCACCAAAGCAGCCAGGTAACCAGGCAGTCTGCCCCCACCCCTCCACTCCCACATGGTCATGTTGATATCTGGACACTCGGTGTCTGCCTCCATCATCCTCATATTCCATTCGTATGTACAGTCAATGTTTGTTGCGACATCTTTCACTCCAGAGTGAGACGCACACACGGAGCTAGTTTGATGCAAAAATCTACCAGGGGTTTGTGTTGTCAGATTGATATTCTGAATTCTTTTGGTTAGTTAGTGGCCTTTCCTCTGCTGCCATTGACGTATCTGTGGGTGATTCTTAGTAATTAAATAAAAATTGAAATAACTGAAATCAAATCACAGTAATTGAAGTCTGTGGAAGTGCGCAAATGTAATGCTTACAAGATTTTTATAAGATTTCACATTCTTGGCTCTTGCCTCCTTCATCCTGTGGCCCTGCTGATGGGTTCTGAGGTGAACTGTGTTGTTTGTCCCTCTTTTGTCTCGTCACCCCAGACCAAGCGGCTGACGACCATGTTAAGATCAAAATTACTAAGTATAAGACGGGCAGCAGCCCTGATGGGGAGGTCAAAGTTCAGGAGATGGGCGAAGGAGACCCCCAGTGGCAGCACATAAAGGACGTGGTTAAAGAACAGCTAGAGAAAGCAGGACTGAAGGCAGAAGGTATGAGGGGGGAGTGCCCGAACCACTCACGGCCTTTTCTCTCTTCCATCTGTTATCTTGAGCATATAGTAGTTCTGTGCTTCTCTTCTCATCTGTGTCAAAAAAGCATACAACTGTCAGGTTTGGCTTTTCCAAGGTTCAGCTGTTAAAAGGACAGAACAGTTGAACACGTCTTTACCGAAGACCACAAAACTGTTTGGCTAAAATGAATAGCCGGACATATGACCAGGGACTCATTAAATTAGATAATGGTTATCGATTATTAATATTTTCATTAACAGAATTGCAAATTAAGAGAAAGGAAAGGTGTGTAATCCATCTGTGTTCTTTCTTTCTTCATCCACTGCTGTTTGTACCATTCTTCATCATGATCGTTTATTGTTTTCACATGTGGTACAGCTTTCTTAGACTACATCTACACTACTATGTTTTTGTTTAAGAACAGAGTATTAAAACGTAGAAGATCTCCGTACACACCAGCGTTTTAGCATTGATCTCCATCTTTATTAAAACGACTGAAAACGCACATCTAACGACCTTTCACGTACACTGGGCTTGTGCATGCCGGTGTAAACAGGAAGCAGATGGTCCACTCTGCAGTAGCAGAATATTTAGCGAAAGAAGAAAGTAACAGACAAAGAACCACACCAGAGATTTTTTTTGCATGGACCGACAACGAGGTGGAACTACTACTAAAAGTAACACGGGAGTACAAAGTGACTGTGGTGGCAAAGAACAGATTGGGATTCATCCCAAAGCAAAAACGGCAACATGCACAGTATAAGTGTTATTTGCACAGTACAAAATATTTTAATAAAAACAAAACAAAAACCCAATCAGGAAGTTTCTGCGTCATCTCTTTTAAAGTGCTTCGTTTTCGCCTGTACACACTAAAACGCTACACTGGAGTTTTAAACCAAAAACGGGGTCAGCAGGGTTTTCAGACTTCTCTGGTTTACACATTCGGAATCACCGTCTTAGTATGGACAGGAGGTGCAAACATAGCAAAAGGTCTGCGTTTTAAAACGAAAACGTGGTAGTGTGGATGTAGCCTTACTCTTAGCCACTTGAAAGTACACGTGTTTAACTGGAAAGCCTTTTCCCTTCTTTTTCTTTTTAGGTAAAATTGAAGTGAAGATTTTGACGCGGAAAAATGCAGAGGAGGCGGGTGATCAGTGGCTGACTGAGGAAGATACAAAGTCCTTCAGGGAGCTTCTCATAAATCTCCTGGTAATTTAAGAACTGATGGTGACCTTTTAAATGAGTTTGTGCCTTTATGGGCCATTATACTGTGTTTGCCAACAGCTGTAGAGTTTGCTTAGTGAATAATATCAGCCTTTGTGAGAACAGAGACAGCTGTTGTGTATTTGTCTAAGGAAAGAACAAAATGTATGTTGATTCTGGACCATTTGTAAACTTAAAGCCAGTAATTTGACATTTTGGGAAACATGTTTATTCGCTTTCTGGCGGAGAGTTAGAAGAGAACATTGATACTGCTCTGATGTTTGTCTGTTAAATACAAAGCTACAGCAGTTTAACAACACATAAGAGCGTGACATAAATCTTATAATGTAAATGAGGAGAAATCTATTTTGGCAGAGATTTAATTGTATTTTAATAACAAAATGTCAAACTGTTACTTCAAGAGTCAAAGCTTATTGTTTCTGGTAAGTTCTAGGTTGTGAAACAGGACTCACTTAAAACATGTACAAAAATAAATGTGTTTTTAATATGTATCACTATCAAAGAAGGTTTGTTTTAGTACAATAGCAAAAGTATGATAAACATTAGATATCAGATTACACATTGCATAGAAACCACAAGTTGTCTCATCATGCTGTGCTTTAGAAAGCCAGTCTGCAATATTGGAGCAAGTAATGACCAGTGGGTGTCAGGTTTGCTAGGAGAGGTGCGCAGGGTTTCTTGCAGCGTTTAATTGTAGAGTTGAGCTATCTTGACTAGACATATTAATGCACTTTTTATTAGAAAACATTAACCTGCAAAGACAGGGAGCAGAGCACATTGAATAATGAGTAAGAGAGTAAAATGTTTTACCACATGTTTAATTAGCTTTTTCTTAACTAACTTTAAAAAAAGGGGGGAACAAACAGCAAATCATATAAACATAAAATCAGAAATGTTGTGGTTTTATTAACGCCCCCCCCCCCCCATCTTACAGACTGGAGGCACAGAAGAGGTTTACAAAGAGCAAAAGAGGCAGCAGGAGTTGGAGAACAACTATAGGTTTGTGTGGGGAGAGTCCCAGGAAGAGTCCCAGTCATCCAGCACCTCGGACTCAGACGATGTGGACATATAAGGTCATTCAGTACATTCAGTGCATCTTTTGTGACGGTAAACTCCTGTGGAGACCAGCAGAGAGGAGGACTCTGACGTGCAGCCGCAAATGGGGGGAAAACAAAAAAGAAGAAAGGAGCCCATATGATTCAGTTACTGCTATTAAACCTGGCAGATGATATCAGCTCACCTGTTTGCATATTCAGAAAATGTGTCTGTGTGTCATGAATAGGCAGTGTGTATCTATAGTAGGCACCAGTTACATGTTGCATGATGAAAACTGCAACATCTCAGCTGTATATGTGCAGCTGAATAAAGTTATGCATTTTCCCCTTTTTGTGGGATTCAGTTTTGATAGATGACTATAAAATGCCGAGTGATTTACAATATGTACCTTTGTAGAAGTATTTCAGTGAATTTCACTGAATATTTGCATCTAGTTCTGAAGTTGTCAGCAGCACACTGTGTCCACTTACTTCGTCTCATGTTGCCATTGACAAAGAAGTCATTACCTTTAAGTGACATGGGGCCATGTCTCACCAAAGTAGATGTTAAATTTACTGTTTACTGAAAAGATTGTGTGGATATGAAAAACAAATGACAAATACTCGAAGGTTCACATTTCAATTCCCACTTGTCTTTGAAACTTTCTGACAGGCTGCGTTTGGTGATAATCAGTAAACACAGCTGTAGATTACACAAGTGTTTGTACACATGCTGTGGCACTATATTTTTAGGAAAAGGTTCCGTAAAATCAGAATTTTAACATTGTTTCACAAAAATGTGAGGCTTCCCTTGGGTTGTCATGTGCTGTTAAAGGTTTTCAAAAAGAAAAACACTTAGAGTGTGGGAAGATAAATCTCGTAAAGTGTGTGCTTTGTTTTTGTTTCTGACGAGAACTTCCCTATATTTGATTTACCTTAATTTAGCAAAGGAAAATAAAGAAAGATACAGTGTCCTTCAGATTCAGTGTACCAGAATAGTGAATCAACACAAAACCTTTTCTATGGATCCTTAAGACGTGTGCTTAAAAGGGCTGAATTTGTAAAGTTTGTGAATTATTGTGGCTACTTGGAACTCAAGATGTACATAATTATCGCATAAAAATGTTTTTGAATTGATTTGTTGTATATTAGTACAAATTAAGTGGAATTTAAGTTACCTGAGTAAACGTGTTTGTGCAATCTGGCAAGGAAACTTCTTTTCACTGTGAAACAGTACAGTCGCACAGACTTTTTCCAAACAGACAAGTGAGGCATTTGTTCATAAAGAAGCCAGTGTCCAGAGGCTCAAGATCAAACCGGCAGAGCAGAAAAACGCAAAGGGCATTGTGGGTGTGTTTCTTTACTTTGCCAACTGAAATTTAATTTGTCTTCTCAAAGAATTAAGATGGTTCCACCCTTAATGGTCTTACCTGATCTGAGGCCTGTATCATAAAGTCACATTCATCAGCTAGCCCGCTGTCTTTAGGCTTAATCAGCCTGGATCACAAAGCTAGGTGTGCCATAACACTGGTTTCTCTGCAGTAATCCTTTTGATCCTCACATTTCACCTGTGCAGATTATTTGTTAACAGTGGCAATTACAGTATAGAGGCAGAAAATACAAGATATTTAAATCACTGTGTATTTGAATTGGGCTATATAACTGTATTAGGAACACCATTTTGGCTTTATACTATATATTTGACAAAGGTTCATCCCTGCTGCCTTGTAAATATAAGTCTTTCAGCACCACTCTATTTGTTCTTTTGAAATAAAACAAATACAATAGGAGTGCTGTGAACACCATCCATCCATTATTTTTCAATGTTCTAATAATAAACTTTGTGTTGTCTCCTGTGTTAGATAAACATACTGCCTGCCCTCGTGCCTTCAGCGCCACAGTCATTTGTTCACTAATTATAATAATAATAATTGATTGACAGCTGAAAATGCTACATAAACAATGAAACACCTGATTTTAGCTGTGATATTAACGGTAAATTACTGGCCGTCAGTCAGCAGGGTATGTTGATATGCATGTTTTCCTTCATTTAATATTTGCAAGCATGTCGATCATTAATAGCCAGTTTGTGCAATAGTTTTAAGTTGAAAGCTGGGCGGAAGTTACTGATATGAGTAGGAGTTTAAGCCATTTTGACGCAGATGTTTTGTCATACTTCTATGTGATTGTATTTTGAGAGCTGTAACAAGGAACTGTGCCTGTCCTAAGACCGTCAGATATGTGAAATTAGAGGATCAGCTGCATGAAAAAGAGTGTAACTTTGATTGACAGCGGCAGTGAATGATTTAAGTGGGCACAGACAAACCACACTGCAGTTTCTGTATGTGTGCCACAGTCTTGTGTTTTAGGTCACATTTAGGATTAATTTACACATATTAAAATATGTGAACCTTACTAAAAGTAATCAAAAACTGTGGGTGAAAAAAAGTTTAATAATCTGCTGCAACACCTGTATATTTCTCTGCAGGAGGACACGTGTCTGTGTACAGTGCGCTTTAAATTTGAAATACTTGGCCGGAAATAGCTGCTTTTCCTGCACGGAGAGCGTAGTCACAAGTTAGACGCAGTTTACGCATCTTTGTGGATCGATTTTATATTGGTGTTTTAGTCAGTACGTTATTGTCATTGAAGTACTGGGTTTGTCCGAGTCAGCAGTCGTGTGAGTCTGTAACGTTTCCGTTAGCTGTGTGTTGACACGGACGGCAGGACGGATCCCTGAAGTTAGCAGGGGCGATCAGATAACGGATTAGCCAGTTAGCTCACGCCAGTTGTCTCAACACTCAGGCCAGGAGCCAACGATTGAAGCCAGACATTATACTGTTGCTGTTTTTCTGTCCCGGTAATTATTTGGTTTGCGTTTTGAGGTTTCTCGGTCGCTTTTGGTCAGGAGACCTGTTAGTACCGTGTTAGTGTGGCTAGCCGAGCTAAGTTATCGTTTGGAGAACAGAAAAACGCTACGCCGTGGTCAAAACTGTATCAGCTTTAGTTTTTCCGAGTTCGTGCCCCCAGTTATGATAAAGTAGCTGCGGAATAATGCTGCTGCTCTATCTGCAGTGCTGCTGGCGAGAAAACCACACCTTAAACAGGGAATGACACTGAACCAACACTTGTCACTTCGCCTTTAGCCACACAGCCAGGGGACAGCCCAAAACTTGGACCCTTGTGTGTCCATGCTGTCGGTCTCAGTCTCTTACTCAGCACCTGCCCAGTTGAGCGACAGTGACAGCGAGCCTCCTGGTCCAGCATGAAGTCCCTCGGCTCCAGAGTCTCCTTTTATTTGGGTTTCGTTGTGGGAACCTTCACACTGTACGTGTTTCTGCGGCAGGTGTGGTTTGAGAGGACTTTGTCAGCACAGCAGGCCACCAGCCTCGTCAAAATCCATGACACAATACAACAGGACGACGGGACAAAATGGAAGAAGGAGAGGTCTGCTCTTTTCAACCTGAGGCACCCTAATCATACAGGTACGGCGTATTAGTTAAGGTGACCAGACGTTTTCCGGGTACAGTCCCCGGTTTTGCTGTCTCCAGCATCTGGAGTTGTCCGCGTTTTTACTGTGTGTTAATCATACACTGGATAAGGTGTTAACAGACTTGAAATCAAATTTTACGTAGCCAAAAGATTGGACAGCAGAGCAACTATTTATCATCTTATTGTGACAGATTATAACTCACCTAGTACTTTTTACCTCTTCAAATACCTTTACCTGACCAAAACGACACCTAAAATGCAGTATTGTACTTGCAAGAAAGTGATTGCAGCCTCCACCTATTGACTAAAATGTAGTTTCTGCTTCAAAATAACTTGATGTCATTCAGAAGAGTTATAATTGACAGATTATAAAACCGAAATTGTCCCCCTTTTTTATTTCATATACAATAACATTATATTTTAGAATGACATACCTTTATTATTAGTGTGTCTAAAATATGTCGAGGCATTATAAAGTATCCCGTCCTCTAACCAGGGTTGTGTAATATGTAGTTTAGCAGGTTATTCACATCCCTTACTGAATCACTAGATCAAGTTTCAGTTTTCTTGTAACTTGGCATTGTATGCTCGTCTCAGACACTGTCCGGTTTTATATGTGTGTGGTCTGATACTGATACAAAACTCAATACTTGTAGTCTAACTTTATTGTGAAGTCTCACCGTGAAGTTGTTCTTTTTACCCAACTTTTTATCCAATAGTCTCTTTGCACACAGACTGTGTCCCCTCTTCATGCTCCTTGGAAATAGTTGAAGTTATGTACTGTATGTTGTACTCAGTGGTGAAATGTAACTAAAGTACATTTCCTCAAGTCCTGTACTTAAGTAGAAATTTGAGCTACTTGTACTTTACTTGAATATTTCCATTTTATGCTACTTTATACTTTACCACATCTCAGGGGCAAATTTGTACTTTTTAATCCACTACATTTGTCTGACAGCTTTAATAACCAGTTACTTTTTAGATTACAATTTTTCATATCTTTCCTGTCCAGTGAAAACCACATATCTCCAAATGTGGTGATTTTAATAAATAAACTGGAGGACGAAGCATTTCTCTTAAGGTTTGAGAAAATTATCCCACTTCTTAATCTGAATAAACAATTTAAACCGACCTTAGATCAGCTGGAAAAAGGGCTGTTTTTCTAAGTTCATGGAAGGTTGTCTTTTTAGAGGTACATGGTTCTCACGGGACAGTGACGCTACAAATATATGATGATCTTAGACTTTGATGCATTGCTGTTGAAACTATTGAGCAGGATATGAAGTAGTTAAAATTGGCACAGTCCTATACATCCTCTGCAAGAACTACCTGTCGGACAACAAACCGCAGACAAAGGATCTCTACAGTTAAAGTCATTCCTGTTAAACTCACCCATGTTTGAATGCCACATACCCCATGTGTGTTTTGTGAATGTTGTGTATTACACTGCAATTTTCCATCAGGGATGAATAAACTATCTAACTAGGACTTTTACCTGTAGAGGAAGCAGTTTCATTTCAATTCAGATCTAGTAGTAATATCACACTGAGAAAACACTCCACTACAAGTACTGTGATAACAAGTGTACAGCAGTTTCATTTCTAACTGTCTGGTTGACTGAAATCCAAAGCTGATTTGCTTTAGATATATTAAGATTCCGTTTCACTCAGAGTTCACGGCTCAACATGATTTTGACTGACAGAATTTGAGAAAATCTAGAGTAGTTATTTCAAGTATTAAGATCTAGAAATGACTGACAAGATGTCCTGTAAATACTGTACTTATATGGGGAACACAAAAGATATACACGTTTAAAAGTATTTTATTTATTATTTTATTAACTTTAGATTTAGATGAAGCGTGCTTTCACTTTGATGATTTTGGATCATGACCAGTTGTGCCGTATCCAATTTTAAAATCAAGTGCTCATCATCAGCGCCTTAAGTACAGTGCACTTAAGTGTTGCAGTCGGCTTAAATGTCATGTAAACAATAAACCTTGTTTCAATAATTGGAGTGTGGGGTTAGAGAAACCTTAAATCCCCAGGAAAGTTTCTCCTGGAGAACGTTGATTTCTCCACCATGTGTACGGGTAACCAGGTTTTTCTTCAGTTTGAAATGGAAATGAGCACTTTTTTCTTTATGGAGAGATTACAGTGTAAAATGTGGTGTCCATCTGTATATCTCCTTATCAGGTGAGGACGGCCACATGGCTGATGAACTGTACAGAAAGGTGCGTATTCTTTGCTGGGTGATGACTGGACCCAACAACCTGGAGAAGAAGGCTCGCCATGTGAAGTCTACATGGAGTCGCCACTGCAATGTCGTGGTCTTCATGAGCTCTGAGGAGGACCCCGACTTCCCCACGGTGGGCTTAGGTACAAAGGAGGGTCGAGACCAGCTGTACTGGAAAACGATACGGGCCTTCCATTATGCCTATGAGCATCATGCCCATGAGGCCGATTGGTTCCTCAAGGCAGATGATGACACCTACGTTATAGTAGACAACCTGCGGTGGGTTCTTGCTAACCACACTCCCGAAGAGCCAATTTACTTTGGCCGAAGATTCAAACCCTACACCAAGCAGGGCTACATGAGCGGTGGTGCGGGCTATGTGTTGAGCAAAGAGGCCCTGCGGCGATTTGTAGAAGGATTTAATAACAAACTGTGCACTCACACTACCTCTGTGGAGGACCTGGCAATGGGCCAGTGCATGGAGAAAGTTGGGGTGCTGGCAGGGGACTCCAGAGACAGCATCCACAGGGAGACATTTCACCCATTTGTCCCTGAGCAGCACCTCACTGCCAAGTTCCCCAAGAGCTTCTGGTATTGGAGCTACTGCTACTACCCCATCTCAGAGGCAAGTCCAGCAAACAGTAAAATCTCTGACGTGGGCTTAGTATGACCAACCTCAACAATGTTAATATTTGAACAGATGTATCAGTGTTAGCTTTATTGTGAAACTGGCGGAGCCACAGTGATATCAAAAGTGACTTGTTATTCATATTCATTGTTATGTTTAGGTGTACACATGTATTACCTTGTGACATGCATGCAAATTAAGTTTGTTTTGCGCACAGAAAATATCTCGCTTTGACGTCTGTGTGATGTTGCCTAACCACACACTTTGTTTTTCCTCAGGGGCCAAACTGCTGCTCGGACGTGTCTGTGTCTTTCCACTATGTAGATGCTTCACACATGTATTTATTGGAGTACTACACATATCACTTGCGTGCCTTTGGCTACAGATACCGTTACCAGCCCCCTGCTCCATTAGGCTACAATATGGAGCAGTTGGGTTCCCAGGATGCCGCAAAAGGAAAAAAAGAGCTGGCTTCTCAGGAGAAACGGCACGCAGAGGGGGATGATCTGTCCAGAACTGACAAGAAACAGGATGCAGATCCCCCTCCTGCAGCTGGAAAAGACCCTCCTGCTCCAGTGGGCAAATAACAGCAGGACTCTGTGGGTGTGTGGAGAGGGCTGATCATTAGGTCAGGTAGAGTGATGAGTGTTTTGCTTATTCATTCTGATAATCTTGGCTCATATTTCTACAAAAGTAGAAAAACTGTCCACTTTGATTTGAAATGTCTGAGAGGAGGATTCGCTGTCTGAAGGAGTGCTACTGATGTGAACTGTGACAGCAAGACTGTTTTTAGGAGGTGATTTGTGACTTTCCCCACCTTGTTTTTCAGGTTTGTTTTACAATCGAGTGTCTTCTTGGGAATAGCTTTCTGTAAGCTGCTTTTGTTTGAATGATGATCAAATGAGAAGGAGGACAGCATATTAGTGAGTTAAATTTGACTTTGCCAGAGTTATGTTCTTTTCTTGACTATTGCTATAATAACACACTACAGCGAAGTGCTTCTTGACTTGCTGGAGTTGTCTGACTTGATTTCGCACATAATGATGCCTTTGAAGCTAATGAGACCCAGCTGATCAAACCAGCATCTGATTCCTTCTGCATTCAAAAAAACTCCACCCTGCCTATAAGTGAAATGGATACCTGCGCAGTATACTTCCTCCCAAACTTGTATCGGGCTGCTTTCGAAAGCTTTTTCACAGTGCTGGCAAGTGTAATCGGACATCCAGGTTTACATAGCTTTTTATTCAGTTGTATGCTGTGCTCACTCTTAAAAGATTCATTTTACTCAAAGAGTCTTTTATTTGACTCGTGTAGTATATTCTGAAGTTTTCATTATGTTATTAAAATGATTAGGGCTAACAGTCAAAAAACAGAAAAATAATCAATTTATAATCACATAGGACTCAGAAAAACAGCTGTTTTCTGTCAGTTACTGTGATAGTGCAACAAAAGTATTTTGCCCCACAGAGGGTTGCAGCCTTGATCGAGCGATACTACCTACCTTCCCAAAAGTTGACCCCTTAAAAGAAAAACCCAAAATACACACTTTTCATAGGAAAAGCAGAGTTTACATGTGTTCATATTTCTTTCTGCCTAATAGAGGTACATGGATGTGACCATGGTGCTTTAAATGAAAAGTCCAAAAGACAACATTTTTACAGTCCAGCCAAAGAGTGAAGACAGACTATACACAGACATTATTTGTGTTCTTCTGGGTTGTTTACCACAAATATTCAGGATGTTAATCTCTTCATTTGATAAAGCATTCCTCTTTGAATTCATTAACTCCCTTTAAACTTGACAGGGAAGTAGACCGTATAAGGTCTTTCTTTCTTATTTGAAATGAGTTGCATTATACGCCCAACCACCCATGGCATAAACTTACCTACCTGTTCTGAAACTGACAATAGGCACCACGCCCTGCGGCTTCACCCAGTGAACCCATTAGCTTGTGCCTTGTAAAGTGAGATTGTATGAGCAGTCAGCAGCACACATGACTTTCCACTGTGGCATAAACACAGAGAGTAATGCTTTCAGATGGAGTATTATTTTATTGAATCCTTACAGTGTAATGAGCATGGTCCTGTGGGCAAGCCAGCGGACAACTTGTATTTTGAATAAGCAAGATTTCTTTCTTTTTTTTTTTCTGTTTCTGTAATTTTTTAAATTCTGTTCAGGCCAGACCTTTTATTTTATAGTTAGTACATTGTGTACATTTAAAAGTATTCATTCCTTTATTATGTTGTAACCAAACAAACTATTAATTTTGTGGACAATACGGTTTTTGCCAAATACAGAAAATGGCTCCATGAATCAGGCATTTCAATTTATGTGAAAATTGCATGCACTTTTGAGTGTTATAGTTGATTTTCTTTTTAATCACTTAAACCTTTTATTCTCCTTTCAGGTTACAACTATATGAGGTGACTAAAGTCCATTAAAAATGCCTTTTTGTAAATGTTTATTCTCAAGTGTTTCCTTCTGTACATGAGCACAGAGCATGTTCAGTTTTTTTGTATTAAAAGTCCATGTTAAATCATATCAGCATGTTTTTCATGACGGTTTTATTTAAAGTGAATCACTTCTTTGTTTTCAAGTGAATTAACAGTCTATCACAGGACTGCCGTGCAGACGGTTGATATCAGTGGATCAAAGACCCGAGGGCCCAAACACTTCACTGATAACTGCCACATATGGTTTCTGATGTCAGTGATGCAACACATCAAGTACTCGACAATCTGCTCTAACGTTCAAATTGTATGAAAGGGAAAGGTGTACAGTACTGTATTTATATTTGAAAAGAATTCATGTTGGTATTGACGTCCAGAGTCCATAGGCTTTGGTGTGCAAATGAGTTTGTGTGAGCACACGTGATCAGTGTGCAGGATTATTTTCATTGAATGGTACTTTAATCACCATAAATAAATGCATATTTTATTGTACATATGTTTTGTTTTACATTTGTATACATTATATACTACATTGTTATGTCTGAACATTTTCCAGTGACGGTAGAAAAGCATTCATGTGTGGTTAATATGGCCTTTTCACTTTTCTGGGTTAAATAACTTTAATATGTTTTCCTCTGTGGATGCCATAGCTGTGAGGATTTATCAGCGCTGTGGGAGAGACAGAAGGCGTGTTGAGGTTGTGGAGGTGTGACAGCTCCACTACGGAAAGCGTTGAAACCTGAGTGGAGAGAGCAAGGTTTAGAAAAGATTAAGCAACAAAGATTTTTATTCCCTTTCTAATTGTAAATGGATTTAATTAAAATTTATTTATATACCGCCAATTCATAACAAAAGCAGTCAAAACAATATCCACACAGAAATAGAAACAGTAGTTTAACAGTAAGTACGACGGGGTATTAGGGCCACATTCAGGGGGAAAAAAATTGAGGATGAAGATGTTTTATTTATTTTTCATTGCGAGAATAAAGTCCTAATGATGAGAATAAAGTTTTAACTTTTTTTAGCAATATTCATGACACTAATAAGACTAGTAATTATAATTGTAGCCGCCTGTGTTGAGCAGGAACATGGAGGCAGCAGATGACTCTCAGCTCCAGAGCCAGAAACACCTGCAGGTCAGTGTCTCTTACCTCTGCCTCCCGTGATTGATTAGTTGGCCTCTCTTTCTCTGTTGAAATACTCCTTGGCACATGGACACACTATTCCTGTTGCATACAAAGAAACAAGTTCTGACTTACCTTCAACTCTGCAGGTATGCAGCTAGCTACAGTGCATCCGGAAAGCATTCACAGCGCTTCACTTTTTCCACACTTTGTTGTGTTACAGCCTGATTCCCAAATGGATGAAATTCATTTCCTCAAAATTCTACAAACAATATCCCATAATTACAATGTGAAAGAAGTTTGTTTGAAATCTTTGAACATTTAATAAAAATAGGCTATAAAACGAAGTAAGCACAACACGCCTACAAGTATTTTTTTTAACTCTAAAATGTCCTGCTATTACACATCTTGGTTACAATTATGTAATAACTACATATGGTATAGGGGAAAAATGTCAGCCAATATTGTTATCCTTCAATTTAACACTCAAATATCATTAGTGGCCTTGACCTCAAGTGGTCAAGTAGGTCTACTGGTCAGGCTGTAATCATGTGAATCACAAATCTGCACATAATATTGCCCAAATATATGAATGTAACCTGAAGCTAAACTTGCATGCTGAGAAAAACTGGGAGTTTTTATTTCTGGTACTGAAAAGAAGAAAACACAGTAGGCCATGCACTAATATCTTCATATCTGACCTACACATAGCCACACAATACACTGTGAAATAGTGTGAAATGAAGTAGTAAAATATTGTATGACTTATTGAAGAAATTGCTATCAGTGCTGCTAAAGTCGCTCACTTGTTCTCCGTCCCAGCAGAGCAGTGAAGATGTGATCCATGTCTCCTGCATGCAATGAACAGAGTATGTATTACATTGCTATAAAGCTACAGAGTTTATTACAGAAAAACTGCTGGATAGTGGTTTGTCATTTAATTTGACTCTTTCTTGACTTTGGGGTGTTTCTGTAACCTGCAAAAAGAGTTCGATGAGTTCCACTGTCAGTGAAAGTACTGTACAAGGTGTTTCCTGCAAAAAACAAACAAACAAAAAAACATAACTCACTCTTAGCATGAGCAGCACTTCTCCTTCCCATTAGACTCACAAAGCTGTCATAGTCGATGTCATCAAATCTCTTGTGCAGCTGTGCAGCTCCATTAACACAGCACTCTGGCTTGTTGGCCTGTTAAAAAATGATTATTCTTTTCAGCTAGCTTCTGTTATGGCAGAAAATTGTGTCCTCTTACGTTTAATCTTTTATGTATGTTCTTTTACTATTATTATTATTATGTATTGTGTTTTATCCTTAACCTTTCCTCTCCTATACTTCTTATGTTAGTCTGTCCACATTTACTAGGGTTTAGGTCAGAGCTGTGAGATTGTTTTGGTGCTTTCCCTCTCTTGTTGTTCCTCTCCTCTCCTGGAATGTTCATTCAAGGCCGAGAGAGGATCTCTGTTCGCCAAAACATAGAGACTTAGACTGTATAAATGATGCATCTCTTTGCTCGGGGCCAGACGTTAGTGACTGTCTTAGGAGACAGAACCTCTGGCCCAGCTGATTTGTGTTGTAGTACTTCTCTGTTTATTCTCTTTTGTTAAATAAATTCTTCAAAGACAACGGTTCGTTGTAACTCAATTATTTGCTCAGCCCCTCACCAGGAATATAATTTCCATGACAGCTTCCACCCGTAAAAATATTAAGCTGCAGTGGCCTGGAGGATCTGGCCATAACTCTCCTGACTTTGTAAATATCATATAAATGTAGGTAGTCTTACCTGTGCTGGCAATTTGTAGGTGTCTTCCTCACACCAAGACCTCACAGGAAATAAGACTAGGATGGCCAAAGCGATCAGTGAAGTAATAGCGCAGCAGTTTGGAGTTCTCTCCATCACTCTGAAATAATAATAATAATAATAATAATAATCCTTATTTGTAGAGCACTTTTCAAAAACAAGTTACAAAGTGCTTTAACAAGTGTAAAGAATAATACAAAAAAAAAAAAAGATAAGAGCATGAAAATTTTATATAAAATTAGTAAAATACAATAAAATAAAAGGGATAAAATAAAGTCAAATAAGATCGGGAAAAGCTCTCCTATAAAAGTATGTTTTAAGAAGGGACTTAAAAGAGTTCACTGACTCAGCCGACCTGATTTCCTCGGGCAGGCTGTTCCAGAGCCTCGGGGCCCTGACAGCAAACGCTCTGTCCCGTTTAGTTTTCAGTCGAGACTCTGGAACAGACAACAAACCTCTGCCCGAGGATCTCAAGGTACGTGCTGGTGTGTATGGGACTAAAAGGTCAGAAATATAACAAGGCGAGAGGCCATGAAGAGCTTTAAAAGTGATCAATAGAATTT
>NC_060167.1:22831432-22834897 GCF_021292245.1 Micropterus dolomieu
GTGCTTTAACAAGTGTAAAGAATAATACAAAAAAAAAAAAAGATAAGAGCATGAAAATTTTATATAAAATTAGTAAAATACAATAAAATAAAAGGGATAAAATAAAGTCAAATAAGATCGGGAAAAGCTCTCCTATAAAAGTATGTTTTAAGAAGGGACTTAAAAGAGTTCACTGACTCAGCCGACCTGATTTCCTCGGGCAGGCTGTTCCAGAGCCTCGGGGCCCTGACAGCAAACGCTCTGTCCCGTTTAGTTTTCAGTCGAGACTCTGGAACAGACAACAAACCTCTGCCCGAGGATCTCAAGGTACGTGCTGGTGTGTATGGGACTAAAAGGTCAGAAATATAACAAGGCGAGAGGCCATGAAGAGCTTTAAAAGTGATCAATAGAATTTTAAAGTCAATTCTAAAACATACTGGGAGCCAGTGTAATGAAGCTAAAATAGGAGTAATGTGGTCAAATGTAATGAAATGTAAGTCCGTCGGTCAGATTAACGCAAAACCTGCACATAACTCCCATCTCTGCTGTTTCAGGCGGTGAGCTTTTGGATCCTGGGGTAAAGGTGTTTTTTTTATGTGCGTTTTATTTCCTAGTGTCCTACACAGTCTTTCCTCAACACACAAATGTATTTTGTAACCAATTTCAACTAAACATTGACTTTTTCACTACAGTCACATTTTCAGATGTTTAAGCAAAAATTGTCATAGTTTAAACTTTTTGATTCTGGGATAGCATAGGCTACATACTGTCAGATGTTTTGGTGTGACACCTATACATTCTGAGTTTTCAGCAATTTCAAGTTTTGCATCCTCTTTTCAGCTCTTCAGCTTAAAAAAAACACTACGTCAGCTCACAGATGTCTCATCTCTCCCACAAAGTAATTATCTTTAATGACAGGCTTTAAAACATTTGTACTATGTACTTCAAAGCTAAGGGAGTGCCGCTCAATCCTTCTCTTTACTTCCACGTTAAGTGAGACCTGAAATTTACAGTTTAAACACAGAGAAATCTTCACTTTTTAAACACCTATTTACACATATGCGCACCTACACACATATTTTACATATTAACATAATCAGTAAAGCCTTCTGTCGCTTGTGGAGAAAAAAAGGTGTTTAATTTTATCAGCAACACTCAAGTTGCTCCTCCTACCAGCTCTGCTATGGGAAAATGTTTAACTAAGCCGTGAGTAAACAGGATTTCGGTGTTCAGTTTTATAAACCTTATAATCTCCATTGTGTGCAGTACAAACTTACGTAAGCTTTTATGAACTATAAGGTGTCCATGTTAAGTGTTTTAAAGCCTCCATTCACTCCCATTGCATCAGTAACTGAACCAGCACATTAAGTACAGTTTTCACGTGATAAATGTAATCCATTCAATCAGCATGACAGCCCGCCGTAATCACAGCCTCTTCTCCAACAAATGTTTCTCTGGTTGTCTTTTAATGTACGTTAATTAAATCACTAATGACTGTCTTGAAAGATACATCACAATGGCTTATGCAACAAATGTGGTGTTAACTGTGGTGAACTGCATCTGTGACAGTATGTGGCTCTTTTTGTGCGATGCTGTAGTTTCCTGACACTCTAACTTTAAACTTAACATGTTTTTAACTCATTGTTGCAGCCTGATGTCCAACAGACTTCAGATGACAGCGGATTTGCCTCGATTTGACTGCAGGTATTAAGTAGACTAATAATTATATTTCGAAAACACTTTTATGGGTCCGTAAATTTCAAACACTTTATAATAAGGGTGCCAAACACATGTTCACCGTATGCATAACTAATGCATGGAGGTACCGGTCTGCTTTCAGGGAGGAAATCAGATTAATGGGCCTAAAATGCCCCTTTTCTATGGAACTGGATTTCAGCTAATTTGGTGGCATATAAATTCATGTATGAATGACATGACATGTTAGTTCACCTTTAGTTAAGCATGTGTTTGGTATCCTTATTATAAGGTATTAAGTGTAATTTAAAAGAACTGATTTTGCTCTAAGGCAATAAGTCAAACAGAAACGATGTTGAATTTGTCACCTTCCAGTTAATTAATTCCAATTCAATGACTAAACCAAAAAGCTATTTTAGTCAATTCACAGCAGGTTAGTTAAACATGCAAAATGTGTAATTTGTCTGCAAGCATGCATAAAATTCTGAACAATTATGTTTGTAAAAATAAGTGAATGATGAGTACATATTTATTTAGGGTTAAACTGAGCAGTTCCTCTGGAAATCAAAAACTGCTTAACTAAAACTTAACTAAAGGTTCTCAGGATTTTAGTACCAAATTACATAGCTCTCCAGCCGACAGGACACAACAAATTGTAGGGAAATTACATCTTGGAAATAGTGGATCTGTAAAATAATAACAAAAAAACAATAACATGGCTTAAAATTAATCACAGGATTATCATACTGTCATGGCAACAGGCAATGAAACCTGAGTACAGTATTATAAAGACAATTGTCATTGGTCAGTAGTGATGCAGACAGTAATGGATTTATAGGCATTATGAACATGACGGTTCAGCACTGTAACGCAGCACAGTGGTGTTTTGTATTTTGTAGTGAGAAACCAACCCTGTCAATCAGCCAATTCATTAATTCATCCAACAAACCATACATTTGACAAAATTAAAATAATAGCATTTTGTTAGAAAATAGCCTGGTACATCTTTACTTCTTCTAAATGAACAGAGTAACCTATCATAATGTCATCAGGCTCCTCTATCACAACAATCTATGTGTGCTGAAAAGAACATCAACGTCTTACCTGTTAAGATGATTCAGACCGTTTGCTTTGTCTTAAAGGAGCTCAATGCCAACTCAAAATACGTCTTTGCGCTCAGAAGCCTCTCTGTCTCAATTATTATAGTCCTTGAGCTCATTTGTAATCCAATTAGAGCTCCACCCGCCACCCAACCCATTCACACAAACACACACACACACACACACACACACACACACACACAACAAAGTGTGGAAAAAGTGAAGCGCTGTGAATGCTTTCCGGATGCACTGTAGCTAGCTGCATACCTGCAGAGTTGAAGGTAAGTCAGAACTTGTTTCTTTGTATGCAACAGGAATAGTGTGTCCATGTGCCAAGGAGTATTTCAACAGAGAAAGAGAGGCCAACTAATCAATCACGGGAGGCAGAGGTAAGAGACACTGACCTGCAGGTGTTTCTGGCTCTGGAGCTGAGAGTCATCTGCTGCCTCCATGTTCCTGCTCAACACAGGCGGCTACAATTATAATTACTAGTCTTTTTTTTGTGAAGAATCAACAACAAGTGGGACACAATTATGAAGTGGAACGAAATTTATTGGATATTTCAAACCTTTTTAACAAATAAAAAACTGAAAAATTGGGCGTGCAAAATTATTCAGCACCTTTACTTTCAGTGCAGCAAACTCTCTCCAGAAGTTCAGTGAGGATCTCTGAATGATCCAATGTTGACCTA
>NC_060167.1:22834917-22835598 GCF_021292245.1 Micropterus dolomieu
ATGAAGTGGAACGAAATTTATTGGATATTTCAAACCTTTTTAACAAATAAAAAACTGAAAAATTGGGCGTGCAAAATTATTCAGCACCTTTACTTTCAGTGCAGCAAACTCTCTCCAGAAGTTCAGTGAGGATCTCTGAATGATCCAATGTTGACCTAAATGACTAATGATGATAAAAGAGAATCCACCTGTGTGAAATCAAGTCTCCGTATAAATGCACCTGCTCTGTGATAGTCTCAGAGGTCCGTTTAAAGCGCAGAGAGCATCATGAAGAACAAGGAACACACCAGGCAGGTCCGAGATACTGTTGTGGAGAAGTTTAAAGCCGGATTTGGATACAAAAAGATTTCCCAAGCTTTAGACATCCCAAGGAGCACTGTGCAAGCGATAATATTGAAATGGAAGGAGTATCAGACCACTGCAAATCTACGAAGACCCGGCCGTCCCTCTAAACTTTCAGCTCATACAAGGAGAAGACTGATCAGAGATGCAGCCAAGAGGCCCATGATCACTCTGGATGAACTGCAGAGATCTACAGCTGAGGTGGGAGACTCTGTCCATAGGACAACAATCAGTCGTATAATGCACAAATCTGGCCTTTATGGAAGAGTGGCAAGAAGAAAGCCATTTCTTAAAGATATCCATAAAAAGTCTCGTTTAAAGTTTGCCACAAGCCACCTG
>NC_060167.1:22835698-22839280 GCF_021292245.1 Micropterus dolomieu
AAATACAGGACCATTCTGGAAGAAAACCTGATGGAGTCTGCAAAAGACCTGAGACTGGGACGGAGATTTGTCTTCCAACAAGACAATGATCCAAAACATAAAGCAAAATCTACACTGGAATGGTTCACAAATAAACATATCCAGGTGTTAGAATGGCCAAGTCAAAGTCCAGACCTGAATCCAATCGAGAATCTGTGGAAAGAACTGAAAATTGCTGTTCAAAAACGCTCTCCATCCAACCTCACTGAGCTCGAGCTGTTTTGCAAGGAGGAATGGGCAAAAATTTCAGTCTCTCGATGTGCAAAACTGAGAGAGACGTACCCCAAGCGACTTACAGCTGTAATCGCAGCAAAAGGTGGCGCTACAAAGTATTAACTTAAGGGGGCTGAATAATTTTGCACGCCCAATTTTTCAGTTTTTTATTTGTTAAAAAAGTTTGAAATATCCAATAAATTTCGTTCCACTTCATGATTGTGTCCCACTTGTTGTTGGTTCTTCACAAAAAATTACAGTTTTATATCTATGTTTTAAGCCTGCAATGTGGCAAAAGGTCGAAAAGTTCAAGGGGGCCGAATACTTTCGCAAGGCACTGTAGCAGGGAAAGACTCTGTACCGGTTGACCCAATGAGTCTAAAAAGTGGAAACCATCTCACTTTACAAAGTTGCCAATCCAGTTCATTTACTGTTCACTACACTCAGCTATGTCTGTCTGCGGCTTTTTAAGAGCCACATAAGGCAAACCATCTCTGTTTCACACAACATTGCCACCAGTTATACTGCATTCATATAAGATGGAAGCATTACAGGTTCTAATATAGGCCTGTCTATCATACATTATATATGTATTTTGGTAATTATAACTGAAAACAATAAAAACATGAACTCTAGGGTGTGTGTGTCCCAGGAGGAACTGAATGTATAATGTGCCTGTGTGAGCAGCGTACGCCCTGTAAACGGATATTGCTGTTCTGTCTACACTGTCATTGACTGGTGTGTAAGAGCAGAGAGCCAAATCACTCCCACACTCTCTGAATCAATGACCACTCAAATGACAAGCGGAAGCCTTCTGACTGACCCTTTCCTTCCACAGACCAAAAGTTTGATTACACCCATCTGGGATTTATAAGCTCCCAGCTGAAATCATTGTAACAACAACGACAGTGTAAACCCTTTCAGTGTTCATGACAGCAACTAGCAGGTGATATTTTCTTTTTTGAAACTTGTTTTTGGTGGCTCACAAGTTTTTGTTTGTAAAGATTTATCCCTTAAATCTGTTCTCCCTCATTTATCATATAAACCCTATCTTTAATTGTCTTTAGAATTAAAAAGAAATCCTGTTTTACTGTACACACATTTAAAAGATTATTGAGACAATTAATTTCAGATTGCCTGATTGGCTTAAAGTTTTGTATTTAATCGAGAAACTACATATCCTCTGTGGCTGAAGTGTTGTTTAGGAGCAGCCTCCAGCTGGCCAATTGAGATATTCTGTGAGACAGGATTTAGCATTAGATTGAGTATTACCATGTTGTAATACTTTGACTTCACTGCGTTTGAGAGAGAAATGTTTGACTTTCTAGATTTATCTTACAGCTGCAGTTACTTTGCAGAATAAAATGATAAGTGAAAAGCATGTAATATGTACATACGTAACTTTTGATGCTCTGTACATTTAAACTCACCAGATGACAGCTACAACATTAAAGGAATGGTTTTACATTCTTGGAAATACGCTTATTCCCTTTCTAGTTAGACGATCAGATCGATACCACTCTCATGTCTGTCAGTTAAATATGAATCTAAAGCCAGCAGCCACTAAGCTTAGTTTGGCACAAAAACTGGAAACAGAAGGAAACAGCAAGTTTGGCTCTATCCAAAAGTAACTAAATCTACTTATCAGCACCTCTGAAGCTCACCAGTTAAAATTTTATTTATTCATTGTTTAATCCGTAAAAATATTTTAGTGTAAAAATAACAATTTGCCATTTTACAGCAGGTTATGTGTCGAACTGTTTTTTGGCCACACACACTAACTTCCTCTGGTCGCCTGGCTAAGAAATAGTCCGGCACATAAACCTTTGTAAAAACCACAACTAATTGTTTTTACATTTTTTTTTGGGTGGGGGGTGGTAAAGGTGGAATACTTTCACTACACTTATTCTGGCTTCATGTCACCGCCACTTGTGTTCTGAAAGCAGCCAAAGAAATGCAGGTTGGGCTTTTCACCTCAGCCCCTCGAAGGCAGAAAGGAATTTAAATTTAGTTCCTGCTTTGCACAAATGCAGGAACATCCCTTTACAATAAATTAGATACGAAGGAAGTAAAGGTCTATTCAATTCAATTCAATTCAATTTTATTTATATAGCGCCAAATCACAACAACAGTTATCTCACAGCGCTTTTCATAAAAGAGCAGGTCTAGACCGTACTCTGCGATGTTATTTACAGAAGCCCAACAGTTCCCACCAAGAGCAAGCACTAGGCGACAGAGGCAAGGAAAAACTTCCTTTTAAGAGGCAGAAACCTCGAGCAGAACCATGGCTCAGGGTGGGCGGCCATCTGCCTCGACCGGTTGGGGTGAGAGAGAGAGAGAGATGTAAGGAGAGAGAGAGAGAGATGTAAGGAGAGAGAGATGTAAGGAGAGAGAGAGGGGAGGGAGGCAGCCTACACAATATACACACAGAGGTACAGACAGTGAAGGTAATGTTGCTATAGACTAAATGAAAAATGGTACAGAAATTTATAATAGTGTTAATGGTAACCATCGTAATGTTAATGATTATAATAACAATAATAACAATAAGACTAGCAACAATAGTCGTTGCAGCAGAGGGTGTCGAGCAGGAACACAGGGGCAGCAGGTGACCCGCAGCCACAGATCCAGACTCCACAGCTCCAGAGCCAGAAAACCTGCAGGAAGTGATAGGAGAGAGGAGAGAGACGAGAAAGCACAAGACTACCAGAAAGGGGAGAAGTTGTGTTAGTAACATGCAATAATGGGATACGGTTGCATACAGAGGGAGAGAAAGTAGAGGAGAGAGGAGCTCAGTGCATCATGGGAAATCCCCCGGCAGTCTAGGCCTATAGCAGCATAACTAAGGGATGGTTCAGGACTACCTGAGCCAGCCCTAACTATAAGCTTTATCAAAGAGGAAAGTCTTAAGCCTACTCTTAAATGTGGAGATGGTGTCTGCCTCCTGAACCCAAACTGGAACCTGGTTCCACAGGAGAGAAGCTTGATAGCTGAACGCTCTGGCTCCTAGTCTACTTTTGGAGACTCTAGGAACCACAAGTAACCCTGCATTCTGGGAGCGCAGTGCTCTGGTGGGGTAGTAAGGTACTATGAGCTCTTTAAGATAAGATGGTGCCTGACCATTAAGAGCTTTGTAGGTAAGAAGAATGATTTTAAATTCTATTCTGGATTTTACTGGAAGCCAATGCAAAGAAGCTAAAACAGGAGAAATGTGATCTCTTTTCCTGGTTCCTGTCAGAACACGTGCTGCAGCATTCTGGATCAGCTGAAGAGTCTTAATGGACTTTTTCGAGCAGCCTGATAATAAGGAATTGCAGTAATCCAGCCTAG
>NC_060167.1:22839380-22927902 GCF_021292245.1 Micropterus dolomieu
ATAATCTGATATTAGTTCATTTACTAGTACACCTTTAGAAGAGAGAGATCTGATGTTTAAGAGTCCACATTTAACTCTCCTATTCGTTTGCACTATTGCTCTTGTGGTTTTAATTTTTATGAGGTTTTTATGCACAGCTCCTCTTCTGTTTACCTTTTTAAATAATTTCGATGGTCGGGGGGCAGACACCGTCACTATAGGATTTTCACTAAGTAACTCCTGAAATGGAGGAGCAGAGAAGTGTGTTAGACTGCGACTCTGCGTAGGGTTTTGGGTGGGTAACTGCTGAAAAAGAAGGGCAGAGAAGTGTGTTAAACTGCGACTCTGCCTCCTGGTCTCAACTCTGGGTTGTCATGGATTTGGTCCACAACATTATTCACTATCGGTTAATCACAATTCAAATCAAGAACTAACAGTGAGAATCAATCACAGTTAATTAACACCTCTGGATGGTTGCGTTTCTCTTGCTGACAGACATCTTGTGCTGTGATTTCACAATAACAGGAACCATCGGGCTATAATGTGAATCCCTTTATGTAAAAGATAAGTGAACATATTCATGCTCATAAGAGGCATTTCGCCTTCTGACTCCTTAGACTAACAAACTAGTGGAGTCACCACCGACAGTATGTGGTTTGTCCTGTTCAATACATTCATTTTGTGGGTTGAAATTACCGTTGCAACCACTTCCTTAGAAGCTGTTTTTTTTAATCACTTTTAAAGACTTCTTGTCCATTTTAGCTTAAAAATTGAGATTGTAACCCAGTTTACTATAAAGTAAATCCAAGTTGTGGCAGCTTTATAAGGGCAGCTGCAGTATGTGCTAAAAATAAATATAAAATGTATGCAATTAGGAACACAGCACAAGATATGATGGACATGATAATTGCACTGGGAGTGTCAGCATCATGAATTACAATAGTGACTCACATGATATGGGTATACTCTGAAGACACAAACCCTAAGGGTTAATCACACCACTGATTGTTCTGATTGAACAGACTCTGGGGATAATTCCTTTCTATCAACTACTGTCACTTCTACTCCCTACAGCAATGACTGCAGTTCTCCTATAAACCACTATACTTACCAGCCAGATTGTTAATTTGTTGAAACCCAGCAGGCGGCTGTCTCATATCCAGGCTGCCTGAATAAAACAGGTGAGAATACAGAGCATGTTGGGGCTATTTCACTTCCTGATAGTGAGAGTAGGTAAAACACAATCGTCATAAAATTTGTAGATGACACCTCAGTGATTGGACTAAACAAGAGTGATGAGAGGGTCTATAGAGGGTATGCGCATGATGTCACAGAACGCAGTTACGCTCACTGAGAGGCAGAAAGATGAGCAGCAGTGTTTGCTTGAATCAGCTAAAACAAACAACACATCTAAAATGGGAAAGAGCTGGACCACTGGTTCTTTGGTAAGCAGTTAGCATCACTGTCAAGTTCGACTGCCTTTAATGAGCAAATAATCACTTGTTTTACTCCCGGTTTGCTAAACGTAGTCATGGTAACAGATGTTTTGCCACTCAGTCCAGCGTGTTCCGGAAGGGGAAGTGACGATGATGCAGCTTCCTCAAGGGCTTGAGTGAGGAAGTGGCACCAGGTTAGGAGCAACAACGATCAAGCCGCGATTGTGTGGAGAACCGGGGTTGAAATACTGGCAGGGATGGAGTTGATTGCCGGCAGGTATGGCAGGCAGAGGAGGTGGCTGATGAGGTGCAGGTGTGGATCGTCAGCTGGGCTCAGGAGCAGAGAGAGAGAGGGAGAACACAAGCAAGGGGAGCAGAGGAGGCACACACAGGCAGGCCAAAACACAAGGGAAAAACAGAATCACAAGAAAAAAGGAGGAATAAACAGGACACTCACCGTCAGCCTGGCTGCCACCACAACACACACACCACCCGACTCAGTAACATCTTCTTTCCACAGGCAGTCAGGTTGCTGAAGAGCTGGCGCACCACACATGCACTTCACACTTGAAAAAATGTAGCCTATTGCTGTTGTGTGTTTTTGTCCTCTGTGGGGTACATGGTACTGAGGGCTCAATTTCAAACACCATGCATGAAGCCTGTCTGAGTCATAATGTACTGTAAGGAGTACACTAGTACTTTCTAGTGATGTCAAACAAAGGGTATTGTGGCCAGCAGAACAAATGTTCTATCTTGTCTGTTGAAATTGGTGGGAATCAGAGCAGCTTCTATGGCCCTAAGAGAGGCAAATGATCAAATTCATACAAATATCACGTTTTTATTGTTGATATTGCTTTTGGTTTTTATATATGAAACCTCAACTACATTATTACTAAGGTTTCTTAAAATTGAATATGAAGTTTCTATGATGCAATATGTTTTATAGTGGCTTTGTATTGTTTTAAATGAGAAAACTGTAACAGAAATGGATAACAAATGAGTTCTTATCAATACCAAATTCATGGTATTCTAATATATTTTTTGCATCGATTGAGACTTGATGTGGGCGGTGCGGTGGTGCAGTTGTTAGCACTGTCACCTCGCAGCAAGAAGGTCGTGGGTTCAAAACCCCGGTTGCCCCGGCCTCTCTGTGGGGAATTTGCATGTTCTCCACGTGGGTTCTCTCCTGGTCCTCCGGCTTCTTCCCATTATCCACAGACATGCAGGCTAGGTTAATTGGTGTCTCTGAAATTGTCCTTAGGTGTGACTGGTTGTCTGTTTATATGTGGACTGGTGAGGGTGTAAAACATAAATTAGGCTAAATATATTTTTGAGGAAAAAAATCTTTGACGTGTTTCTTACATCTCAGTTACTGGAATTATGTAAAAGAAATCAAAATTTTAATTTTTTTTCTTCTGGGTTATTGTGTAATGTATTTTATATTGTTTATTGCACTCCACATGTTTTGTAAGTGTATAATATTATTGTGTCTGTTTGGTGTATAATTAAGGCAGGGTAAGACAGAGCTCAAGAATTCATATTCTTATACACATGAATATAACGTTGAACCTTGAACCATGAACCTTTTCATTTGTTTGTTTGAGTCAGGTCTGGCTAAGTGATGAATGTTCGCTATGGATGTATCTGGTTCTTTAGCTGCTAAATATGCCACTGTAGGCTATTCTGAGTGGTCAGACAGAAACAGATAGTTGTCCCCAAATGCAGACACTACAAGGCTGGATCTGAACACTGGCAAGGGAATCCAAAAAGACACGTAATCCGAATCTTGCAGAATAATCCAAAAACATACAGAACAAGCAGGGATCAACATCGATGATTACAAAATACACAAGGACGAATGTAACATAATAAAACAAAGAACACAGACAAGACTGAACCACAGACAAAGCATCCAGACAAAGAATGAAAACACAGAGGCAGGGAGTGATAAACACATGAGGAAATGGCAAAATGAGAAAGAAACAGGAAAGTAACACCAAAATAGAAAACCATGACACCAACTAGTTGCTAACTTTGTCTGTCTGTCATTTGGCACTAAGCAGGTAGAGTAAAGTTGTTTGTCATAGTTATTTTTGTCTTCAAACCAAAACAATGAGATGAAAGATTCTAAAACTGGAGCTGAGATGATAATTATCTGCATTTAATCCTTTGAAAATAACCTTCTGAACAAAGCAATGAACATTCTTCATTTTATTTTTAGTAAATAAGTTGCATAGAACAACACATATTTTCCCCACTTTGGCTCACATGATTTATTTCTCTTCCGTTTCTGTTTTCCCTCCACTGTTCCTTTCTCTGCTCGTGTTTGTACTGCAATAAATAGTTCGATTTAATAATTACTTTTCAGTTACATTCATGGTTCAAATTAAGGGGTGGGATTGAGGGGGTCTGACCCCCCCAAAAGTGTCAAAAACAACAGTTCAGGGGGTCTTTCTTACCTGTAATTGTAAATATTACAATATATTTCCCATACTCATGCCTTTTATTTAAGTCTTGCTTTGTCTGCATCACTCGCAGCGCAGCTGCTCCAGTCAGTGCGTCACACGCTGGTGGAGACGCTGCAGGTGAATGTCAGTAGTTCACTATCTAGCTGCTTTAATACACTTATCTTTCCAACCTTCAGAGTTTCGTTATTAGCATTTCTTTTACTTAAAATGAGCTATCTGATGTTAGCTAGCTGAGAGCCCACTCTGCCATTTCATTATAACTATGTATTTTCATATTTTATGTACTTGTCACCTAACACTGGTGCTTAGGCATGAGCAGTGAAATTGGGGATTAGTTAGAGATACATTTTTACATCCATAGAGTTTATTTTTTTTGTTAGTCCTTTCACATTAAACATGGCATTTGTTTTAACTCTGGAATTCCCAAAAATTCCCAATTCCCCAACAACAGTGTATGACTACTGCTTTATTGGACGCAGATTACATCATTCACAGTCAACATGAGCAAGAGGAAAGGAGATATTTGTTACAAAAGAGTAAGTTGAAACTTTAATCATAATGATAATGATAAGAATTAGGAACCAGAGATAATAATACAGACTGTATTTTATGATAGTGTCTTTGGTTCTGGTTCAGCATTGTATGGGTCTGGTTTGAGCGGTCATGATGGTCTGCTGTTGTGTCTGACAGGCTGGCAGTTTTGCTCTAGAATACTTGGTGACCTCTAACTACAAAAGTTGTCGTGTGGTATGGGGCACCCATCAACTGGTGTAATGAATTTGATTTATCATCATCTACAGACTGCAGACATTAGTTAAATAAGCAAGGATATTGTAATCTTTGTAAGATTTTAATTCGCTGAAGCCCGTGCCTACGCTGGACTGGGCTTCCTTTTATTACCTGGAAAAAAAGTTGACCCCCCTGGTTGTTACTGTATAATTCACACCCTGGTTACATTTATTTCCCAAACAGAACACACATTTTTGTCTTTAAATAGGCATATGTGTTCATTTCTGGTCCATCCACACCCACGTTTGGGCATATTTTATCCAGTGATCCAAAAGTCAGCCACACATTAAAGCATAATAAGAATGGGAAATGAATAAGAATCAGTAAGAGCCAGTGGTTGCAGCCAGGTATACAAACACATTCATCGTTAAAAAGTTAAAATGCTGAGATGTGCAACACCTGCTGCTGGTCACCATCTGAGCAGCATTTCTTCTTTCCTTCTAATATACGTATGTATGTAAGAATTTCTACACCACCTGCCACATGATCAGTCTTCAGCCTAAATATCGTTAATTTATACATTTAAAAGAAAAAACAATGACACAGGATCAGTGTTTGTTAACTGAGATGGTTGAGGAGTAATTTGGTTTACCAGACTTTAAATTATCTAGCATATTTGAAAAACAAGATTACACATCATTTGTATTTCAGTCATATTTCAAAAACTTAAAAAACTACACAAACTTTATTTTACGCAATTTGACACAATAAGTATTCGTTATTATAGATGATGTCTGTGATGTTTTATCTGTGGTAGATGCAGAGCAAACTGGATGAATGATGCAGGAGTTTTCAGTACTCGCAAAGGGATGCTATCAATTAGTGTTGTCTGTGGTAACACATCACCCCCTAGTGTGTCTCAGCCACACAAACACATACTACAAAATGCTTCTGGTCTGTAGGTTTTTAACTGAATGGTTTACCAAAACACATCTTTCCTGCTCCATTATGAACCTCTCAGGTCATCTGGGACAGGTCCTGTACTGTCCCCTGAGTCAAAACTAAACATTTGGAACGAGGCTATACACAGGCTATACTGTAATATTTATTCAGTTTGATCTTGTTTTTATTTTACTCTTTAAGTCTTTTTATTTTGTGTAATATATCCTTTATATCTTGTCTTAATGCCCTTTTATGTCAAATATTACACTTTGAATTGTTTTGTTGTTAAGCAATTAAACTTAAACAGAGAAAATAAATACAAGAATGGCAGCAGGACAAGATATCAGCCAGACAAATATTTCTCTGTAGATGATCCTGCAGATTAAATCCTGGTGGATATGATGATTAATGGGTGATATGACTCTAGTATGCATTTGAGAGAATCGCATGTTAAAAATAAAGGAGCACAACATCAAAGTGTTGGGTGCTTACTCGTTGTAGGACACTGCTCTCCTAAAATGTTTTATTACTGGTCATACATATCACAGTGAGGGTCACCTTCAGAGACCACTGTTTACAAAGCATCCTGATTATGAAGGGGGAAAAAACTCAAAGGTGTGAATGAGCCTTGATTCTCTGTTTAGAAACGAGGGGGAGAAATCTCTGGAGTACTCTCACTGTTAAAATGTTATCTAATATAATATGTAACACTGAGAAGAATGCGCATTGTGCTTTTCAAAACTCTTTAATTCAGGCTTAATTTAAAGTTGAAATGACAATTTTATCTAAAAAATATAAACATTGTCAAGGGTGCAACAGTGTATTTTTCCATGGAGCCCATATGTCATAAATTAAAATCTAAAGACAAACTGGTCAAGTTGTAGTTGTTGCTCTATGACAAATATTCAGAACAAAATCTGCTCTCGTTTTATCTAGATGCAAATATTTCACCCTATTCTCCTACCTGTAGTGTACCTCCCTTCCTCTCTCTTCCTTTCTACCCTCTCTATATTTTGCTCTTTTACACACACACACACACACACACACACACACACACACACACACACACACACACACACACACACACACTTTCAGACATGTCAATCATCATAGTTTGTCTCAGGTCATCATTGCTATCCAATAACAACCACATATCTCCAATTCGGGGGATTTAGTATTGTTTAGATAAACTGAAACCGTAAGACAGAAGTGTTCATAACTGTTCACCTTTTTGAGCTACATAACCATTTAAAAACCCATTGGAGTATCTGAAAAAGGCATAGATCTGAAAACAGGACTGTTTTTTCTTAGCTTAGGTTGACGTTTTGGAGATACATGGTTTTCAGAGGACAGCGACAGCATGCTCCAGGGCAGAGTCAAGCTATTCTGAGAGCTCTGACAGCCAAAGAGATGGACAACCATTTCTATAGTGAATAGGGCTTCAGAGAATAAAAGAAGTCCTTTCCTGAATGAAGTTAGTACAGGGAAGATATTTGTTAAGATGCAAAAACACATGGACAGTGAACAGGTTTGCTGTAACAAAAATACAGCCATTATGATATGGAGTCTTACTCTCCATATTTATAATCCTATATTTGTGGATGAGTTCAGTCTTTACCTCGGATACCCCTGTTTTCCTCACTTGTCTTGGCTGTGTAAGAGATTAATTTGCTCACGGCATGAGGGGAGATTTCTTTCAAGTATTTGGGTCAAAAACAAAACCTACCGGCTGAGAGAGAGTGAGCAGAGGGGAGAAGGGGTGGAGGGGGGATGAGAGGACAGCAGGGCAGACAAACAAAACTGCTTTAGAACACATGGACTTTCCCCACGTGAATCAATATTCAGGCCCTGATCTCCCTGTTGAGCAAGGGGGACAAAGAGAAGAGGGAGCTGAAAGACAGATGAGACAGAGGGAGGGCTGTGGGATGTCATGTGTAAAGAAGGAGATTCTCATTGGAGGCAAAGAGAAAGAAGATTGTTATGCATGTTTTGAGATAAAAAGGACAACAGAAAAGCAGCCCACATGCTGAAGCCATCTTGGTCGCTGTGCTACACTCTGGACTCCAGATATATTTCAGGTAAGTGCTGCCACAGGATCAGAAGATGCAATGAAAAAACAATTCTATTTTTGTAGTACTCTACTCTAGTCAGTGTAGGAAAAAGAACATGCATACATGTTTCAGGTCAGTGTGGAGGCTCTGTATCGAGATGCGTTGCTATTTCTTGCATTGCTAAAATATGCTGAAATTATTCTTTTTTTGTTTATTTGTAATGTGAGCCGATGTTTTTCTTCTGCGATATTTCTTTCCTGCTTTCCTGTAATGTGAAAACGTTCACATTTGTAGTATGTCGTAGAGGGACAAACTGTATTCTTGCTCGTTTTAAAATATGGGGCCTTAATTTGCAGGCAAACTGGATGTCTTATCTACTATCTTAGTAAAAACAGGTGCAGGACTAATTTTAGAATAATGGCACATTAAATAAATGAAACTTGTTTTCAAAGAAAATGTAGTAGGTACAATGACAATTAATTTGTTATGTTGGCTTGTTTTTCTTTGTACTGATTAATGCAGTGGCTTTGGGGGAAAAAGCTCTAACAAGGGTGGAATGATGTCCTCTGTGATGAAGTGGCTGATTGTGATCCAGCTCCTGCTGAGTGAACAGGCTCTGTGCAGGGTCCCACCTCCTCTGGCACTGAGGAATACTCTGCTTTCAGGAGCTGACTTCCATGAAGAGGTAGAGGAGAAAGCCAAACTGGATCATCAGTCTCACTTAGGATCCCAACTCCAGCTTGGTCCCCCATCGCCACAAAAACCTGGTCTTGTATCAGTGGTTGTGCAAAAGGAGGAGAGATCTGCCAAACATATAATATCAGTCCTCAGCGCGAAGCTTCGGGGGCAGATTCAAGATCATCTCCGCATTCAGGGGAATGTCAGCTGTGAGGAGCTGCTGTCTGCCAGCACCGTGGATGACCCATCGTCCTCTATGTTCCCTCAGGAGCTGTTGGGTCTCTCTTTAGTGCCTGTGTTGGTGGTGGCAGGCTGCCCACAGGAGGCACAGACCCTGGTGCTCAGGCTGTACGACCTGCTGGGAATGGTGGATACAGAGGAGCTCCTGATGGAGGTGGAGGGTCTGATAGAGAGGAGGATGAGCAAGTCCGCATCTACGCCAGCACCAGGTAGGGATCAAGCAGGGCGCCACATAGAGGCTGTGATGTTTAACATCCAGCAGCTCGCCACTGTGAGAGAAGGTACATCTAAACAGGAAGAGCACTGTGAGGGTTGGACAAGGGTGAATGGAACCACACTGGTAGGAAAAGCTGTGGAAGGAGCCACAGGCAATTTAGAGGAGGCTGCGAGCACCTGTGAGAGACTGGGAGTCCTGTGTGCTGGTGTGACCAGCAGTGGACCTGGGAGGTACCAGGCAGTATTTAAAAAAGGCAGTCGAATCATGCCCTCTGAATCCACAGAGTCTGAATGTTGGATCCGCCAGTGCAGCGCAGAGGAGGATGTTTCGATCCCCGCTGCACCAGGTGGACGGATGAAGCGAAGCCCCCAGAGGAGCTGTATCAACAAAAGCGAGGAGCGCGTGTACAACGTGGTGGAATGGATCCCTGCGGTCAGCACCCTCTACAACCTTGGCACAGCTGTGTATTACGCCTCAGTCAACTGCTCTGAAACAGCCAAGGAGAGAGCCATCCTGAGTGCTGTTGACCTCGGCACAGACGCTCTCATGGTCGCCACAGGGGGGACTGTCGGGGTGGCAGGCTACGCCCTGGGTGCAGGGGTGAAGACCGGTGTGAAAGCTGGCGTCAGGTATCTGCTCAACTCCATGAAGCATGAAGACGACGTGCTGGTGAACCAGTTCAGCTGGGAGGAGGGCGTCATAACTGTCCAGTAGACTGAAGGATCAATAAATCAACCTGTGAAGCTTTAGCAATAAATATCGTTAGTTTATACATTTAAAAGAAAAAACAATGACACAGGATCAGTGATTGTTAACTGAGATGGTTTTGGAGCAATTTGGTTTACCAGACTTTAAATGATCTAGCGTATTTGGAAACAAGATTACACATCATTTGTATTACTCAGTGGATTATCAGTCATATTTCAAAAACTTTAAAAACTACACAAACTTTATTTTACGCAATTTGACACAATAATTATTCGTTATTGTAGATGATGTCAATTTCAAGTCTTTAAAGTATATTTTTTGAGATACACTAATTTAGTTAGAGTAAAATGTTAATTACCTTACACATTTATTGTAAACAGTCTTAGTAATATATAAAGATAGTCATCAAGTAAGCCTTTTTGCTATTTAGAAAAATACCTCGCTTGTGTATCATGGATAAAATAGTTGAACCATTTATCATATGAAGCAGCAGCTTTTAAAGAACTGGTCTCAGGAAATTAAACCTTCAATTCCTCAAGACTTTGATTTTGCCCTACACCCAGTGTCTTTTCTTCTGTTCACCGTCCTTCAACACTCTTTTCTTCCCTCTCATCAAAACATTTTGTCAGGTCAGAGTCATATTCTCACCTATGGTGTTATTGCAGGGACAATAGGCAGATAACAAAATGTTGTTGTTTTAAATGTTTTTGTCATTAAATGTCAATAAATTGTATATTAAATCTGTTTGCATCCCGTGACTGTCAGTGTGGTAGTTTAGCACACATGCATATTGCTTGTTCATATTGCTGGTAAATGAAACTGTGGAAGACTATGCACATCGCAAGAAAATATTTAATGTACACTACACTTTATTTTTTATCTAGTATATAGTCACGGTGTGCAGACTTTACAGGTTCCTTATATAGGCTATATTTACATTTTAAGTTATGGCTTCAATGCACTACTTCTACATAAAAGAGAATAGTGTAAAAAGAGACAATAGTGTAAAGCATGTTTCTTTATGTACATTTTTAAATGACGTGACAAAAAAAGGCTACAGAAAGGCTACATTTACATCGAACAAATAATTACCGGCAATATTTATCATTCTAGGATCATTGTTAAACTGATTTCATGACTTTTTAAAAAGCAGTTTCCTTTATTTTAGCTGAATGTTTCAACTAAATCTTAAGACTATGACTTTGACTCATGTCTTTGAGAGTTCAAGAATCTTTACTACACTGGATAGCTGGAGGCTAATACGGGTGGCAAGGTAATAATGACTTTATTTGTATAGCACTTTTCAAAACCAAGTTACCAAGCGCTGTACAGTGAAACAAACATGATCCATACTTCAAAATGTAAATGAAAATTAAATTAAAAATCAACAATAAAATCAGCATTAAAAAAAATAAAAAATACAATAACAGCAATAATATAATATTTATAAAAACGCCAAATGATAAAAGAGAGTTTTGAGAAGAGATTTAAAAGAGGCCACTGAGTTTGCCTGCCTGAGATCTCCGGGCAGGGAGTTCCACAGCTGAGGGGCCCGAACAGCAAAGGCTCGGTCACCTTTAGTGACAAGACGAGACTTTGGAACCACTAGTAGAGCCTGCCAGAGGATCTCAGCCATCGCTCCGGCTTGTAGGGAGTTATCAAATCATAGATGTAGGCAGGAGCCTGTCCGTTCAGGGCTTTAAAAACAAGTAGTAAAATCTTAAAATCAATTCTCACAGGTGACCAGTGAAGGGCGGCGAGGATTGGTTGGATGTGGTCCCTCCTCGTAGTGCGAGTTAAAAGCCTGGCTGCAGCATTTTGAATGAGCTGTAATCTATGAATATTTCCCTTACTGATACCAGAGTACAGAGCATTGCAGTAGTCGAGTCTTGAGGAAATAAAATTAGATTAGGTAGCTTAAAGCAACATTATATAGTAATTTTATCATTAACTAACAACTTCAAAATCATTTTGATGGGACTCTCACTTATAATAAGGTGAATGGCATTCAAAAGTAAGAGAGAGTGACGAACAAGAGTAAATCTGACTGCCTTTTACTCATTGGCATGAGCTAAAATTGCTGAAAGGATGCAAGACAGATGCTGAGCTGGTCTTCTTTCTGTTGGACTAGTCAGTAATAACTTTTCAGCTGGCATGTTGTGCCTTGTTTTGTTGCGGTTGCTTGATGTTTGGCTGTGTTAGCAAAGTTTCACAGACAAAGGTTTAGCTTTAAAGCTAAAGCTAGCTTTAAATATCAAGTTTATGTTAGCAAATTTACTAGATTACTGACTCGACATTTGTAACGTTACTGTGCACATGCATTGGTTTCTGTCAAGCTTTGTGGGATAGTTTACCATCCAAGTTTTAGGCAACATTATGCTGCTGCTGCAGGTGGAGAGGTCCGTGACACAGATTACGTCGGCTAAGGGGTAGAGGCAAAGAGAACGAAGAAGACGTTGACGGAGCTTTAAAATATATTTAACGGCCCTGCTTGAAATAAAAGGCTGGCAGGCAGACACCAAATTGGCCTTCTTTCATTGGACACAGTTGGACAAGCAAGCAATATGCTATGTGTTGTCACACTTGATGCATGTTTAAAGCGGTCCATAATTACGACAGCTGTGAATTAAGCGGTAGGGGTGCCAAATCGCACCAAATCTTACTTGATGTTGCTTTAATGTGCATAGAGAGATTTAGTTTAAGAAGGACATTGAAGGTCCCACATCTACTTGCTGATTTTAAAATAAACAATGAACTGAAAGAAAAAGAACCATATAGCCTATCTGCAGGAATGTTAATAAAAAACAGACAATGTCTGCCTGTTCACCCCTGCTCCAGTCCTCACCCTCCTTTCCAAACAGTGCTGCATGCATTCTTCCTCACCATGCAAAACAACAGTTCACCACATCAGTTAGTTTTACATTTATGATAAGAGCTGTTGAAGTTACTAATTGTCACATGTAACTACAAACATGCTCTTTAAGTGCAAACAATTTGAGGTGAACCACAGTGTGGGGTACACGCTGACATTTATTACAATTAAGAGACCTCTCTGTTGAATTTTCATGCTCCCTCTGTTCCTATGTAGTTTTCCTCCTATAGTCAAAAGACATGTAAGTTAAGTGAAATCAATGTGCTTGTTTGTCTGTGTATGTGTGTTGGCCCTGTGACAGACTGGTGACCTGCCCCAGTACCCAGTACAAGATAACCACAAATGGATGATATGTGTTTTATCATGTTTATAATGTGCAATATATATAATAATAATTATCTCTCTTTTGATTCTGAGTAGTCTCTGTACACATATTTACCGAACAGATAAATTTGCACATGTCACATTAGCTCTCTGAAAGCAGTGGAAATAAACAAGGAACAAGCTGGGTCTTATTTGATAACATAAGCCCAGTACAGCACACACATCCTGCTTCATTGTAATAGAAAAAGGGATTTGATCATGTTAGAAGAGCTACACTAGTTTAATATGTAATTAATAACATTAAAATTTAGAATGTTAAAATTTAAATATGTCTGTTTTTCTAGAAGGAAAATAACCAGTTTTAAACCTTTTATCAGGTTTAACCATTTATCCACAGATATAATGTTTGTTTTTGAAGTTATCAATGGAAGGTCGGACACAATTTTTTCTGACCTGCGGTAAGCTGACTGAGCAGGAAACAACAAAACTACTGGGAAATTGATTAATTAAAAATGAAGTGAAGGTGAGTGAAGGTGGTTGGTTGAAGGGAAAATTCTTCCATTGACAGTGTGTGCTTAAGCAAAGATTGCCTTTCAGCTCTAGCCCCAGCAGCGTAGCTCTGTAGTGTAGGCAGCATATGTATTTATTTATATGCTGTGTAGCCGACACTTCAACTAAACCCAAGCCAGAGGGTCAGGACAATTTCCATAAACCTGGACCGATCACTGCACCAGTGCATTAAACATGTCTCTCTATGGAAGACAATGGGCTGTAGCTGTAGCTGCCATTGAGGACTCTGGGGTCATGTCCTCTGCATTATTTTTAAAAATGTGGAGGTTTTAACCACCTGACAACGAGTTTACATTCTACAAATACACACAAATTACGTTTGGTTGAATTATGATATTTTGTAAATTACTTTTAAACCGCCTTTAGGTCAACACAAAGGGATCAAATTTACAGGGAATAGCATTGCATAACTATGTATAAAGGGAATGTGAATTAAACTTTCTCTGAAATATAATATATGGCTATACATACATATACATAATTTATGGCTCGAACAAAAATGTTGGGGAGTGAATTTAAATCAGGGCCTTTGATTTTATTCAACCTTTTTTCCCAGCCCCAGGATGAGTTTCTGCATGGCAAAATTTAAACTAATTTCTGTAAAGGTGTGTATGACATCTACTGGTGATAGTGGGAATTGGAGATAGGATAAAACAAATGCTGCTGTAATGTTCACAAAGGTCTGGGTGTACCAGCTGAGTGGAGAAAAATCTACCTCTATTGGTTATTATCAGGGCTGAACAACTAAAAAATAAAAGAAAATATTATATTAAAAAAAGTGTAATATCCAAATTGCAGGAGCTGCAGTTCATTGATAAAGGTAAAATGTGTCACAACATACCATTCAAGTCTACAAATAATATTCTCCAGATGTAAGGAAACATGTTTAGTAACAAAACCACAGTAAAATCACTTCATCATCATTTACATTTTTTTTTATGAAATGCAAAAATGCAATGTTAGTCTAAATAATATGATGTGATATGCACATATAGTTCAGCCCTATTTTTCAAATAAACACTTTGCTCTATCTTGTGAGAGAGCTAGAGATCAAGGCTAAATGATGTGTAATAAATAATAATTTGCTGTTATTTTGACTGATATTATGATATGAGTCAAAATTTTAGTGGGAATGTAATTTTTGAATTTATTTTTTAATGAAAAAATATAAAAATTATGAGGATTTTGGTGGGGTCTGTACAAAAAGAGCATGTACCCTTACATCTGGAGAATATCATTTGTAGGCTGGGTATCTCTGTTGCGCCACAATTCCTCCTTCTGTTCTTAGTTGCTTCAGCTGCTCTATAGCGCCTTCCAGAGGGCAATTTAATAAATTTATGAGTACAGGATCAGATGCTATTTGTCTAGCTTTTTGTTTCACCTGCGTTTTATATACATCCCAATTGTTTCTGCTCTTTCCCAATAATCTTAACAGCCACATTTGTAATTCTGCACAATCTGTTTTTGTCCTTCGCCCTCAGGTGTCCATACCATGTGCATATATTAAAAGTTAGAATGCTTTCAATGAGACTTCGATAAACACTCTGTAGGATATTTTTGCTTATGTTGTATGAGTCCAATTTCCGGATCAGATATAGATGCTGTATTGCTTTTTTAAGAACATTCTCTGTGTTGGCTGTGAAAATTAATTTACAATCAAAAATTGTTACTAGATATTTAAACTCCTCAACTTTCTCAGCAGTCTTATTGTTAATCAAAACAGGATGAAAACAAGGACAAGCAGTGTGGTGTCTCATGATAGCTAGCTCTTTAGTCTTGTTTTCATTAATAAAGAGGGCACTGTGCTCACATCTCTTAGTGAGCTCTTTAATATGTTTGAGATATGTTGACTGCTTGGCTGTGTCTCCCATGCACTACTACACTTCACTCTCTGTGGCTAGACTGTAAGGAACTTTAACCCACTGTATAATGTGGCTTTTGGTGTTTATATCCCAAAGTTGCTTGATCAGAATACATTTCTACAATTAAAAGCTGAGCTAAAATCTATAAATAAAATAGTATAAATCTTAGACTGCTGTAGATGTACAATATTCATCAGTGTCAAAGTTGCGTCTCCAGTACCTCTGCCCTTCTTATATGCAAACTGAAGTTGATCAAACCATTCACTGAGAGATGTTGAAATATGATTGACTCTGAACCTTTCCATACATTTACATAATGCTTATCAATGCGACTGGTCTAAAATCATTGAGCTCTGTGCTTCTTAGGGATAGGAATAACATTGGAGAATTTCCATATTTTGGGAACAGAATTTTCAATTAATAAAAGCTGGAATAATTTTGTGAAGACTGTTGTGAGCTGAAACCTACACAATTTGAACACCCTGCTCACCATCTAGTCCAGTTAGATTTAATTTTGGCCAGACTTACTGCTACTTCTGACTCCGTCAGTACAATTGTGGACTGATCATTGGTGTTACTGAATATGTTAGAGCCAATATGTTACAACCAGAACACTGTTGGTTATCAAATCTGGAATAAAACTGATTCAGTTCATTAGCAAATGATACCCTTTTAATCAACAATGTTTTTTTTCCCCCCTCTCTACCCCACATAAAATTGAGTCCTTCCCAGGATATTACCAGAAAAAAAAGCAGAGTCTCTACCCTTTCTTTGTATTTAACCTTATTTGTACTTACCTTACCATATTCATACATTGCTCAAAAAAATTAAGGGAACAATTAGTCATCACAGTATAACATCAGATCAATTAAACTTAAGAGATATCAATCCATTCAGTTAGGAACAAAAGAGATTGTGAATCAGTGTCAATTGTTCCAGTGCAAATAAAAGTGACAACAGGTGCACTAGAGAGGAAACAGCAAGACAACGCCCAAAAAGGGAAATGTTCTGCAGGAGGTGGCCACAGACAACTGCTCTCCTTCCTGACTAACAATTCTCTAGTTTTGTGTTTTGGTATTGTTCATGCCGTCACAAGAAGGTTTGCTGTGTCTCCCAGCACAATCTCAAGAGCATGGAGGAGATACAAGGAGACAGGCTGTTACATGAGGAGAGCTGGACAGGGTCATAGAAGGCAGCCCAAGCAGCAGGACCGGCATCTGCTCCTTTGCGCGAGGAGGAACAGGAGGATTAGCAGAGCCCTACAAAATGACCTCCAGCGGGCTACTGGTATGCATGTTTGTGACCAAACTGTCAGAAATAGACTCCATGACGTTGGCATGAGCGTACAAAGCCCTCTAGTGGGATCTGTGCTCACAGCCCAGCACCGTGCAGCTTGATTGGAATTCACCAGAGAACACCTGAATTGGCAGGTCTGCCATTGGCGCCCAGTTTCTCTTAACAGATGGTAGCAGGTTCACACTGAGCACATGGGACGGAAGTGAAAGACTCTGGAGACGCCGTAGTAAACGTTATGCTGCCTCTAACATCATCCAGCATGACCGTTTTGGTGGTGGGTCAGTGATGGTCTGGCTGCACAGACCTCCACATGATAGCCAACGGTACCCTGACTGCTGCTAGGTACCAGGATGAAATCCTTAGAGCCATGGTCAGACTTTAACTGCTGCAGCCTGTGATTTACATTTTCTTTTGGGTGTGATTTTGAATCCTGCCCTCAATTAGTTGGTGATTTTGGTTTACATTGATGTCATTTTGTTCTCAACAAATTACACAATGTACAGTAAAGATTTGGAACTTTTAAATATTGTGATGTGTGTGATTTAAGTGTTCCCTTAGTTATTTTGAGCAGTATATATAGCCACTTTGGTTATGTTATGTAATTATGTTTGGGATTAGGGTTTAAATTGCATCTGTATTTATATTAAATAAAGTATTAGTAATAGAATATAACTTGAGTTATATTCAGTCTCATGAAATATAACCTACTTAACCATCAATTTGGAATCTGATAAATAATTAACTATAACCTAAGTTACCATTAATAGCAAGTCAGTGTAAGCATTTGGAGTTCTACACAGAAGTGGGATTTCTCCCAGTTGGTACAGTAAAATGTTACAAATTGTGCCAGTAATAGTAGACGAAACTGGGAAGCAGATGCCATGACAATGAACTAACCTATTAAAGAATTAGTTTGGTAAAAAGGTCAAAGTGCATAGCAATTTAGCTGTGTTAGTTTGTTGTATTAGAGTGGATTTTAGAGTGGGATTTCTCCAAGTTGGTGCAGTAAAATTATAACCAAAGTTTTGCCAGTTATAGAGGAAGACATTACGAAGCAGATACCATGACACAAGAGAAACGGAGCAAATCAACCAAGAATACATTGGTGCAGCACCTCAAAAGAGCAATGGACCAAAGAGGACAACAGATTTGGGCTGGACCTGTCAGAGTTTTCAGGCAGAGGGGACTCAAACGCAGATCAGAGTTTAGACAGTTTTTTCATGGGAGAGTAAGCGGGAAGACGGAGGTTCAGGACAGAGGCTCCCTCCCAGGTTCGGGGTAGGAGAGAAATCTGGGAGCGGGAAGCGTCCTGGCTGCGGGCGGCACCGAGAGCTTACTGGCTGGTAGTCTGCTGAGAAAGAGAGAAACAACAGTTAGACAGGAACAGCCAATAACCACGATGCAAGACTGAGTCGAAGATTGACTGTGGCTGACACGACATACGTGTGGAGATTCAACGATCCAGCAAGGACTGGATGTCTGAGCCTCCTATTTAGGCAGTGGCTGATTGTGGGACACAGAGCAGGTGTGCTGATTGTGGATGGGTTTCAGGTGAGTGCAGAGCCCGCAGCAGACACGCCCCCAGCTCCCCGAACAAGCTCACAGCCGGGGCCTCGTGACAGGACCCAACAAAAACAAAACAATAAACCAAATACATTTTTAAAGCAAATCTTTGTATTTGACACATTCTTTTTAAGCTATGTTGCTATGGATGTACTGAATATTGCTATACTCTTTAAAGTCACTGTATCGTTAGGGTTCATGGACAAAAACATTAAGCTTTTAAAATTCTATACAACATGCATGCAAAAGATGGCGATATAAAGTCTTGCCTATACTGATGATTTCCTTCTCACACTATCACTGAATTCACCATTAACAACTCACATGAGTTTATGATGTTGTATGGTATTATTTTAATCAAGAGACAGTAGACAGTACCTTTTCTTTGTTATTGTGTTTTGATTAGGAGATATGAGGAAAATTACATAATTTGGTTATGATTGTGATGTGGTTATGATAATTTGGTAAAATGGAATGGAATAACAAATGGAATAGTGAACATCATCTTCGCATATCACCTTGACTAAAGGTTTCACAAATTTGAAAGTGGGTTTCAGAGAGCATTTAAGGTTTACCTAAAATGTCTAACACGCTTTCTCAACAAGAGGTGCAAAAACAGCTAATTGGTCTTTCAGCAATCTAAGTTAAGTTTCTCTTAAGCTGCGAATCGGACGCTAACTCAACATTGTGCATAATTACTGAAGTACAATTTTATGCCTCTGCATGGATGTTTTGGGTTGTCCATCTGTCTCATTCTCGCAATGCAATATCTTAGGAACACCTTGAGGGAATTTCTTACAATTTGGCACAAACTCAAAGTCACTGTGACCTCACAACACACATTTTTGGTTAAAACTCAAGAACTGATGACAATATTTCACAGTTGGTCAATTAGGTGGTGACACTAATCAGCGTATTGGAGTGCACCATGCTAATCGTGATCCTGTGAGTGAGCGAGTTTCCTCTACAGCTCGTAAAGAGGCTTCCATCTAAAAATGCCAGGAGGAAACAAAAGCACCACATGTTGTGGAGCTATAAGAATCCATCTTTAATAATCATCAAGTGATAATCCTTCATTTATCTGTTCAATAATGTATATTTGTTGGAATCATACATGTGTATCATCAATATTATATTAACTTCCTCTTAGCCAAAACATACACTTTATACTTTTTATTCAATACCTTCCAAATATTCACTACACTTATTACATGAGTCTGGACAGACATGAATGTAAACCGTAACTTGACTGGTTGGCCATAATTCTAGCACTTAACATTACCTGAGTACAAAAATAATGTAATAGCCTTTTATACTTAATTATCTGCCACTTATAGTTACTACCCTGCTGGAAAAACCAGTATGGACCAGCGTAATTCCCATGCTGGTCTATGCTGGTCTATGCTGGTTTTTCCAGCAGGGTAGATACTTTGTATATTGTGATTTTACACACACATGTTAACTTAAACATAAAATATAATGCATAGATTAAATTATAAAGTTGTTATTCTGACTTACACTAGACATGGGGGTTTTCAATGTGACTGCGGGCATGCCCTCAGACAAAGCTTCAATTCCTGGATACCTATGGGATCATTATTATGTTAATTGATACAATAGATAAACACTCACCATTTGAGCCAAGATAGCATAATATTGCTGTTTCACGTAACTTCAGACTGCACCAAATACATTCAAATTAAGGTCTGTCCTAAGGCATTTTTTAGTTTCTGACTGATAAAGTGGGAGGAACTGTTCCCCAAAACTACTCTGAACTCTCTCTTTAACCAAATCACATTAGACTATAGATTGTTTCACTTCCATTCACTGAGCCTCCCCTGAAACCGTCTGAAGCCCCACTGGGGACCTTGAAAACCTCTGGACTAGACTATTAAAGACACACAAACTGTTTGGCCGCTTCATTACTTTCACATCGTCATTTCTCGGGAAACGTTCAGCTGGGGCCGTAAGTTTCTATTTTGCTCACCACTCCCCTCACTACAGATTGACGTGAACGTGTACCAACAGCGCGTGCTGTTTTGTGTCCGGGTCCACCAGTGAGCTGTTAGATTTGATCTCACGAGGAAACTGTGCGACCTAACGCGGACATTTCGGCTCTTAACTGCTTTCACGGCAGTTGTGTCAGAGCCAACATGGAGCCCGAGGTAACCTTGTGAAGAATGCTTGGGAGGGATAAATAGACAACCAATTAAACAACGAATGGAGCAGAAACGACAAAGGAAATAACATTCACACGCCTGAACTCTGTTAGAAGCTGTTTTGTTTTACCGACCAAACCGCAGCTTAAGTTACAGCTAAGTTAGCTAGCAACGAGAGAAACAAGAGCTAGCTATGTTCCTGTCTTAAATGACCAGTTAGCTAACTTACTGAAGACAAAGTGGACTCAGACTGACAGCATAAAACAAGGTGAGTAACTAAATGTGTGTGTGTGTGAGCTAACTAACACACAAATAAGTCACACTCGGTCTTAACTTCCTTGCTTGTGAAAACATAAGAATATGCAGTCATTACATGTCGTACAGGAAGTAAATAGTAGTCCCAGGTCATCACCTAACTAACATTAAGTGTTTGCACTTTGCTCCCTCAGCTACTGATTACAGACTTTTATGAACCCGAACACATACATTTAATGGCGCTACCTTTTAGTGCAATAGGTTAGGTTAGGGCATGTAACGTTAGTCATACTGTACACACACGCATTAACTGTGGTTTACTGTTTGTAAGCTCGTTGGCGTTTCCCTGATCAACCTTAGGATGGCCCAGTGGGACAGGCTGAGGCAGCTGTCTGCTGCGTACAGACAGCAGCTACATGAGCTCTACGACAGGGATGCTTTGCCTATGGATGTTCGCCACTACTTGTCAACCTGGATAGAGAAGCAGGAGTGGTAAGGCAGCACTTTCTCCTTTGCCCCTTATATTCATTAATTACTTCAAACTGGGTAACTCACTTTAGTCCTTCAAGGATTTCATTTAGTTACCCTGTAAAATACTCTGCTTGTACGGTTTGTTTTTGTTCCTTCAGGCAACGAGCAGCACGGGACCATGACTTGGCCATGGTGCTTTTCCAGGTCATGTTGGAGAATCTGGATATCCAACACAGCCGCTTTGTCCAGGAGGAGTCATTTTTAATGCAGCACAACATCAGACGTTATAAACAAAATTTTCAGGTTGGTGTGGATTAGATTTGTGGAAAACAAAAGCAGTGGGTGACATCTTTATTTTATATTGGAAATATCCACTGTCAATATGTGGGCCATAATAGTTCTGATCTGCTCCCTTTACATTGTTTAGCAGTGTTTCCTCTACCTTCCTATAAGTATGCTCAGCTTGTAAAGTAAGCCTAGGTAGGAATTCAGTCTTTGGAGAGTCTAAAGATAATTAACTTAATTAACTTTGACTCTGATATTAATCTGACCTCTCTTCCCTGACAGAGGTACCTGGATGACCCGTGTGCCTTGGCAAGCACAATCCTGTGGTTTTTGGAAAAAGAGAAGGAAATCCTGCAGAGTGCTGAACTTGCTGAGCAGGTTTGGGCAACATTTTAATTACCTCTGGACATGTCACGATAATAGATGGGACACACCCTGCTGCTCATAAAACATTTTAATGAAAACAGCATGCAGATGAAAACAAATACACACATATTGCTATAGAAAAGGGCAGTTGGTGTATGGCAACTTGTTATTTTATCATATGGCCACTTCATACATTGCCATGTTTTCTGGCTGATTTTGGTGAGCTTTATCTCTGCAGTGCTGTAACTTAATTCATAACTTTTGAATGTATAAAACCAAAACAAGGACATGTTTGAGGTTTCTAGTGTGAATTTCCATTATACAATTTTGTCTGTTTTCAGTTCTGAGAAATGTATTCGCAGTCACATGTACTGAATAATAACTCCAGGACTGTGTGGGCTAAAAGGCAAACATTTTCCACCAAGCTGTGATTCTATTTTAATTGCCACCTTTACTCACCCATATTCACTCTCTGCATCAGTATTACACTGTATCACATGTAATAGATTCTTTATCTCTATACCTCCTCTCCCTACTCCCTTGCTTTGTTTCAGGTCCAGCTTCTGCATGTAGAGCAGGAAGCTATGGAGATAAGTAGCCAGCAGGACCTTGAACGTAAAATCGCTGGCCTCCGGAATGAAGTGCAGGTGCAGATTATGTTGCTTTATGCCATTGTATTGTGCTATGTAGATGACATACAATACAGTTCATTCATTCTTCTTCTCTGTATTTTTGGTATATAGTGCATGGAACACACAGTGTTGTGTCTGGAGGAGCAGCAAGACGAGTTTGATTTTAAATACCAAACTCACAAGATGGAAGGTAAGCAGATTTAAAAGTTCTGGTTATATTTGCATGCTCTGATAATGTTCTCATAGGATGAGTAAAACAGTGACATGAATCACAGCTACATGTTCTCTTTCTCTTTGGTCTCCCTTACATGGAAACTGTTATGCCACCATGGAAACTGTTATGCAGCTGTGGTTGATGAGACTGTGAGAAAAGATCAAATGAGAGTTCTTCAGCTACTTGTCAACAGACTGAATGAATTTAGAAAGGTATGGAGTTTTTCATGTTCTTAAATAACATGTCTTTAGTCTATTTATTTTAATATATACTGTATATTTATTTATTTGTTTGTCTTACACAATCACCTTCTTAGAGCACACTGGCCGACCTAAATAAGCTCCTGAAGAGGACTGAGGACGTGATCGACACATTGGTGAAGAAGGAGCTGGTGGAGTGGCAGAGGAGGCAGCAGAAAGCCTGCATTGGTGCTCCAGACAACGTTTGTGTGGATCAGCTTGAGAAGTGGTATGTTCATCTTCACCTGCTCCACATCAGTTTTAATCTTTGGTGTTTACTGTAATAGTTTGATCAATGATCCCTCTGTAAATGAATTGCTAGGCTGGAGAAAACTGTGATGCCATTATTTCAATTTCATAAAACATGTCTTATAGCTGAAATTTCTGACTTCACCATCTGCTGTTTGCGTTTCTCATCAGTTTTGCTCCTTTCCTCTTGTTTTCTAGGTTCACCAGTGTGGCAGTGTGTCTGTTCCAGGTGCGGGAGTTTCTTGGCAAGCTGGAGGAGCTCGTCGGAAAAGTGTCCTATGACAACGACCCGGTGAAGGCCCAAAAACCTGTACTGCAGAAGAGAGCAGACACTCTTCTGAAAGCCTTACTGAAGAGGTCTCTCTTTTAGGACACACTTTCTTAACTTTCTTGCTCTCTTATGATTTTCCTGAGAGGTTTCCTGACATTACTGTTTTACTGTTTCTTGAAGTTCATTTGTAGTTGAGACTCAGCCATCCATGCCTCAGGGGAAAGGACCCCTGGTGCTTCGCACAAACGTCCAGTTCTCTGTCAAGACCAGGTAAGTGTGCCACTCAAGGCAATCACTACAATGCTATGTATTTATTTAAAAACACTTTTAATACATGTATGTAGCACATTTTCTAGGTACACTCTGAACAGCGCATTCATTGTGATATGCTAATCAGTAGCAGTTTTTAACTATATATAAAGCAATTAGTATGATAGGTGGGCATGTCGGAAGACAGAGAAGAAGCTACCAGGATGTAGTGGATTGTAGTTTCCCACATAAACAGTACAGCAGTGCTGAACTGAAATGAGGATAGTTAGGAGAACAGTATTTTCCTGTTTTCCACATTTTCCTATTTAGTATCATTATTTTTCCAAAGTTCTGAAATCTTACACCTGACTTTATATTTTCAGACTTCTCGTTAAGTTTCCTGAGCTGAACCACTCCATGAAAGTGAATGTGTCCATGGACAAGTGAGTTTTCTCATTCTTAACTTCAAACAATCACGGGTCCTGTTTTGTTGCCCTTGTGGTCACTGCTCTGTTTTTCTCGCCCTTGAAATTAGGGATGCTCCTCAGATCAAAGGGTGAGTTTTCTAAAATATGTTTTAGCTTCCATTTCAAGTGGTATTTCCAGAAGAACTGTTTTGAGCTTTCACATTTGAAGTGAATTTTTTCTTACTAAATCCCGTATGTTTGTAGATATCGGCGTTTTAATGTTCTGGGGACCAAAACCAAGGCCTTGAACATGGCAGAGAGCCAGAGTGGAGGCATGGTGGCAGACTTCAGACATCTGGTGAGTGATAATTATTTGAAAAAAAAGAGAAAAGTTCTTACATGACAAAGGAATCTCTAAACAACAATTAAATATAAAGCCTTTTATACAATTCTGACAGTTATTCAAAAGTAAAATCATGTCATATACTCTTTGTTGATGTTGTCAAGTACACATATAAAGCAGTCCCTGGCAGCTAAACTGAAGCAATTAAAAGACGAAAACTTAAAACAACAATAATCAGTCTTTAATCTCGGGTGGTAATATTTTTGTTTGAATTTTTTGTGTACTATTATTTGTCTGTAGACTCTGAAGGAGCAGAAGTGTGGAGGTGGTGGCAAAGGAGTCAGTGATGTGAGTTTACTTTGGAAGCCCAAAGTTGTGCTGTCCTTACAGTTTAACAGTAATTCTTAATTAAAGAAGATGTGTGACAACCAAATACTGGTGTGTGTGTGTGTGTGTGTGTTTTGGTGTTGACAGATTTCTCTCAGTGTTACAGAGGAGCTGCACATCATCTACTTCCACACTGTATTTGAGTTGAAGGGCCTGTCGGTTGAGTTGCTGGTAGAGCATCTTCTGCTTCTTTTCTTGCTATATGGCTGGCTTTAAAAAATATCATTAACCTACATGTGTTCTGTATAAATATTACGCCTTATATTGCTTTGCTTATTGTTTTGATTATATTAATATGCCAAATAAAAAGTTGTTTTTCCCTGGCACCCAACCTAGGCTTCTTCCCTCCCGGTGGTCATCATCTCCAACTCCAGCCAGCAGCAGAGCGCCTGGGCGTCTGTCCTCTGGTTCAACATGCTCAGTCAGGACACCAAGGTGAGAGAACTTAATACCTAACCCGCGTTAAGTAGCATTTTGCAGTTGAGTTGTGCTATTTGAAGGAATTAGAAATGAATTTTTTATATATTTGTTAATGTGCATCTGTTTCTCCAGGACGTCATGTTCTTTGCCAACTCTCCTGCAGCCCCTTGGCCACAGTTTGGAGAGATGTTGAGCTGGCAGTTTCTCTCTGCCACTAAACGTGGCCTGAATGATGCTCAGCTGGATATGATTGCACACAGACTCTTTGGTAAAGTTCTGCTTCAGTTGCTTGTCTTTGCTTATTTTTGTGCTTGTTTTGTCTATGAATTGGGCTGAATTAAATTATCTATGAGTCAAACATCATATCGGGAAACACCTTAGTCTGATTTTGATGCAAGTTACTAAAATGCATTTAGCATTTTAAGAGTGATTGGCTTTACATTGGGCGGCACGGTGGTGCAGTAGTTTTCCCGGCCTTTCTATGTGGAGTTTGCATGTTCTCCCCGTGTCTGTGTGGGTTCTCTCCGGGTGCACCATCCAAAGAGATGCAGGCTAGGTTGATTGGTGACCCTAAATTGTCCTTAGGTGTGAGTGTGAGCGTGAATCGTTGTTCGTCTATGTGTGGCCCTGCGATGGACTAGCGACCTGTCCAGGGTGTACCCCGCCTTGCGTCCGATGTCAGCTGGGATTGGCTCAAAAAAGAGTGTTCACAGTGATTTGTCAGATCATGATAAGAATTGCACACTTTAATTCAGCATCCTTCATGTGTGTTTTATTATAGATGAGTATATAAAGAGTTGCATAATGCATCATTTATTTTCTGTCCCACCAGGAACGAGTCAGAACTATGACACCAGCAAAGTAGCTTGGTCAAAATTTTGCAAGGTAAGAATACTGAATCCTGTGTGGCTTGAAGGATTATCTTTAACCCTGATCACTCAACTCAAAATATCTCAACTTTGGTGATCTCCTGGCATAATATGCATGTCAGCTACCTAACATGGTAAACTAAGGTATTGTGCTAAACATTCGCATTTTAATCATTGTGACCTTGTCAGCCAAGCCGACAGCCACTTCTCTTTCAACCACTACCATTTTTGCAAATATAATTCACTGTTTAGGATCAAAACAAAATGAACCTCATCTTTTATCCATCTTACTATTTTGGTTTTCTTTACAATGAGCATTTCAACCTCACAGAGCTGCCATGACTGTAGATTCTTAGTCTTGTTTGTTTATAATTTATGAATATACCCTGTACTTATCACCTTTTCTACCCATTTTGTTACAGGAAAATACACCTGACACTTTCTATGTGTGGTTTGATGGCATTTTGGTGATGGTGAAAACATACCTTGAAGACCTGTGGAGGGATGGGTATGTTTTTCTCAACATAGTCTAATTTGGGTTTAACACATTTAGCCCACGCCTTTAATTCCTGGGAAACGGGCGAAGTCTCTTGCTTTATGTAAGACTTTTTATCTGCCCTGTAGCCACATCATGGGTTTTGTGAGCAAAGGCAAAGAGAAGGCCCTCCTGAAGAAAAAACAGAGAGGCACATTCTTGTTGCGATTCAGTGAAAGTGTCATTGGAGGAATCACCTTCTCTTGGGTGGAAACCACCATGACTGGTGAGATTTTTTTATTCCATAATGATTCAGTAAAATACTTTCAAATTGTTGCATTCCAGACACAAATACAAACAAGCTACTATCTGTAAACTCACTGTCTATTTTAGGTGAGCCTGACGTGAAGACAGTCCAACCTTTCACCAAAGTTGACCTTTCCCAGATCCCCTTCCATGAAATCATCAGGAATTTCCAGATCTTAGAAGCAGAAAATATCCCAGAAAACCCTCTACTTTATCTTTATCCCAACACTCCTAAAGATGAGGCTTTTGGAAAATACTACTCTGAGAAGACTGGAAGTAAGGGTATAAAATGATACTTTCTGCTTACCACTTAAATATTTTTGGAAAAGAAATCTGTAAAACAAAACAAAAAAACCCCCAACGCACCTCACATTTGTTGTTGTGGTTAATGTTATTTGAATGGTGTTTTTCCTTGCAGTGGTCATGGGTAAAATTACACTACGTTGATAGGGTTGGGGATGAATATGACTCATTAAATCACATCTAAACTCATTTTCTTTCAGATGACAATCCTTACATAAAATACATCAAAACGAAGCTGGTGTTTGTTTCAAAGGAGTAAGTATATTATTCATTTTTCTCCAGGCTGGTCCAAAGTATCTTGCTTGTTTGAATTAACACAGAACTGTGTTTTATATTCTAAATGTGTTTTTTAAACAGAAACAACAACTTGAACAACAAAATGAACTTGCTTCATCTAAGAAGTAGTGTACCCACGCCCTTTTTCTTATGTCATGAGCAACTGGTTGTAATGACTGTTTGTCATTGGTCATGTAGGAACACACTGGAGGCTAGGTCACCCATGTCCTCTGACATGGCACAGGGTGAAGGCTTGGAGCCAATGAATGGCCTGTGTGGAGAGGCAGCTGGTGAGTCATGGCTCTCCTTGCTGTCCCATCCAGCTGAAAAGCCAGCCGAAATCTGTTCCGTGTTGCCCTCTTCTGGCCTTGTGGTGTAGGAATTTAATGGGGAAGATGCTGTCTAGGTAGATGTCAGGCGACAGCTATGAAATTATTCAGATTCTTACTCACATCCTGTAGGGCTGTTGGCTGCTTCTACTGCATGCACATGCTCTGTAGTCTGCTCTACTGAACATAAAATCTTACAGGTGTGGAGGTGATTGCTTTGACAGGGTTCCCGCGGCTCCTTAAAATTTTTTAAAAGGTCTTAAATTGAAGTCGGGGAAATGAAGGTCTTAAATTTACCGCAAATTTGCTGTAGGTATTAAATTTGCCGATGGTGCGTTTTAAGGCTGGTGAGAAAACTGTCACCCACAGTCGACTAAAACGCCTAATTAGCGTGTATTTGTATGTTTGTTTGTTTTTGTTGTTTTTTTTTTAGTAATTGAATTGATGTTACGTTAACGTTAGCTGCAGACCTTGACGTCTGGCTGCGTGTCATATTATCGACAGTTGTGGCTGCAAGATTGGGAGACACAAGTTAAAGTGGTTGGAGGAAGATCCGGTCGTTCTGTCAACAAGGCATTTGCATCCATGTGGTCATGGTGTCCCAGACCACCTCCAGAGGTCGTTTTGCTGATTGGATCACATCTGTCCTCAATGGGTCTCGGGTGCATTTACACATGTACTTTCATGTGGTCAAGTGCTACCTGATCACAATCAGATCACCCAAAATACATTTTAATGCCAGTTGTAAACAGCCTCTATGTTCCTCGATTTGTAATATGCAAAGTCATTCACCGGTGGTGAAAATAAAAATGCCAAATATGGCATTGCGTCGTACATTGAGATCAAACGCGCATCTCTTTTCTATCAAAGAAATTGTTTCAAGATTTGAGGTCTTAAATTTATATTTGTTGAGGTCTTAAAAAGTATTAAATTCCACTTTTAAAATGGTGCAAGAACCCTGTTTGAGCAAACCTGTTTTTATTTATTTACTTTTATAGCGTTTTGATTCTACCTTCTGATGCTTGAATACTTTTGCTTGGTGCATGTACTAAAATCAATTAAAGGACACTGTAAAACGTCATATAGCCATAGTCCACCAGTAATGATCAAAGGTTACGCGGCTATATTAATAATTTCATTGCTATTATTGCTGGGAGTAATTGTCTTGGAGTCTCCTCTGGTCACCTACCAACTGCTAAGAATCAAGAAATGGTTGTTTACATGTTAATTACAGAGCAAGGTTATTTGTTTCCCTGTCTTTAAGCTAAGCTAACCGACTGCTCGCTGTAGCCTTATATATAATGGACAGACATGAGAGTGGAATCAATGTTCTTATGAACTTTCAGACAGAAAGTGAATACGTGTACATGTATTTTCCAAAATGTTACACCATTCCTTTAATGACGAAAAAGAAAGAACGGTATGAGTGCTGTACTTAAACTTATATTTCAGTAAGTGTTTTTAATTAAGCTATTTAACAAGTTAAGCAAACTGAAAAATACACACCCTGAACATAAAGTGTTTGAAATGTGGCATACCACATTACATTTTTTGTCACTTTCTTTTCCTCATCGAAAGCAATACCAGAAATAAACACTGCCACGACTGCAGAAACAGTAACTTTCTCTTGTCGCTTTCTCTGCTTTCAGAACCAAACGGGAATCCTCATCCTTTAAATTCGCCTTTGGAAACATATGACCCTGATCCCATGCTGTCTGCCCCTGTTGGAGCCGTGGACGAAGATTTACTGATGTATCTCAACAACCCCAACCTCTTTCTTGACTCTGACGTCTTGCAAGATGAGTCGGTGCTGCCTGATTTCAGTCTTCAAGGGTTTAACTGCCTGCCCCCACAATCCTGCGGAAGTATTTTCCAATAAGCCCCAGTTGTGTAAATTTAACCAATGCACTGTATCATTCAGCGAGAGCTTTACTTTTAGCCAGGGATGAACCGATCTGATACTGATATTGGATATCAGCTCGATACTGACTCAAATAGCTGGATTGGATATCGGTGTGACAAGAGGCCCCATCTATTCAATTAAATTATGTGCATACTATGCGATGCATCTGCTGTGCACTGGTAGACCCAAATGTTTTGCTAGGAGAGCTAATACAGCATTTTGTTTCAGAAAGTTAGGAAGCAATGTTTAAGTCATTCATGATGTTGCCGTACACATAAAATAATTATTCTTAGTCTCTTCCTCACAGTGAGGAATACAGATTATTAATTTTAGACTGGTGTCTGATACCTAAAGCTCATGTATTGGTATCGGGACTGAAAAAGTCAGATCGGTGCATTCCTACTTTTAGATACTTGCATTACAATATCCATGTCACAAATTTGTAGCATGCATAGCAAAAGCAGTATTAACATAGTAGTTTGCTTTGAATACTGTTTTAATCTGCAATACCTGACACCCCTCTGATAATCCTGACAGTCAATATTTTAAAACAGCTTTTTCAGGACCCCTGAGGGGTTATTTTCTCCATAAAATGATCCATTTTCACCCAAATCATTGAATGAAGTTGTTGTTTGTGTACAGTAATCAGTGAGGCCCAGAAACAGTCCGAGGTACCATGCTGTTGCTAACTAGCTAATGTTAACTCTGGGCTGCTAAAAGTTTGAAAAGATTGATTGATGAATAGATGTGATAATGTTACTGGTTGAAAATTGGTTGGCTTACATACACACATGTGCTATTTGGTTTTACAGAAGAAAACATGGTTGGATTTGGAAGAGTACATAGGCTAAAAATGAAATCAATTTCTATGTTGTTAAATAGGTGCACATTATTGCTGGGGATGCGATCTAAAGGGGGTAAAAGGCATTTTTATTTCATCTACACTTGAAGATTCTTTTTCATTAGAGTACATTGCGCAGACTGCACATAATTTATTGTTTCAATGTTTGTTTTGAGTCCCTTTGTTGTTGTTTTGATGTTGCCACTTAAAGCTTGTTTAAACTACTGAAACATGTTACTTCCTCCCTTTTAAGTTATATGCTTTTATATTAACCTGCTCTTTTAAATCAAAATGAAACGTTCTCACCAATAAAAGGGAAATGGAGATCATGATTGTATGTTTGCTCTGTTGATAACTGAATGTTGTGAATTAACAAATATGAGAGGTTGTTGTTGGTGATGGTGCAGTGGATAAGATGCATGCCTTTGGTGTGAGAGACCCGGGTTAAATTCCCCATTGTGACCCATCTACTGATGTGTCCCTGAGCAAGGCACTTAACCCCTAGTTGCTCCAGGGGCGTGCTACCTCTGACATGTATAGCAATTGTAAGTCACTTTGGATAAAAGCGTCAGCTAAATGAATAAATGTAATGTCATGAGTCTATGATCACACTAGCCAATTTATGACGCAGATTTACTGCAAACTGTAATGCCAAACTTTAGTCAAAATTGTATGTTTGCATACAATTATTACAACTGTATACTACAGATATTTCACGTTCTGCAATACCTTTTACTGCTGCTACTGTATTGCACATTATGGTTAGGGGTGCTGTATGCAGCAGTTTTTGGCAAACAATGCTAGCTTCCCGCCCAGGCAGCGACAAGTAGCTAGCAAACTAACATTAAAGAATCAGACATTTTTCACCAGAATTACGTTAGTGGAGAACAAGAGCTCTGCATACTACCTGGTTGTCAGAAACACAACTCCAAATGTTGCTCTGTGCCATTTTGGTTGTGTCAGGTTGAAGGTATTTTTTGCTAATGTGTCAGTTAAGCTACGTAAATGTTAGCTTAACGTTGGTGTGGTGGTAAATTACCTGTAGTTATACCGGTACATTAAATGTTTTTAGGTTTTTACCCATAGTGGCTACATTTCAATCAGAGCAGCGTTAAAGGGGCCATGTGCAGTTTTCAGTGGCCACTAGTGGAGAGGTTTATGATTGCAACCACTACCCACTACCAAGTTCATGCGCGTGCTCATGCGTGCGCTCGAACTAATGAGCGAGCCCAAACAGAGACGGCACAGTGGAGAAAGCATCACACAAAATGCTGGAGATGTTTTCTGGGTAAACTCCCGGTGCAACGTCACAATAATATTTTTATGAAATTGATGTTGAACTAATCCATGCTCTTTGCGAGATAATGTTACATTGGCTGCATGAATGTTATAGCTGGTGGCATAGTGTGTTGTCTTTTTTGCATGTAGCAGCTGTAATCTTGGTGGTTGCACACCGAAAGGTAAAAGTTATAACTGACTGAACTAGTGCACAACTAATAATTAAGTATTTTGGCCTTAAGGGTTCCTTGTGTTAGTCCTTTTTAAGATAAATCTCATACTAACAGATGGTAGAGTGTGGACATGAGTATAACTATAATTTACCCTCAATAAATGAATGCCTTGACACAACTCAAACATGCACACTCCACCCACATATGATAGGCCAGCTCACGTGAACCCTTTTAATTGTCATGCGCTGTCAGCATGTAAAAGGCAGTACAGAGTTGAGACACGGGTTAGACTCATAAGTTCCTGAATTACTGAAATACTGCATGTTGTGTTAGATAGGAACATTCTGTGCTGATTTTGTAACATTAGTGGTTTCTCATATCATGTAACAGACGCCTAAAAGAGGTCGTTCTGAATGCAACTGTGGATTATGTATTACAAAATAGACTTTATTACATACATAACATAACACATAACATATGTAATACATACTGCAAAAGCAGGTAATAAAAGAGTAAGACATGGAGGTTGTGAAAGAAATAGAGCAGCTTGAAATGTTGGTGATAAAACATAAATGTTTTTTTGTCAAATTCAATCTGTGCTTCTGTTACCATATGAGCTCTAAGATCCTGTCTAGCTTCTTCCCCTCTTTCGCCTATTTAATCACACAGGAAATCTACGTAAAAGTTAATAGTGGCTGACATACGGTGCACTGTGTCTATCTTGTATTTCTTGAGAATAATATCATACTGGGTTTATATCAGGAGAAACATTTTTAAATATGAGTTTCAGGAAATCAGGATCTCAGAGAGCCCGCCACCGGGTCCAGAGGCTGGTGAATGGTGCAGCGGCCCTGGTGAGCAGCACGTGGTAGGCCTGTCGAAACTGTCGGTTCATAACAGCATAGAGCACGGGGTTGATACAGCTGTTGAGCCAGGTGAGGTTTGCGCAGAACATGTGCAGTACCTGTGGGGCGCGGTTATTTTTGTCTGCTATGTTGAGCAATATGAACGGGACAAAGCAGAACACAAAACACAGAAATACTGTGAAGCACATGCGTGTCACACGTCTAAATTCACCATCATCTCCTGAAGTCGCTGATTTGGAAGAGGATGCTGCAGTGGTGGGAGCAGTTCTGGTTACAGGTGGAGTAGGGATGATTTCAGGGGGAGGCTTGTTGGCTGATGATGTATTTGAGGCCTTGGCAGAGCTCTTGTCACAGGTGATCTCATCCTTCTTTTGTTCTAGGTCCACCTGGCTGCTCATCTCACAGCTGTGTGTGTTGGCCGTGCCACTCTCTACACCACTGTCATCAGTCCCTTGTGCTGAAGAAGAAGGTGGTTTCGTCCTGGATGATCGTCGGCTGAACCTGTAGCGGAGCAGCGCCTGTGAGGCGATCTGGACACGCCTGTAAATGAGGAGGTAGAATACACCAACGCAGCCCAGACCGATAAAAAAGTAGAAAAAGAGGAGGATGGTGGTGTAGGGGCGACCCCTGGTCCGATGGAAGCTGCATGTGCACACCTGTGGCACGAACACATAAGCAGGCCATATCGGGCCAAAGCTGGCCAGGCCTAGTGCCCATGCTGAGATCAGGAGTAAAATGAGACCACGGTCTGAGAAGACACGCTCAAACACAGCCCTTTTTGCAACCAGGAGATATCTGCCCACTGCCACCAGGCAGAGGGTGATAATGGAGACAGAGTTGGAGAGGAAGAGGAGCAGACCGAAGATGCTGCACCAGAGCTGACCACTGCGCCATCTGAGGTGTAGATAGGAGTCAACCGAGATGGGCTGCAGTATGGTGCAGTACAGCAGATCAGCTACCGCCAGGTTGACGATGAGCACATTGAAGCGAGTCCTCAGACGTGGGTCTAAGGCGAAGGCTATAATGGTCATCAGGTTTCCCACCGTACCAGTGACGGTCACAGCACATCCCCACAGCACAGCGAAGTACCGGTAGACCACAACTGAAGGACTGTAGCAGGAGAAGAGGTCATCCTCTGTTTGGTTTGTGTGGTTCATCAGCATTCTGTCGACTAAAAGGAACCAGAACGTAGCTTAACAGATTTCAGACAGCGAGAGGTTGCCCGCCACCATCTCAAATGTTTTAATGTTTGCCAGCCATGCTGCCGAGTTTGCCAGCAGTGCAGTTTCAAAGAAAGAGGTAAACACAGGCACAACACTGAAAGAAACAATGCAGGAGGTTATTTTACTAGTATTTGAGTTCCCTGAATTATACACCTCATCTTTGTCACTGAACAAACTTCTTAAAGGAGAACTCTTGGGCAATTTTTAAGTTAATCTTGATCGTTATACCTTTGTGAGTACTGTCTATAGAAACAACTGAGTTTTCTCAGGACTTCAGCGCGAGACTCCAACTAGCCGTCTAAAACACTATTTAGGTGAATTTAAACAATGGGTAAGTTGCTAAACACATCTTGTTGTCATGTAAGGGCCCTGTTCATGTTGACATTTTAATTGCATTTTGTGTCTGTTAAGAGGCACAAAGACACTCTTATGTATATGCCCACATAACTGCCGTTTTAGCTGAGTGGGAGCTCTGGGCATTAGCTGCAGCAGCTCCGTCTTGCAAGCACCAATCCGGTTAGTTTTTTTTTCTGTAGACAGTACTCACAAAGGTATAACGATCAAGATTAACTTGAAAATTGCCCAAGAGTTCTCCTTTAATGAAGAAAAAATGTTTTGGAGCAACATGAGCTTCTTCTTTATCATCAGCTGATTTAGCTGTACAGTGAAGATATTAATTAACTAAAGTGAAAGACTGCAGCCATGTCTATCTTTCTCTAAACTTAATAAAATATATATGCTTTTATTAGCAGGTACTGCTGATCACAAATTAAATCATGTCTGAATCTTTTCATTTATTCATTGATTAATCGTTTAGTCTAAGTCTAATGTCTAATTGTTGAAAATTGTGAAAAATGTCCATGACAAGTACCTAGAGGCCAGGGTGACCTCTTTAAATTGCTTGTTTTGGCTCACAGTTCAAAACCCAAACAATGGCATAATATCGTTGTCTTAAAGACACGTTAAGAAAAATGTGCAGGGTTCAGTTTCTCACCTTATAGTTGATGTCTTCTGCCAGTATTTTATGTTTATGTGTAGCCTGTGTCATTCTCTGCAGTCTTGTCTTCTGAATGTCAGGCTTCCTGTTAGCAGGTCTTTTTATGTGCATCCTTTTTTTTTAAAAGTAAAGTTTCATTTTCACAGTTTGCACACTGCAGTGCAACTCAGTCAACTTCTTGAACTTGATCACCAATGTGTTTGTATTGGCCTGTCATATATGTCTGTTAATAATTTATTACTATACTTGACTGTCTGTTAAAACCTTAAGTGATTTAAAATATTTAAAACATTCACATTGCGCACACTATGTACTCACATGATCACATTACTAAACTAGAGTACAACCAATTGCATTTCTGATTTATTGGTATTGTCATATGTCATTACATTTTTAAAAATTGAAAAGAAAAATCACCAATCAACATTGCTTACAACCATAGACTCAGTTTAATGATTTTATATAGAATTTTGTTTTAATTCAACAATTAGGAAGACCCAACATGTACCTTTTCTCATTTTTTAATAATCCACATTTACAATAATGTTTCAACACACATTTCCTAAATAACAATTCATATATTTGTAGACATTTTCTTTTTATTGCAGTTAACATGAAAAGTTAGCAGGAGTGCTTAAAGTATTGCTACAGTTTCTGTTTCCTAAAGCTTCCCTCTAATGTTTCATGAGCCATCATGAGAGTTTTCACTGGGATAGTTTAGGGTCATGTAGGGTTGGAGCACACAAGGCAGAGCAGACAAACAAAACATTTTTTTATCCCACTACAGGCCTATAATACTTCCAAAAAATGGTGTGATGTTTTTTTTTGCATACAACTACTCATCTGTATATGTGGTCCTTTTCTCTTCCTCAGTAACATAATGCTGGTGTCTTTCATCCCACTGTTTTTCACACTCCTTGTATGGCATTGTGGTGAAAATGTGGTCTGTAATAATGTGCACATAATGCAAATACCTGCTACTAAAGTCACAAATCAGCCATTGTCCTGCTGTGCTCACAGTGTTAGAGCTATTCCATGAAGACACTGAAACCTTTCTGTTTTGCTCAGTGAGGTGCAGCTAAAAAAAAGGATACATTGTCATTTAAAACCTATTTAAGCCATTCACATGTAGACTTTTCACCGCAGACTTTGACTTATGTGCTTTGCGGTTATGCACGTGGTTGTTGTCGGTGGCCATTCAGGAAGTACCAGGGGAATCATCAGGGGACCTAAGAATCTATCTTAGCATGGGTTTCTCTTTCTATTCTTATTTTTTCCAACCTTACTGCATTTTACAAAGACTGTAGAACACTGATAGCTGCATAGTGCACAAGTAGCAATTACTTCTTCAAAACAACCCCACCTCTGCCAAACCATGAATGTGGTTGATGTGCACACTAATACAGTTTTAAAAAGTGAAGTAATTTCTTCCCTTCTACTGTTCCTCTTTGATTTCCTGTATCTGTCACACAGAGGTAAATATAGACCATATAGGCCAGATGTAGACGTGTAAAATGTAGACATACAGTACAGAGAAATGTTTACCAGTAACTGCAGAAGGAATTTGGGAATCCTTGGTACCTTTTCTCTTAATAGGCTACAAAAACCAATACATTACAGTGGCACAATCCACTATACTGTGACAGCTACAGCGTGATACCACTTAACATCAGAGGCAACTACTATATCTAACCCATCAGGCATGTTTTTGATAACATTAATGCTTTGGATATGTAATGAACCCTTGCAGAGGTGAATATTAAAAACATAAGAGAGGTAGGGTTTGGAGTCAGATACAGTGGATCATATGTTAGGTGAAGATAATTAGTCATCAGTTGAAGATTGGAGGATGCTCTCAAATAAGTCCATGCTTGATAAAAACTGTGTTTGTTTGTTAATAATTTCCTCTTCAAACTATCTGTACAGTCTACTTGATGATTGGCAGATAGTTGAATGATGAAGGGAAACTGGGGAGGATGGAAACATACAGTGTCTTTGAAATCTCTGGTTCTCCTCTGTTAACGTAACAGTAGTGGTCTGCAACCACAGTACGCACCATGAAGAGTCATATTTATGCTCACTGTTTTTATTATGACGAAACAACAGCTGGAGCAGCACCAGCTAGTTTGGCTCTTGATGGCACATGGTTGCAGCCCTCCACCTCACAGTGTGCTTCTTCCTGATTCGTCCACATTCTCTCGCATTCTCTCAGTAAGGGGTGAAGAGGATCGGCCCATGCGTGGTGCGAATGGGACCTGGGGCGGGCCTCAGGAGGCTGAGGTGTGTTCCCTGTAGGAGGTGGTGATGGGGATGAGGGTGGGAGGTCGGGCCAGGAGGACGTAGTGCCAGCTGACCAGAGGAGGCTGCTGCCGCCATCGCCGCAGCGACAGCAAGAGGACTTGGTAAAAGTCCGGCCCCCAGAGTTTTTGGAATTTCCTTTGAAAAAGAGAGTAAGTAAATGTGACAGGTATTGAAGTACTGAGTTGTCCTAAAACCTAAAACATTTTTGTGGGGGAGAATTGAGAAATATGGATTATAACCATGAAAGACAATCTGAGTCTCTACCATAAAGTCTGTGCGCTTCTTGTGCCGGCTGAGAAGTGGATTAGGTTTCCCTGCAACTCCATCCCGATGCCTCCGGCTGGATATATGCTAAGACATAAAGTGAGAAAGGACAGAAATTGCATATTGAGATGGCATGGAAACGACTTCACTCAGGGTTTTGGGATCTTGGTGTGGGTTTCTCACCTGTTTTAGCTGCAGCTCTGAGTTTACTCTGACGTTGCAGATCTCACAGTGGAAGGTGCGTTCCTGAGTGTTGGGGTCAGAGGACAGCTCCCCTCCTTGCTCTGGACTGGGTTTAGGACCCAGACGTGGGTATGCTTTAATGGGTCCCAGTCCACTCCTAGCCTCCAGAATGGTTTTGTGTTTGGTACCTGGAAACAATAAAAAGGTTTAATCTGTGGTGGTAATCGAGGCCATGTTTCAGTGTAGTGCAAAATACATGTGTGTGGTAGGCTGTGTCTTTTTTTTATCACCACCCATCTACACCCAGTCAAACCAAGCAGTTTTTACCCTGCCATTGTTACCACTGAGTGGCAGAAATGCACCTGCTTTAGTTTTTCAAATTTAAAATGCAGCAATAAGTGCAGAATTGCAGCCATGCCCCGGGGTGTCTGAAGTTGCTTCTAAGAGTGTATTGCATAATGCTGTTGTTTGTAGAGTTTTATTTTTCTCAAGATTGTGCACAGTCTGGTGTGATGTACTTAGGAATATGTGCACTCTGACAAAGCTGTGTTGGAGTTACCTTTGTTGTGTGCCTCCAGTTGTGAGAGGGAATTAACAGCTACTTTGCACAGGGAGCAGTAGAGAAGCTTCTTGGCTTTCTCTTCCTCTGACTCTCCTGAAGAAGGGCTGGGTGCTGGGGACGGGGTATCGGGAAGACCAGCTGCTGCTGGATCCACAGGGGGGTTACCAAGGGCCGCGGAGGGGGACGGAGAGGATGGCAAAGGCGTGCTGACAGAAGGCAAGAGGGGACATGCTGCGTCTGCTGAGCTCAGTGTGGGTGTTGGGAGGTGGCTAGGGGTCAAAGGTGACTTGATAGAGTTGGGACAGGATTGGGTGTCATCTGTAAACAGCACAAAGTATGAATAAGTTGTGGAAAGTCAACCATACAATAAACCCTTCAACACTGATGATCATGACATAAAAGTATGAAAATAGCACTGGTGCTGTGCTTGAAACTCTGCCTCTTTGAGGTGGAACACACAGCTGTGCCGGTCCATCTGCACCTGCCAGCAGGTCTGACCACCCCTGTGTGCCGACACCTTAGCTAGATGAAACTTAGTGACTGACTACTCTACTTACACACCCTTAATGTGTTGTTTTTTCTATTGTCATGGTTCAATATTAAACTATAAAATCTCAATTCTTTGGATCTGTGTCCATCAAAAAGATTTACACAGGTTGTTAGAATAATGTTTAAATTAATTTCTTGGTAAACACTGTGACTCTGGTTAGTCAGAGTCACAGTGAGTCACTTAACACAACAGCTGTGTTGTGCATCTTTGTCATTTTGTGAGTGTGTGTGTGTGTTACATCATATGACACAGGTGATGCTTACCCTGCTTGTTAGGATTAGGCTCTGGGCTAGATGGTGAGGGGCCTCGTGGGGTGGGCGAAGCAGTAGGTGGAGGGTGCTGCTTGTCACCATCTTGGAAACGAGCTGTCTTGGATGTCTCGATCCCCTTCACCCTCCGAGCATGGCGGTTCCCCTTATAGTGGGCCTCTGCCTGGCTCTGGCAGAAGAACAAGACATTGTAATAAATTATTGATTTGAGTGGCCACGGCTGGATTCTTATTTCCATTTTTGACAGAACATTTCAATTTGTTCAATATGTTATCTTTATTCCCTTTTTTCTTGTTCACACCCACAAGCTTCAGTCAGAAAGCCAGTGAAGTGCCATGTGCAGACAATTTATCTGAGCAGATTCCAGTGTCCAATGAACTGTGTGCTACTTGTAGCACTAGCATCAGAAATGTATTTTTTATTTCTTTTATAGGACAGAGAGACAGGAAAATTTGGGAGAGACATAAAGGGGGTGCATAGGGCCACAGGAGATTTTTTCTGTTGGCAATTAGCTTTATATTTCTGGTTAGTTGTAAAGTCATAAGCATTTAAATTTAGTAGCTAAAGATGGGCATGTCAGATGTCCTTTATCAAGCAAATGCAAAAAAAACTTCAACATATTCAAATGAGCTCTATGATCAATAGAAAGCTTAAGTACCTCCCTTCTGCTTCGCCCCATGGGACCTTATAAAAGATAATTTTGTCCATCAAGAAAGTCACAGTTTGGTTTTGTGTGAAACTGCAAAAAGATCTTCACTTAAGCTTCTTACTATATTATCTCTGCTTTGCTGTTGTAGAGATTTAATTACTAGCTGAGACCAGAAAATCTCAAATTTCCGGACTAGTGTCAGTGAAAAGGAGGGTTTGGACTGGGCACTGAAAGAGTAATGCTTTCACTCCGAAGGGAACTGAGTCGTGCCCAAATTTTACTGCCTGCCCTAAATCCACTCCCCTTTACATGAACAGTATACCTGTAATGTTACCACTCTAGTAATAATATGGACATTATAATGCAATAATTACTAACTAATTCTGGAATAGATCCTGGCACCCTGAGTTCTCAGTGCATTACAGAAAATAGAAAATGTTGAGCTGAGGGTTTGCAAGCCTGATGTGCTGACGAGGCTGTCGGGGAAGATTAACCTCTAGAATATTCTCCACTTCCTTCACTACTGGTGTTATCACTGAACTGGCCTGTTGAGCTGATGATCACTATTGAGTGGGTGGGATTATCTGAGTTTTATTTTAAGTTCAACTTTATTTGTCCCTGAAGGGCGACTGGTTTTGCAGCATAAAGTGCAACATAAAAAGGAAACATGAAATCACAGACTTAGCAGTACTGCATCAATGAGCAAGCCTCATCATCAGAACAGCAATAAGAGCAATACAATGATGACTATCCTGCCATCCCCCTACATAAAGTATGAACAGCATAGCGTTACAATCAAAATATATCAACAAGATTGTCTAGTGACAGCAAAATTAGCATAAACATCATCCTACAAGTAGGGCTACATACTCATGATGTGCAAGCTGCCTCATTTTCTCTGCAGTGAGGAGGGAAATGGCTTTAAGGGACAATGAGAATCTGTTTGTCTTGACTGAGGGGAATTTGAAGGGGTAGGGATTAAAACTCCTCGTGAAGAGGGTAATCAGCAATCAGACAGGATGGAATTTGCACTCTTCATCACCTGACTGTTATACACAGGGTTCTACGTTAATGTTTTCGTTGTTGTTTTTGTTTATGTTGTTTTTTCATCAGCAGTAACATTAATTATATAAACTCAATAAAATTTCACTGGAAATAAAGAGTGAAGTCTGTGTTCCTCCTAAACTTCAGTCACCGTCAGTATCAGTCCTTTTGTACTGTCCTCCTACTCCTCCCAGCAGCTAAGTTTACAAGAATTTGCCAAATTTAAAGATACGTTATAAACGTGACAAACAGTTGGACTACATACATACACACAGACAGCTTTCGTTTGTGACAATTGCTATTAGCCAATCTACTGTGCTGTGCTTGTGTAAATCACAGCTGTAGACTGCGAGATTACAGACAGAGCAGATTAAAATGTCTTTCTATATGTTTATGCTTGTTGAACATTTGTATTGATTTGTATTAATGTCCACCACGGCCTCTCTGATCTACTGTCTGCTGACTTCAATGCGTGTGTGTGTGTGTGTGTGTGTGTGTGTGGAGGAGCTCAGCCCCATCACAGAGAGTATTGGAGAGGCTGCAGAGTGATAATAAATTACACTAAAAGGATGTGTTAAACTCTTTTTTTTTTTTTTACCACTAACCCGATCAGTCAAATGAGTTGCTAGATTTACTTGCCCCGTGCAACTGAACAATCCTTATTGTACAGCCCCGATACAGAACAGACAGGCATCAAAAATGGGCATATCAAAAAATATAGCAAATCAAGAAGAGTTTGTGTCCACAGGTGTGTGTTTGCCTGCTTGTCCTTGTTTGATTGCATACAAGAGGATCAGTTTAAACTCAAGATATGGAAACAACAATGAAGAGTGGACATATCAGGGACGCCTTAGTACAGGTGAAGAATTGGGTTTTTAGTTTATCAGAGTTAACGTTAAGGCAATGGGAGACGAGCGTTAAAGTAAAAATCCTTAAGATTTTCATTAAATCCACCCATATTTCTGACACTATTTCAGGGCTCTAAGCTAACCTTTTCCCCAATGAGCACAGTGAAAAATGTTCAAGTAACACAGAATTTATTAACAAACAATTTGTTTAAACAAATGTACACTACTTGTGTGTGCTTCTTCTCCTTGTGTGCAATTATGATGTTAAAAACCAGTGGAGGACTATAAAAGTGAAGACCCTGATATCTAGACAATTACCAAAGTTTACTGTTGACTCAATAAGGTGCCTCTAAGACAAACTGAACATTTCCTACTGCTTCACATTAAAAGCATTCAACTGGCGAAACATAGGTAGGCTTTTATTATGAAGCAGACACAAGAAACGCAATGTATTTTCCAAGCTTAGGGCTGACAGTGATCAAAAATGTATCCACAAAAATAGACGCTTTCTGCAATATCTGCACATGGAAACTACAATATGATTATAGTTTATACGCCAACTCCGTTCTCCTGCATGAAAGTCTGTCATGCTACACACTATACCCCATCCCTACCTTCATGCCCTTGCTTTCTGCCTCATTACACAGCTCTTGCACTGACATACAGTCAACATTGGCATGGGATGTAAATTGTGAGATTGGGCTTGGAAATCAATGTTACCCTCAAGGATAAACATGTGCATGTCAGCATCAAATGAAATCAAAGGAAAGAGTGAGGTGTTAGGGCACAAATATAGTTTGAGTAAGCTTGTCGCTAATACAGTAATACAAGATTGTGTGTGTGACTCTATGCACAAGCAGAGGCTTCCTGGGATTAGATAGGTTTCTTTATGTCAATGACAAGGCTGAGGGAGCCACATAAGGCCAATGACAGGTACATGTCGGGGGCTCTGCAGTGTGGGATGCTTCACTGAGGCAAATAGACCACTGGGACGTGTCCGGGATGCCTCTGTAAGCCTGAGGTATTAACTGCCAATGATAGTTACCCATATAGCCCTCATCCTGATTGGTGATGACAGAAAGGCAGATATAGCTCTGCCTGTGTAACCCAACCCCTCTGGCTGCTGCTATCCAAAGCCCTGCAATCAGACAAGAAGATGAAGCCCTACAAGTTCACCAACAAATGACAGCAGAGAGCTTGAAAAGCAGAAATTCTCAATGCACCCTCTTCTTCTTCTTTGCAGTTCACACTTTGTGCTGCTGTTCTTATTTTCCCCTCCCTTTGTGCAACTCGTAATTGTTCTTTTTCTGTTTGGGCTTTGATACTTTCACTCGCCATGTGACCTTCAGTGTCAGGTCTTAAGGAATCAATAAAGGTGCGCCATCAATCAAGCATAAAAAGCTTGACAGCCTTGGTGGTGGGGGTGGGATGAGCAGAGACAATATGATGTAAAAGAGATTAAGGTGTCCGATCTTTGGAGTAAACAACACAATTATAAAATATAAATGATTTTGGCATAGTAGGTGAAATGGACTGAGAGAACCTACGAAAGACCCTATAGAAAGGGGGATTAAGATGAACGAGGGAGCAGAGATTGGATTTAAGAGGGAGAAAATGAGAGCAACTGAATGTCCCTGAAATCCTTTTTCTCTCCAAGCAGGATGTGCTTTGATGTTTTATCTATAAAGCGACAAAGGCACAGAAAGCACAGAGAGCTAGCAGCCAAATCTACTGTACGCGGCACTGGCAGCAGCAACAGGAAGAGGGGGTGGGAAGAAGCTGGAGAGGTGGAGAGAAGGAGAGGGGACAGATGATACAGTATACCCCACAGACACAGACGGAGAAATATGAAAACTGACAAGGAAAATGGTGAGCAAACAAACTTGCCGAGCAGACAGGAGACACAACTGAAACAGGATTTGCTATGGGCCTGAAAAGGACAAGAAGAGAGAGAAAGAAAGACAGAGAGGTGTCCAGAATGGTACTGCAGTGGTGACGATGTCTAATGCAGCACGGTGTGACGTCAGCCTTGCAGCAGAGCTGAGCTAAACACTGGCAGGCTAATCTGTCCTCTGTGGCCTGAAATGAATTGCAATGTTACAATTACAACATGTGTGGCTACAGTGTAGTAGCAGTGAGAAGCACCTGCTTCTGAGTGGCCACTATCAATCAATATGCCTCTTTCACTTTGTGTAAGTACTTGAGAACTCCCATTTAACACCAACCTCCTTCATGACATAGATATGAAAGAAACTGCTGGTATTATTAATGTACTTCGGTGCCGTATGACCCGAAGAAGACTTGATGAAAATTAATGAAGAAATAAAAAAAGAGTGTTTGCGTCTGCCTTTGAACTGCAGCACAGCCAGCTTGAGAAAGCCAAGTACTGTGCTGTAAGCAGAGTATTCCTTCATTATTAAAGAATGTCCACCGCGCTTTAAGCTCTGAGTCTCTCAGGTTACTGAGGAAAATGCTGTAGAGCTGCAGCAGAGCAGATGCGGCTCACGAGTTAAAAAGCAGGCAGGACAAACAGGTGGCTCAGCATTAGAGTGCTCAAAGCATAACACAGACGTGACCCCCGTTAGAGACACATGCACAGGCACATGCATTTTCATCCACTCACATTCATATTTACACACACACAGTATGTAAATATGAACATGCTGTAGTAAATAAAAGCGACCCCCGCTCATGCTCTGTGTCCCACGCTCATGTAGACCATGTGAGAACATGCAGGTCTGAGCAGCGGAGATATAATTAAGCCGCCCCTCACAGAGAGAACAGGGCAGTGTTACACAAGTTTCAGATGACTCCCTCCCTGCCTGTGTCCTTTACACACCACTGCATTTAGAGTACAAGTATTTAGCGCTTCATCACCGGAATGCAATTATATTTTTAGATAGGCTTGTATGTTTGATTTTTACTCATGTTTAGGTTAGAGGTTACAGTGTGGTTCATCAACTCAGGATTTCTTGATCTTTAAAAGCCCTTTCAATATTGTTCAATACACATCACTCAAATTCAAGATGTTAAATTGCACTGCTTCACTAATTCCACTCAGGAAATTTTTTCACTGCTAAGAGTGAGGGGACCTAGTGAGCTGTATTCCTAGGCAGTGGGCTCAGAAATGTTATGGCCCACCATCCAAAGGAAATTTGCTATCTAATTTCTTATTTGTCCATTCAAAGAAAGACTCAGAGTCTCAGACCATCAAAATATTTCCACTGCAGACATGTACCTAAAACACATACACACTGTAAAAGGCCAAGTACTAGACTCTTAACACATCAATCATGCCATCCAGTAGCTAGGTTTTGGATGTCCACATTATGAGTTATTTGCTTTTCGACTTTAGCTAACACTACAAACACTTTAATGGGAACACTCAAATCATTCCTCTAAAGTTTCATCACTTCAGGCCTCCTTTATTTCAGTCCCTCTGCCTTATGCTGGCGTGGAGCCAAGTGTCAAGAGTGAAATGCAGAAAATGTGCTTGATCAGCTTTAAGGTAAGGACAAGCTGGTGTTAGCTGTTCACCGTCTCCTCCATTAAAACCTCATCAGAGTGGACTTTTAAAAACAAACTCATTATACTTAGAGGCTCGCTATCAACAGCTAAAATATGTTTTCCAAGCTTGACACACGGTTCAGCCCAACAAATCTCTACACACAAACTAAAAAAAAAGGTTCTACAAACTTTCTGAAACTTGCTTGCTGTCTTTTTATTTGATACACAACCTTCTCCCAAGACTTTGATACCAGAGTGCAGCAGGTCATCAAAAATTATACTGGACTGGTCATAAAACAGGTTAAGCAAGAAGGGTTTTCTCTTCCTAATATGAGCCTACAGGCTAAAATTGGAGCTGAGAAACTGTGAACCAAGTTCTCACCTGCTCCAGCTGTACAGTCAGTCACTACCTAACATTGGATGCAGCCAGTTAACTTTTTGGGTCATGATTTAACATGTCTAAAGTGTATGTTCAGAGCCTCTGGGACAGTTTGAAAGGACCCACTATAAAACGAAATACATTTTTCTGAGGGTCACAAAACCCCAGAACCTACTCTTTTAATTACCAGAATTTGATCCATTCTATCCAATAACATTTGGAAAGAGGCATATGATAAATCATTTTATCCCCATGAGGAAGCCCAGGGAGGCTGTAAAACCACAGTGAGCAACTTTCATAGGAATGAATGGGGTGCCATCTGCCGCATCCAGGTCTCAATATTACATCCATGCCTCTGGCAGATTTTATCAGCTATATCTAGCTAGCAAATGAAGCATACGTTAGCTCCATGAATTGGTAGCAAAAGCTGCTCTGGGTGACTTTTTAGTGTTTCCTGCTGACTCCATTTAAAACTAGAATCTTGTAAAAGATGCATGATATTGTGCTAAAACAAAGAAGCTAAACTTACATGTAAAAGACATGTGGTGTGGAGCTGGTTAGTCTTAGTAATAGGCTACTATGATAAGGATAAATGTATCGGACTGTTTGTTATTTCATGCTAACATGGTTGGCTATTTAGCTTACATATTTTGTTCGTATATTCAAATATGTTTTTAGTTTTCATAAGTCTGTTAGAATGAGAACTGATGTTTTTAGCAAATGTAATACTATCTTGAGTAAAGAGATTTGTTGGGATTGCTTATTTGTTCTTCCCAAAATAAAAGAGCATGACAGAATTGCTATTAGCCTAAACTCTCCTAACATCCAGGAGCAGCTTTCACAAAGTTGGGAAATATACATAGTGGATTTGCGAGTTGTGACCTACCTTTTTTTAAGCAACCTCTAACCCCACAAACGTAATAGTTAATGATGTGCTTGGTTACTGCTGTCTGTCAGTAGTAAGCTAGTTAGATGGACATGCCACTATTTGCAGCTAACGAGTGATCAATAACCCATTTCTTTCATTTTTGCTTTTGTGTTTTTGGAACTGGCTTTAAAAGAGACTCCACCCTCCAAGCCCTATAATGCCAAGTATCCTTCATACTACTGCACCGTGCACACCACTTAGCAGAGCTGCCAAGCAATGATTGGACAATTACTGTTCAGGGGAGGGCTTACTGAACAGTCAATTGGTAGGATATTGTCCATAAAAGCTTTACCCTTTATTTTGAACTATTATTATTAATATTATTCATACCTCTGAGTTGAAGCGTATTTGACAGACATTGCAGGATATGATTGGCCGCTTTGTCTTCACCATTGGTGGCCCGAAGGTGTGTGTCATCACAGCCTTCTGGACAGGGTCCATCTGAGGAGAGATAACACATCAAAGATTCAGCGACACAGGAGGAACTCAGAGGGCAGGTTTTCTGTGTTTCTCCTATCAAGAGTCCAGTGAATGTGGATGAAAGAGAAAAATGTTGAATAAAGTGCAGGTGAATGACAGGGGGGGTGAAAGCTGGGAGATAAAAAAGAGTGGAGAAGAGTGAATTGAAGGGGGAGCAGGGATTGATGTGGGCAGGAGGGTATGTTTTCTCAGCAGCAGCTGCTGCTGCTGTCTGTGCTTGAGTTCTTGGGTGCCGTTCAAAGTTTTAATTCATGCTGGGGTTAGAAGGGCCTAATTACACACTCTCTATCTCCAAAAATGTGTACTTTGTTTGTGTGCTACAAAATCTCTTCTTTTCAAAACATCAAACCAGATTATTACACCAAACAATATGTTTTCCATGAAGTACCTTGATAAGAGGATCAGCTATATCTTATCTAACGTATTTAGATAAGAATCAGCCTTACCATAGAGGCATTAGGTGCTTGTGGCAAGAAAAGCAATCGAATTCATCTTCAGGGAAATTGAATTTCACATTTTAAAACACTGAGTAATAAAAATACAGAAAAAAATTGTGAACAATTAAATTAACGAAATGGAATATAAGTCGTTGAAAAATGTGTTGTTGGTAATTAAAAAACAAAATGATGATTGTATTTCTAACATTTAAGGATTGACTGAAATTTGAGTACATTTACAATAAACAGCAGGTAGTTTTTATTTAAAAGAGGTCTAATTTTCATTGTCGTGAAGAGGTATAATTACTGCAATTACAAACATTCAACTCAATTTCTATCTTAGGTGAATCACATAAAGGGATAAAAACATTTCATTAACACGATGAAGAAACATGTATCAGAAAACAGTAATTAAACTCTAATGTAGTTAATGTAATTAAAATAAACTGACAATAAAATATAAATAAATATATATAAATAAATAAAACAATGGGATCAAAGACTTATGGAAAAACCAGAGCGTGTCAATGTCAAAGTTATGGACGTATCATAAATATCTTAAATTAATGCCAAAATGAAAACAGTGGCCTAAAATTACCAAACAAGCGTGTCATTCTCAGACCAAGCACAGATATCTACCACGTCATACTCTTATGAAATGTTTACTACCTCGTTTTTAGGCGACTCGAATGGACTCGTGTGAGCTCTCTGACCTGCTGGCAGGGTTCAACAACCACAGCGCTGGGTGTTGCCCTCATTAAGCAGCCAAAAGTACACTGTGGTTTTACTCAGCCTCTCATCTCCTGCTCAGACTGTGAATGTATGCTGCCAAATGAAAGACTATGTACACTCTCAAGTTCCAGGCACTGGGGGAAATTGTATCATTGGTCTGAAAATTTAAACTCTGTTTGAATGCATTGTTAGACATATTTATAGACTATAGCCTATAGTTTTTTTGTGCTACTGTCTCTTATCTCGTGTCTCCAATTCACCTCTCTCTTGTTTTGCCTTTCTCATGTGGAGACCTGTAACACCTCCAAACTTGTTTGTTTACATCTGTACATTTGTCTCTGTGCTAACATTGTGTATATGGGTGTAAAGGCATGACAACTGTGTGTGTGTCTATCTGAAAGCTTTATTGTCGATGTGTGTGTACAACATTGTAGATAAAAACAAAAAATCCTGTCTCACTCTCTCTCTTATTGGTGGCTGTTGTTCAGCATGTTGATCTCCCATCACTTTGTGTCTTTCACCACCTGTTCTTGTCTCTTTCCATACATGTGTCCCTACTGTTATAACCTCATTAACCCATTAGTCTCCTCTTTCACCCTCTCCCCCCTCAAACAGTGGAGCTTTTGTTGCACGAGAATTTTAAACTGTGTCATATGCACATCTGAATTTATAGTTCACTGACAGCATTCTTCTTAAATAGCCTAATACACCATAAGGTCCAAGATCATCCCACAGTTTTGCATTTGTTTCACATTTTGGAAGTTACAATCCTTACAATTTCATTTGGCGACACCAGCTGTTAAAGGTGGTGAGAACAAATGTGTTTCAGTGGTTCAGGCACCTTATTGCCCGCTGGAGGCAGTAAACACATCTTGAGAAACTACTCTGTCAGAGATGCAACAGAGGAGCAGCAGCTCATTTATCTGTTTACAGCACACTGTGGATTGAGAGGAGTCATCGCTTCAGGTTGTTTAATAAAGAAGACTAAAGACGACAGTTAGCCAGGTTTCAGACCTCTAAATCTGGTGTTGTTCTCTTTGACGGCTATTCGCCCAGGAACATCTCAGCCTGTGCAATGTGAAGGATGGATGGACAATGAAAATTACTTTATAGAGAGGCAATTACAGAGTACAAACACACTGAATGGAAAAAATGTATCAGAATTTCAGAAGGCTGTGATATGATGAAAATCCCTTTCTAACTTTAAAATAATATTTCCTACCCAAACTGAGTAACTGAGAGGCTAATCTTAAACTTAATCCTTAAAGAAATACAAATTACAAATCAACAGAGTGACAGAAGCTTAATCTCTCCCTCTGCACACACCAGCTTCACTGTGCAGCTTATATCTCACTGCAAGAAGGCGAGATCTACAGAATACGCCCGACAATCTCAAGAGTTTGGAAATTACCTGTAATCCTCGTGAGTCAGGCCTGATACCAGCTCTCTAGATAACTCCCAGAGCTCCATGCTCCACAAAAGTTTCTGTCCAAACTGGAACAAACTGTGTTTGAAACAATAAACACAGCAATCAAGTGTTTTTTGTCAGTTTGCCCTTGTCTTTGTCCTTTCAGTCTCTGCAGCTTCTCAAGACGAGCAGACTGATCAGGCTCTGAATAAAGACTCACACCGAGCTGCAGCCTACTGTCACTGGAGGACAGCAGTGTTGCGGACTTGACTTTACTGTGTGGACAGAGAGTGATTTGGATTTAGGTGCTCTGGCATTAGTGGACACACTCAATGTCCTCACTGAAGCAGGATGAATCATTAACCTGAGGAAGGGTCATTTTGCCTGGATGCATGAATATGAGCTCGGTAATGTGTGTGTGTGTGTGTGTGTGTGTGTGTGTGTGTGTGTGTGCGTGTGTGTGTGTGCGTGTGGGATGGGGGGGTGCACGTGCATCCCTGTTTGTCGCCACGCTGACCTTCACATGAAACCCAATCTGGAAATGAGAAGGAGCCATAGAAAATGCTGAGTATAGAGAACACAGCCTGTGCCTCTCATACAATTGATTAGCTGTAACTCGTTTTATTGCAGTAAAACACTCGCCTGGGCATTTTCTCAATTATGCTGAAACTCACTGCTGAATAAAAAGCAAACAGCTGTCACCTTATCGTCTTAGATTATACAGTATAAATCCTCAGCTCTTTATTGCTTGTCTTTACTCAGGAGGAAACGCTCCAAACCCACAGCTGAATTCCAGCTGTCTTCTCCTAAGTGATACAAGATGATAAGAAATCCCAGACACCATGCGTGCACACATGTGGATTCATGCTCGTGTGCAAGTACGTCTGTGAGCACTCACTGTGTTAAAGTTGTGGAAGAGGCCGATGCTGGCCGGGTGAGGCGACTCCAGGGGGAACTGGAGGAAGGGCTTCATATCCAGTGGGGCTTGGATGACAGGTGGGCTCCTGAGGAAGGCAGGGACCGGCCCAGGTCGGTTTACACTTCCTGGGGTAGATGCACAAAACAGGAACATTGGACATCAAGGATAATGTAGAGAATCACATGCTGCAATCAGTGCACAAGGTTTGTTTAATGACAAGATGAATACAACTAGCCGCATCTGAATAGTTAAGACATTTTGGGAAATAAGCTTTCGTGCTGAGAGTTGGATGAGAAGATTGATACAGCTCTTGTGTACATATGAAGCTTCTGCCGGCAGCTGGTTAGCTTAGCTAAGTCTGGAAACAGCTAGCCCGACTCTGTCCAAAGATAACAAAATCTGCCTGCCAGCACCACTACAGCAGGGATTTGCTTACTCCGACCTGAAAATGTGACCCACGTGAATCATGCAGATACATAAAAAATATTTTAGGATGGAGGATTTGAGGACATCTATAGGCTGAAGAGTGTGATATGCACGATTATGTTTGTTTATGTTCAGCTCGAACCCAACCTTCCGATTTTAAAAGGACTGCGGTGAAGGAGACTGGCGCCATCTTGGTTTGGCAGAATTATGTGTGAGTTGACTAAGTGAGCATGCACATTTATTTGCCGTGCTGTGCTTGTACTAACTTAAGTTAACCGCTAGCTAATGAAACAGGTGTCCTCGGTTTGTCTGACTATTTGTGTGACTATCTGTTTTGTGCAAGGCAGAAAAACCTAAATGTTAAAATTTAAATGTTTCAATTGCAAAGATATAGCTATAGCTAAAAGTTAGTTAAAATTGAACTACATTGTTATCTGTATCTAAAGCACTTATGGGTTGGTTAATGCCAGTAAATAGTCGGCACTATTCGGTGCCACCAGCTACTTGAAAGTAAAATTGACCCTTAGCTAAGCCACGCCCCCCTTAGTTACTGTTGCTAAGTCCTACAGACTTTTTTCTCAGCACTGCCACTGTTTATTACTGCACTCCCTGGAGAAATATTTTCTAATTTTTGGAAAAAGCAATCTCAGAGAGAAGCAGACAGTTTTGCAGTTGCATTATACATTTGAAGGTTTAATTCAGGCTGTCAAACTGATGTGAAAAAATAAAGACAGAAGCTAAAACCTACCGATCACAGAGTAAAAGTGACCCACCGTATTATCTGACTATTGAGAAAGAGGACAACGATATTGAGGATCAACATTGTTCTTGTACAGCTGGGTAATGTTAGGTCTTTGTACACTTTTACATCATTAAAAGCAGAACAGTAGGGCTTTATAACATTACATTCAGTAGTAAGTTAGCTAGTGTTAGCTAACTAACATTACATTAGGTTTGTTTTAGGTTTTAGAAAGGGAATAAATCGTACTTCTCCTTTCAACCTCTCTGCGTAGCGACTGTAACTATTACAAGTGCCCCAGGAACAGCGTTTGACCATCTCTTGAAAAAATACGGGAAAAGAAAGCTAGAAAACGACGCCTTTCGCATACCAGTCAATGGAGCGCAACCATGAAAGTGTCGGACCTCAGTTAGAGTGAGTCCTATACTGCACTGTGATTGGGTAGCGTATTCAGGGTGTGGCTTAGCAAAGCGTCAATTGTAAATTCTCAGTAACAGTGGACAGCCCACTTATTGCTTACTGTGCTGTGCTTACGCAGCTGTTAGCCGCCAGCTAACAACACAGGGAAAAAAGTATGAGCAGGTTTTGATGCTTTGTTTTAAAGATACTTTATTTTTCACATACACATACATGTCGCAAGATTCATCCTCTGCATTTAACCCATCCCTGGGAGCATTATTGTATGATTATTGTATAATTGTCTGGCAATAATCATACAATAATGAGTCAAAAATAAAAAAACGCAGTTTCTCTTATTTACAAGATGTGCCACAATAGGGTGACCAGATGTCCCTGTTTTTAACTGTGTGTTAACGTGTTAACAGACCTGAAATCAGATTTTACATGGCCAGAAACTGATTCTTGTCCGCGGGAGCGCACGCAGCATGTAATGTTATCGCCCAATCTCTTCACCTTTTTTCTGGATCAAACCGACATAACATGCAAATAAACATCACTTTATGTCCGTGGTAATAGCAAAGGTTTGTCTTTTAACAGAATAATCACATTTGTTGCCAAATAAGGGTTTGCAGTCTGTAACGTAACCAGGCATGACATTTCCGTGATTATAGGCAATAAGCCTGTTGTTGCTGATGAAACGTGTTTGGTAGGCCTCTGTCTAATATCCTTGTTTATATTTGAAAAACTGAATGCAGGCTAGCCTATAATTAACTTGACTTATTGCTGAGTTATATATAAAATAAAGACATGATCTCTTTTGCAATTATCCTTATTAGCCTACTCTACATTATCTAACTTGCTGTGTACCGACCAATCCAGTCCTTTTTTACCTGTTGAAATACCTTTGAATGGCCAATACAACCTATATAATGCAGTATTTCACTTGCCAGAAAGTGATTGCAGCCTCTACTTGTTGACCGAAAGGTAGTTTCTGCCCTGAAATGACTTCATTATATTCATGAGGGTTATATTTGATAGATTATAACTCACCTAGTACTTTTTACCTCTTAAAATACCTTTAAATGGCCAAAACAATACATAAAATGCAGTATTCTACTTGCCAGAAAGGGATTGCAGCCTCTAGGCTACTTATTGACTGAAAGCTAGTTTCTGCCTCAAAATGACTTGATTTCATTTGGAAGAGTTATATTTGACAGATTATAAAACCTAAAATGTCCCCGGTTTTCATTTCAGAAACTGGTCACCTTATGCCACAATCAACAACATAATTCACAGAAAAGCTTGTGCAAGCAGCGGCCAGTTTATAATTAACATCACGAAAAACCCACCACTGCGTTTTCTGGTCAGCCACTGTACAGTGCCTGGGAACCAGATTGAAATGCAGTGTCTGGTCAAATGACTCTGACTGGAGAACATACCTAACTGTACACCCCGAGGAAACCCATGCAAACTCCACAGAGAAAGGCTGGGACGACCGAGGTTCAAACCCGGGACCTTCTTGCTGTGAGGCCACAGCACTAGGTGCACTAGGCCACCATGTTGTCCGTGTTTCCGTATGTCTTAGTTACTTTCTATAGTCAGGGCCGAATTGTTTTTCTGTCCACTGTTCTCGATCAGCACTACAGGGCAGAGCTCTCTGTATTTTCCTGTTTTTTGTTGAGCACATAATCACTAATTAATTCATTAAATCTTGTTTGTCTAATCCATACAAAAATGGGGGACTTCTTCTTGGCCAGGAGTAGTAACAGTGCAGTCCAGCACATCAGCCTCCTTAAAACCATGTGCTGTTTGTGTGCTTTGTGGTTTTTGAATGGATTAAACAAATGAGAAATAAAATGTTAATGAATAGGCTGTATAGGTGCTAGTAAGTTAATTTTTTTTACCTTTGAACAGAGCCAGGCTAGCTGTTTTACCCCAATTCCAGTCTTTGTGCTAAACTAAGCTAAGCAGCTCCTGGTTATAGCCTCATAAGTACTGTACAGACAGACATGAGAGTGGTATTGATCTTCTCATCTAACTCTCGGCAAGAATGCAAATAATAATATTTCCCAAAATGTTAACATATTTCTCTAAAGCTAAGGATCATATCAGATTGAGTACCAGCTGTCCTTCTCTATATAACAAAAACATCTAATACTCCCCCTTCTCATCTTCTGTGTCATTTCCCCACATTGAGCCCCACTACCCACCACCTTTCCTCTCTCTGCTTCTCTTGCTCACTTTTCTCTCAGTAGTAGCTCAGAAGAGGTGAATGTCTGCACTTGGAGTCTTCTGTGATGGGCAGGAGGCTAAGCTCCTTAAGCCTCGCAGCTGGGGTGCTGCAGATATCCGCCTTTTCTCCATTTCTCCCTCTGTTTCTCTCTCACCAACCACAGTTTTCTATCTCCATTTCATGGTCCCTTATGCTGTCTGTCTGCCTCTGTAGCCCTCATCTGTTCTTCTACTCACTCCAGCACCAGTCCTTCTAGCTGTGTTGTTCCTCCTCATGCTCTTTCTGTTTTGCTCTGTCCTTTCCACTTCTGCTTCCCGTAGTTATTCTTCTCTTTAATGTAGCAGCAGGGTGCTTCAGGCCCAATCTGGCTATGCAGAGAGAATTTGTATAATCTTTTCTCCTGAGATTATATGCAATCATCCTCCTTTATTGCCACAGCTTTGTGATGACTACTTAACAATTTTGTTACATTTGAAAGGAAAAACTGGTCACTTGTCACAACGAGGGGGAAAAAAGCCTATTTTGGTAACAGCAGAGGAGGCTCCTTTCACTGACAGCAGGGGAGACGTAAAGAATGTGCTGTCAGGATCAGAAATAGATGGAGGGGAAAGTCTCTCCTTCTGGCATTCCTCTTCGGAGCGTTTCAGTCCTTGGGAGGCAGTGGCAGCTGAAGCTCAGCTGCAGCTACTGTAATTTGCGCTTTCGCATATGCAGCATCAGAAGGAAGTGAAATAAGATATAAAACTAGAGGTCATGATTTAAATGTCCTTCAGACATGCCATGAATCCCACAGCTCACATGGCAGCCATTATCACCTCTAGAAAAACCAGCCACATCGAGGTTTGTACAGAATTAAAGAATTACCAGCGGTAATAACACACCTTAGTTCACACCAACATACGAACTTGTAGGAATGAGTGAACGCTCCACACCAGATATCATGATGGACTGAGTATAAGCAATAGCAAGATAAAAATAGGTTTTAATTAATAGCAATCTGTGAATATTCTTAAATGATAAGGATGGTGATATTCTTTATTTTTGTTGTTTCATGGAATTTGAAGACAATGAATTCCATGAAAATACCCAAGCTAACAACGTGTTAGTCCATCTTTTAATACTTTCTGACTTCTCCAGCCTGGCTGTTGCTCTCCACCCTGAACCCATTAGTTCCTCCTGAAGATGTAAATCTTTAAAAATATGTTTAATTAAATTTAAATAAAGGCTATATTATTTCGCAGAAACAGCAGGACACCATAGTTTGTAGAAAACATTAGTCAAGCAGGAGTAAATAGTGCATTTGTTGGGGGCTGTTTTCAGTTATGGATTAATAAACTATAGTGAATAAACAGGATGGTGTTGACTCAAAAAAACCCAGAGGGCCCATGTTTATAGTAGTAAAAGTATGTTTCTTCACTGCAACAGAGGTGTTTTTTAAATTTTTGGAGAACAATGTAGCTCTGTGGCAGAGAAATTCAGGCTTTAGCACATATAATTAATTCATTAATAATTTTAGTCTTTTTGTGAGATTTGTTGAAGAAAAATACAGAGAATTACCGATCTTTTAAATTCAAGGTACATTTTGTGAATTATTTCTTATATCTGGTTACTGTGTCAAAAACAAAAACAGAAATTTCTTAGAGGCAATTAAACTTGTGGTTAACAAAGCATATAGAGGGACAATAATTTTTCAGCTTTATGGATTGGCTCAGAGGTGTCATCAGTGTGTTTGCTCTTTGGTTAGTGAAGAGTATTCCTCACGCTTCTGGTAAATCCACAGCTCACCTGTAAAGGTCAAGGCATGTCTGCTGTTGTACATATTTATATATATATATATACATGCACATACATATATATATGAGTGATGTATTTCACGTTTCCACACTTTGTTTTCAGGGTCATATTCGGCACTATCCCACAACAGCTCGATGCGGTGTGAGTTTAGCAGCAGCATCCCCTGACCTATCCTTCTCCAGAGTGATTTACAATGACATCAGATAAGTGAACGCCATGACTCTTCAACAGCGACTGTGCAGGGAGGGGTTGCATTGATTGGACACATTCTGAGGAGCGTTAAAGTGTTAAAGTGCTGCCAAACTCTATAAATCCAAGTCTCAACGTCTATTGACGCTTCTCTTCAGTAAAATGAACAGACAGCGGCGTCTCACCCAGCCCCTCATCTTACTGCCTTTTTTTTTTATAATGCAAATGTTTGGGCGAGAAAAAGATCAATGCCTGTGTAATAGCTTATTGAATTTTTGTGTAGATTGTGAGAGAGAGGTAGTTGGACAGAAATGAAGAGACGGGGGGGGGGCAGACAACCAGAGACAGAATCTTATTGTCGCAGTGGATTTCACAAACCCTGCATGTGCACGCACAGGCATGCGCACACCAATATGCTGTGACTAAGGCCTCTTAAATTGGCAATTCATTTAGCCAATTTAGGTTTAATGATCTCAGAGGTAATGTCAATGTCAGTGACGTCGCTGGAGTCTCTCTGTATTCCCTGCCTGCCTCCATCTTTGTGCCTCCATGATTGGACCAGGAGCGAAGGGGACAGGAGACTGGACGACATGCTGTCTAACAGAATGAAGTCTGATGAGAGGCAGAAGCACTGCAGGGTCCCACCAAAAAGACGGGAGAAAAAAAGGAAAGAAATGCAGCCACCTTTAGTACCAGGCCCCATAGCTTCACACTCAAGTGGACTGGCTCAGTCCATGATGCCAGCCGGCTCACATCTGCATCTAAATGGGCTGCTGTGCACAGAAGACTCTGAAATAAGCTTCTCTGTCACACCCCCCCCCCCTCCCAACCGCCGCTGTCACTGCTGCAGACAGGGACAACTGTGGGGCGGCAGTAGGTCTGTTACCCCAAAGACCTCTGGATCCGCTGTGTTCTTGTTTGTCTTTTCCCCAGAATGTATGTACCAAGCAATGTGAAAAAGAGTTGATAAAACATTTGGTGGCAGATGACACTGCTAGTACGTTGATGATCGTCATCTATTCAAATGACTTATGACTCCTATTTGTTGTTTTGTGACAGGAATGCTGAGCTGCCACACTTTGTTATTAGGAGACATTATAACCAGCTCTTATCCAAAATAAATGCTTTAACTGATGTGTTGCATCAGCTCACTCCCATGTGGTTTAAATGCAATGCAACTGAGGGTCTAACCTTTGAAGAGACATGAAGAGTGCTAACTTTGTCCTGATTGCAGGGGAAAGATGGCTCTGTCTTAGTGTCGCACACTGCTACTGTGAAGGACTGAGCATGAAATCCAATTTACTGCAGCTCAGCTTACCCTCAAGTCAAAGGCAGCTATTTCAACCTAAGCGGGAGGGGGGCAGGCGACAATGCATACACATTCACACACAAACCTTTGTAGTCTCTCTAAAAGGAGTAACTTACAGGCTCAACACTGATTAATGTTGTGTTTGTCTGTGTGAGATCTGGACAGTGAGGAAAGGACACGGTGAAGAGGAGAGCTGAGTGCTGGTGAAGGAGAACACAGTTGATTTCAGCCTGCACTTTGTTTTAATGATAGATGCTCTGCGCCCCAGTGGCCAGGCTTAAATGCCACCTCCCGGAGAACTCACAGAAGTCCTCTTTCACTGGAAATATGTGTGTGTATGTGTGTGTGTGTGTGTGTGTATGTGTGTGTGTTTTTATGCAGTGCTCTTGAGATCAGCTTCTGCAGCCCAACTCTCTCATTTCATGCAGTATTTGTGATTAATGAAGACTTTTGTTTTCCCCTACAGATTTTGCACTGCTACCATCATCATTATGCAATGACACATTCCTTTGTTGGGACTTTTCCCTGCCAACAATTTCCCATGAAAAATTCTGTCTGTGTTTCCATAGTGTCTGATTGTGAAATATCATAAAGAGGTGAAAACTCCCTGATTGGCAAGGAACTGGAGGTGACTAAGAGGAGCTTGGTAGGAAATAATGCCAACGAGGCTGAATGGATGGAGTCGATTGAGCGAGGAAAAGAGGTCTGGACGAGGAGGGGAGATGAGGTGGAAAGAGAAGGAAAGCATCGAGGAGGGGGAGGGAGCCGCATGTTTTGAGGTGAGTCCAAGGTGACAAGAGGAGGTAAAGAGCCATGTTAACCTGCAGGTTAATGTTCAGAAGACGTGCCATCTGCTAACCGAAGAAAGAACTACAGCATATGACATATTGTACTGTACATGTGTTAAAAATCTCACGGTTACATCGTCAAAGTGGTGAAAGTGGTCCTGTCGGTACAGCTGCTTGTAAGGGTTAACCTTTGGCTGTCACATGCAAAGTGTCATATGCACATGAACAATTTTGGGTTATTTTGTTGTTATCTTGTTTTTGGCATCCACACAAATCCTGAGTTGGTAATATGGGTCATGTATGGGCAATTTTGTTTGTGTTGCTGTCAGTTTGTTTGGTTGCGAGCAAGGTTGCAGAATTTTATTACATGCACTATTCTGTGTTTGCATCATATGAGACAGGAGTTAAAGAGGTCATATTATGTTCCTTTTCGGGATCATAACTTTATTTAGTGGTTGTACCAGAATAGGTTTTCATCGTTTAATTTTCATGCTCCGTTTCAAGGCTTGTGCAGACTACAAGACTTTCAGCATTGGTCGATGGCAGTGCGGTTCAGACAACACAACTTGCCCTCTTGTGATGGGAGTCTTGAAGTCGTTGCGTTCACACTACATGACTGATCGGTGACAGGGGGTCACACACTACACCAGCTGCGACCCACTCTGTCACCCAATGCTGGTCTCCAAACCAGGTTTTGTCATGAACAATGTTGGGCAAGTTACTCAGAAATTGTAATATATTACTAGTTACTTATTACTCCATAAAAAGTAATGTTATTACTTTACTTATTACTGGGTGATGAAAGTAACTAGGTACGTTACTAGTTACGTTACTATATTACTTTCCACAGAATGACAGCGTTGGACAGGTTTGTGCGGCGGTGTTAACGAGAGAGGGAGAGAGAGAGAGAGAGAGCGAGAGAGAGAGCGAGCTAGGAGGTGCTGCACGAATATATGCTCCTCAATACAATTTTAAATATCCCTAGTATAAATTTGGAAAATCAATATGTGGCGGTCGATGTTGATAATTATCCAAATTATAGGCTAATTATGGGAAACACTGCTTTCCCTATCACCCCCCTTCATCCCCAAACAAAGTCTCTCCCGACTTTTTTACTAACATCATATCCATAACAGCAGCAAGGAGTGTGGTTTTTACAAAGCATATAGCCTAGGCCTAACATTTCTTAACGCCACCGGCTGAAACAAAAAAATTAAAGCAAGTAAATCCCGACTTTTAAACACGGTTTTACTGCACATGTAGCCTATTTATAAGAGCATCATTCAGCAGTTACAAAACGTTATGGTAAGTACCACTCTCTCCCCACGAGTCCAAGCATCAGTGATTGCCGGAGTTTCTTTCAGTAAGTTTCACGTCGCTGTGCTGCTTCAGCAGATGGTTCAATAAATCAGATGTAGAATTGTTCGTGGTTGAAAGCTTTTTGTTGGTCGCACTGAGTTTACACTAGACAACAATGACACAATAATGGCAGCAGCTACTTACAGCTGTGGAAAGAACGCCTCTCCCTCTCGCTCTCCTTTCTTCATTTAGTATTTGGCTATCAGCGGACATGAACAACAAAGTCAGGTCGAGCTGAGTTGTCGCACAGTCGTGGATTTACGTTAAGGATGGTGCGTTCAGTAACGAGTAGGCTAACGCAGCGTTACTTGCCTCAGTAACTAGTAATGGTATTACCGTTTTAGAAAAGTAATTAGTTACACTACTTAGTTGCTGAAAAAAGTAATGCTATTACTGTAACGCGTTACTGCCCAACACTGGTCATGAAAACACACAAAAGTGAAACGGGAAAAGATGCGAACCTACACACAAAACAGCTGTTATTATAAAGATACCAATTATAAAGACAAAGAGTATGGGTGAAAGAATGGATTAGCACACGCAGGTAGCAGGGATTGTCTGAGCTACATAGAGCTGGAGGTAAGTAAAAAGTGTTCTGTAGTGAAAAAGTAGCTGCCTGCTGTCATTGGCTGGATGTCGAGTCGGCCGACTCCTCCAGATATTTGGCATGTTAGATATCTGGCTGGCATCGGCGATGTGTCAGCAATGTGTCGGGGAGCTATTTTGATGTGTCGTTGAGTAGTTCACACATAACAACTGGTGACCACAGATCAATCACTGATTTACCACAGATCACAGCCCGACGGTCGCCAAGCTCTCCGACTGGCAAATCGGGCTTAGTGTGAACTAGGCTTTAGCAACGGAGTGAAGCATCTCACTTCTGTTTGATCTTTATTGGGAGTTGCACAAGTGCACTAGCAAGTTAAGGAATACTAGCCAATCAGAAGCAGAGTAAGGCGGTCCCGACAAGCCAGTAAACACAGCTGCGGTTCAGCCATATTTGTTCCTGAACCAGCTTCGCAACCTAGACTGGACCAAGAGTTTTAGAGTGGGGAGTTATTCATTTGTAACAAATGATCAAATGATCACTCATACGTAACATTTTAACTGTCGCTACATCACAATAACTACTGATGGGTATGTAACGTTATTTTAATTTCATATTTAGGCGGGCCACACTAGCCTAGACGAGCATTAAGACAGGTGTTACAAAGTGACTCAGATAGGTTACAAAAGTAAAGGCTGGACAACAACTGAGCTGTTTTCAGGCAGTTCAGGAGCAGTGTTTTCTGTGGGAGATGGTAACTCCCTTTGGTGTGGGCTTTTTTGTACTTTGCAAACTTATTACATACACAATGAAGATAAACGGAAAGGGAAAGGAATGGGAAAAAGCCAAAAATCACAATATGACCTCTTTAAGTAGTTTTTTGCCTTGAGTTATCCAAGTGAATTTGACTGTTGTCTGTTTTTATTTGTACCAAACAGCCAATGTGACACTTGTACAGACATTAGTAGTAGCTAGCAACTTGACCTATACGACCCTATGTGTGCGCATGTTTGTGTTCATCTCCTCATCTCTAAAAAAGACAAGTGTTTCTGCTAGTAAAATGTGTCAGGAAGCTGTAGAAGGCAAGCTCTGCCCCGAACAACACTCTTACAGCTGTGTGTTTCTTAAATATCCAGAACAGAGCCGGTGAGTAAAATATGATCATAACCAATAGACAAACATATAAAGGTTAACACCTAGGTTGATAAATACGGGAATTTCCCTGGTAGATGGTAAAGATTTCATTTTAGCCGTATATTTATGAAGCATAGTTATATCGATATAATCCATCTGTGCCAGTGAGTTCTGGGCAGTTGCGTGAATGTTAAAATGCTGAATGCCGGGGAGCTTTTGTTTCATAAAGGGGCTTGTGTATATCTGCCAATCTGTATTTGTCCTCTCAGGCTTCAGCTCTTTTGAAGGTGTTGGAACATCCTGAACCTGGCTGCCAACTTCCTCTTTCATCACACAGCAGTCATGGTGTGGCATAGTTTGAGGTGAACAGAGAGCACTGCCGCATGAAACCACGCAGAGCAAAGAAAGGCACATTAGGAGATCCACCATGTCAACATGACCTGCAGCCCAGCCCCACATTATTATTCTGTTTGTCAAACCATTTACACACCTGCTGGGAGCTGGAAGAACACCCTACTGCAGATACAGACTGACAGAAACCTGAGCATGTAAAGTACACAAGCAAACACACAAAGCCACATGTGCAAAAAGGGTGAACACACGTACACGACAATGGCATCAAACGTAAAGAAGCCAGGTGCAACTCCTTATCATTTTATACAATAGAGAACACACAAAGGCAATGAATGCTTGGTCTTCGATAAACAGAAAACTCTAAATAGAACAAAATGAGGATGTATGCAGCTGAACTACATATAGCATTTTTTCCCGCAGAAGCAAAAATTACAGGCTATATTTTGGGAACTGATTGGAGTCTGAAGAGCAGAGTGTGGTTTAATGCTATAGCTTGGTCTTGAAGCAACACGCAAGGATTACGCAGGGTACGAGTCGGGCTGGTGGCTCAGCTTGGTCTGCATATCTTCAGGACAATAACCAACAAACAACAAAGAGATTTTATGATCAACCTGTGAGCCCTTTTGCCCCTTGATCGTGTACATGACAGAAGTGTTATGTGCTGCAGGTTCCAAGGCCCTCTACTTTTAAGTCCTCCAAATTAAATGACAAATATGTTTTTTGTCAATTCCAACACAACATACATGAACAATTTCTGATTCTGACACCCAGATCAGCAGGACATCATAATTTGCCTCCCATTCATGGTCCCCAGAGAACACATCCTAATTCTCTGGAGATCCCCTGATGTTTTATCTAGCGAGATCTGAGATTTTTGGTTTTAAGGGAAATATCTCCAAGGAATATGGGATGGATTGCCATGAAATATTGGACAGATTTAATAAACCCAGAGGATAAACCCTAATAACCTTTTCTCTTGCGCAATCAGCAGGTCAAAGTTTTCATTTATATTGCAAAATATCCATGACTTTGGTGATCCCCTGATTTTTGGTGTAGCGCTACCATTGCTTGACTTTTGTAGTTTTGAGGAAAACCCCAAGTTCCTCCATAAGAGGTTTTGGGTTGCTAATAAAAGTCAAGCAATGTTTTCCTTTACTTTTACAGATGAGGGTCTTAATTCTCATAGTCGCTTGAGAGCCTTGTTAGAAAAACCTTTAACATGTTGTTTTATGCATTTGAAAAACGACACATGCTTGTTCTTGAGAGGACAGGCAGTACATGGTATATGCTGTAACTATAAGGCTTCAGAGTTATTTGACCTTCTCCTCAATCTTTGCCTATCAGTGCAGTTCCAGACTTCTCAGATGAATGAAATATGTGTCAATTTGTGAAACATACTGAGTGACAGGCACATTTCTCCATTTTAAATGTCACTACGCTTCATCCCTCACTGCATTGCCTCAATTCAAAGGTCATGTTGTTCATCAGGGACAACAAGCACCTGTGATTGTTTTGAAGGACACTGATGAGTGGGATCTTGTGTGTGTGTGTGTGTGTGTTATGGCTGTATGCAAACCCAGACGGACACACATTTATGGATTACTTCATACTGCTTGAGTGAACAGTGATGCAAGCCACAAACCTTTTTTCATAGTGCTGAGTGAGGTCTTTGCGTCAGACTAGAAGAAGCCTTGGCCCATTTTTAAATAAATAACGACTTCAAACCTCTGGGTCTGAAATATTCATCATAAAAATCACGCAGAGTTACTAAACTGCATTCCACACTGCTCTGCATTGAGGGTGCCAGCTTTAGCACAGTTCTTTAATACTCCACTGCAGATTGTGTTGATGTGTTTGAATGTTGCCTTTCATTAAAAGAAATACAGCATTTAGATGGCGGTGACGGTGGATAGAGAGACACTAAAAACTAATACAGTATATAAAACCCCATCACCCCATGTTGGTGTGATCCTGTGTCAGTGTGTTTAGTGTCTAATGCACAAAGAGTTAAAGATTCAGCTCTGGGGAGGGATTACCACAAGCTCAAACTCACACTCAGATCACAGGGAGATTTGATCAGGGGTAAAATCAAGCAAACAAAAATGAAGTAGTCCAATATTTAGTCAACACACATGCACTTGGAACAAGGTCATTGTAGTTCATCAAATTTAAGACCAGATGTAAGGATTAGTACAGATAAGCTGTCACGATACAATGTTGAAACTGAAAATGTGAAAATAACATGGTAACATCAAGTCTACAACTTCATACAACATTGATAAAAATCTGCATTTTAGTCTCATAATATATATCCAGGACAGGATGTGCATCTTATAAGGCTAATTCTGCAACAATGTCCCTATTATGCATTTCATTTAATAAAGCTGAGCAAATTGAACAGCTCTTTCTGTATTTTTTTGTAGTGAAAAACAAAATAATTAAACTGACCGTGCAATGCTTTTTACAAAACATAATTGAAACTTAATCTGCATATATATATAAACACATCAATTTTAATCTCAAATCAAGTCAAAGTACATTTTGTTGCATCATTTATTTTATTTTATTTTAAATATTTTAACAGGTTTGGTACAGAGCTTTTGATCCTATTAAAGCTTTTTAGGGAAGGTCCACGGTATAAGCATATGGTTTTTTGACTTTTTTGTAGTTCTTTAAATGCTATTTTGTGTATGTGCAAATCCACAGACAGTCATGTGTGTATATGTGTGTGTCTCTCATGCCAGTGTCAGAGCCAGGTGTGAAAAGTGAGTGAATAACAGCAGGGAAGTAGACTGGTAAGTGAAGACTTGCTAGTAAATCCTGTTACAGACCTTGGACAAAATTCACAAATTGAGACTGAGAGGTGTCTGATTTCCTGATTCTGTTTCATAAAGAAGCTTGTTGATAAGGCAGGGGATTGTATTGATGCATGACATGGAGACTTGTATCCTGTCAATGGTGAGTGTGCACACACTTACACACAGAAACTGAGATGACTGATCAAATAATGCACCAAGTTAGATTGAACTATAATTGAATGTGATAACGTTGACTAGATAAAAAATATGGCACTTAATCTTATCTTTCTCCATCTTTGGCTATGTTCTGTCCTGTGTGCGTGTGGGTGTGTGTGTGGGTGAGGGGTTGCAGAGTGAGACAGCCAGAAATTGTCAATGGGATACTCCTGTCTTTGTCTTTTCTTGTTTTGGAGTGAAAGCGAAATAAGAATAATTGTGATAACTGTGGGATTGGTGAACACATAGATGATTTGCTATCCATCCTGTACAGATTTGTCCAAAGAGGGCAACCCTTCCCTCACGTGCTGGTCTTTTTCTAATCATCATGACTACATGACAAAGTAAAATCATCAAGACGCATCAAAGTTGGAGACAGTGGCACATGCAGCCAAAACTTTGTGCCAGAGATGAGTGGAAGATGAATGTTAAGTGTAGAAAGCAAATCAATCGGATCAATAGGAGCAAAGAGAGGAAAGCTTTCTGATGTTGTCTTACCCAAGATCATCCTGTATCCTTCCACTGTCAACTTCTCTTTCCCACGTTTTCTTCTCGCTCGACTCTTCTCTCCCTTGATCAGCTACTGATGTGACTCAAACCTTAAGCGCCCACCTATCTGCCTCTCAAAACTCAATGTGGAAAAGACATCCGACATCACAGCCTTCACTTTGTATCCCTACGCTGCGTCTCTTCTGTTCCGCTTGTCCACATGTGATGCTTTTCCTTCAGATCTCGACACACGTCTCTTGTTCAGCCAGAACAAGGAGGAGCACAGCAGTAGCCCTGACTGTAACACAACATGCACTCAATCTACTGCAAAGGAAGCCTGTAATTTATTCACTGTTATATATTCACTTCAGCAGGAGGAACACCAGAGAATACAGCTGAGATGGAGCCCTGCCTCACTAGAGGAACCTCTGCACCACAGCATGCGTGTCTCTCCCTTCCTCACTCGCTCTCTCTCTCTCTCTCTCTCTCATATTTTGGGGTTGGGTATAACCTAAAGGCACCTTGCATTCCTGAGCCACGATTGGCTGGAGGCTCAGCCAATGAGAGCAGTCGGTGCTGAGTGTTTTCTCGGGGTGTTTGAATCAGGAGGCAGAGTGATAATGCTGCTGTCGATTCTGCTCTCCCTTTCCCTTTGTCTCCCTTTTCTGCTGTTTACTATTGACGATTTTTTCCCTCTCATTGTCTCACTTCATACTCGGTCTCGTTCTTCACTCTGGTGGCATCTGAAACATGTCTTGAGCACCTTAATGTCCGCCCTCACAACACCCTCCCCCTCTATGATGTTAGATATCTGCTCTGGTCTCCCTTTCTACCTGTCGGCTGGAGAGTTGGGTTACACAAAGAGCAGTGGTACATTTTGAAAATGCTGACCGAGTTCACGCTGTAGTTGACATTCCAGACAACAGCGTGAACAGAACAAAAAGAAAAGCAGAAACAGAGGGGCGACAGAGACTGACAGCGCGAGAGACTCGATGAAGCGTTGGAGGGAGGGGAGGAGAGATTGAGGTTAACGCAGACTGACTGGGGATGAAAGAGTAAGGTGAGGAAATGTGGAAGATGTGTTGGAACAGCAGGATGGAGGAGGACGCTGACAGCTGTGTGACAGGCAGAGTGCTGAATGAGCTCAAAAACTGAGCTTACTGCACACATGTCTGTATCAACATTTACCAGAATTATGTGTTTAAAAGGGGAACGCAGCGCTTATGTGTATTCAAGACTTCATGAAACTCTTTCCCACATGATCAGGGGGCACTGTCACATGACCTCCAGCTTTAGGCAATATGAAGTGATGTGTTCTACATAATTTAATTTAAAACACATGAAATCAGGTAATGTTGTGTGTGTGTGTTTAAGCTTGTGCTAACCCATGACAGGGTTTTTGTGTGTGTATGTGTGTGTGTGTGTGAGTGTGTGTGTGTGTGTGTGTGTGTGTGTGTGTGTGTGTGTGTGCGTGTGTGAGATAGGGTTTCCTCATTAGTGGAGGCAGGCTGAATAATGCAGATAGGTGTATTGTTGTGGCCAATGGGCCAGGTGCTAATGTGGCTGTCTGAGGGTGGAGGGTCAGACACAGCATGACTTTAATGGATGTCACCATGGGAAACTGAAACCTGACCACTGGACTCGGGTGACACACCATCCTGCATGTGTGTGTGTGTGTTTGTGTCTCTTGCATCCCGTATGGTAAAGCATTAAGTTCCTCACTTATTAAAACACTTGCTGGTTCTCAGGGTTGAAAGACGTTATTTCCACGCTGATAGAATGCAGTACACATAATAGCATGCTCTCTGGTGAACCATGTTTTGCACAGTAAATACAGGGCATGTACAGCAAAGGTGGCGTTACATTCCTCTTGTCATGCAAAAATATACTTTTCTTTTGCATGAAAAAATATCCACAAAATATATAGATGTAATGATTCAAGTTTGTATCAGGGTTGTAAGCCGCATGCAGTGCAGGCGGTAGGCCTATGTGTGTGTGTGTGTGTGTGTGTGTGTGTGTATGTGCGTGATTATGTGCATGTGACATCAAATATCCTATCATTCCCTCATACTGCCCAGGGAGGCCATAACTGTGTCGACAGGCTTGTTGAGCTCTAATTTTAGCCTGTGATCGTTAGCGGTGAGTCCTGAGGAGTCCTGCCAACGTTTAATGAAATCTTCATTGGATGTGTTACACCGATGAAACGGCCTTAAGCACATGATAAACCAGCCACTTACGGGTTAAAGTGTTCAAACAGACAAAGATGACGAGATGAAAGCATCTTGCGAAACATTCAAGTTTTCTCACATAACTCATTCATTTTCTTTCCTGCGTGCAGAATTAATTTTTAATTTATGCACGAGAAACCCTGTTGACTGCTTACAATATTATAATTCAGTGTTGTTACTGATTTTGCTGTTTGTGCCTTGTGGTTTTCCTCTGGTGGCAGTGGAGACTCAGAGCAGAGCGCCTGCTTACTGCACCTCAAAGGTTAAAGGTGTTGCTAGAATGGAGACTGGGAATGACTGGCTTGAACCATACATAAATACACACCCTGAACTTAGCACATGTATCTGTACAAGGCAGAGGTTAGTAATTCAGCGGCACATATACTGTGCATAACTGCGTGCTGTGTTGGGGAATGGGTTCAACTAGTCATGGTTTAGTACACTAAAACTGTTTATTTAAAACAAATTTTTTCTTCCTGCGTAGTTGAAAATATCAATTGTCAGTTTGTAATGACAAAATACACTTTGAAAAAATAAAGAAATGTATACACATATATATATATATATATATATATATATATATATATATATATATATATATATATATATATATATACATAGATGATAGATGGAAGGAAGTATAGGTGTAAATAAGGATAAGAAGATCCTTAAAAAATCCTTAAAGTTATAAAACAATTTATCTTCAGAAAAGCAGTTTTGAGAATTGATTGTGAAAGTTCATTCTTGACCTTGGAAATGGTACTATGACGAGAGAAAAAAAAATCTTCACTTAAGGTCCGCTTGCTAGGTTTGGACCACATCAGAAAAAGGCATTTCAATCACCCCCTATATACCTCTAATCCTGTGACCGGATCTCTGTACTTAGATCACATAATCATCACAACAACTGAGTCAATGCCATCTACTGAAGAAGACCATGAGAGTGTTTTAAAGCTCCAGAAAAAGCTAGTAAGTGGATCTTAAATTCAGATTTTTACGGTTTCCACATGTTAGCAGGGAGTGATTTAACAATATTAATGTTTTCTGAAAGGCACTGATGATGGCTTTTAAATTCCTTCACAAATTTCAGTGTGATTAATCCGCTTAATTTGCTTTGCAGCCGCATTTCAACATAGGTACATAACCTGATGAAGTTTCAGTGTGCCTTAGTCAAAGAACCTGATACTAATCAACATGCAAAAAACACAAACGTGTCCTTTTTCTATTATGAGAGTTTAAGCTGGACCATCATTTGAATCTTGCAGTACAAGGAGTACCTGCATGTTGGAATCACAGCTCCCTTTAATGGCTTTAATGTTATTAACAACGTCTGGAGGAATGCCATGAAGTGTACAGACAGTGCCCTCTTTATTTAAGCCTAAGTTCATTCTCTTTCTATCTTACCTGCCCCCTTCACCGATCATTCCTTCCCTGCATCATACCTATGATGTATGTGAAAGGTCGGAGGTCAGACCATGTCTAAGTGCAAACTCTTGTCTGACACTGATGTTTGTTAGAGGCTGCCCCAACTTTCATCAAAGAGGGAAACCTTCAAAGCCTCGTGTAAGACTGTCACTCGCTCTTTATTTCTGCTCAGAATATTGCAATAATGAGGGGATCCTGGCTTATTCACCCCTCAGTTCATTTTAACATGATCAAAGGAGGAATGCAAAGAGATGTGGGTGGTTTTGCATTGCTCAGTAGTAGGTGATGATCTTACCTGAGCACCACATTGGTCGCCTCTGTTCTTCAAGAGACTCAAAGTGATCCGGATCCTTCGTCCAGTAGAGAGTCCAAAGGTCAGTGTGTCAGCCAGCATAAAGTAATAAAGTCAGAGGTCCTCTTAGACTGGAATAAATAAAAGTGTGCTCACGTTACTGTGAAGAGATAAATAAAGTAGCACTGAGCGACATGAGCGCAGACCTCGCACCATTCAGCTGGAGAGTGGAGAGAGAAGTGCTCTGCACAGGCAGCCACATGCCCACTGTGAGGCTGCATCAAACAGCAGGCGGCTTGATGTTCAGCTCCTTCATCTTCCTCACGGTCTCTTTCTCTCTCTTTATCGTGCACTTTTTTTCCAGATCCCTTTTAATCCCTTTCTGTGTTTCTCTGTATTGTCTGTGTGTTTTCCCTTCATGCCGTCACCTCTTTCCTGGAAGTGAAGGAAACAAGTGCATGAGATTCCAGAGGCTAATTCTGCTTCTTAGGACGGGGGAACCTAATATGTGAGGACAACTGTGGAAGGAGGGAGATACAGGCAGAGAGAGAGAGAGAGAGTGTGTGTGAGGAAAAGGAGGGGCAGGACAGAGAGGAGGGGTCCCAGCAACGGATGGCAGATCATGGAAACAAGGATTGGAGTGTGTGTGTTGTTGTTGAGGAGGAGGAGGGTGGCAAGTCGTTGAAACTTGAGATGAAGAAAATGTTGACATGGTGAAGCAAAGGGAAATATGATTGGCGGATGAAACAGATGGCTTGCAGGAACATATGTTACATCTTTTTTTTGGTTTGATTCGTAACAAGGGTTCCCACACAAATGGCTCTGCCCAACAGGTTTCTTTCTCAGATATGTTAAACAGTCTGTGGCTCTGATCAATAATAGACAAAAGTGCCTTAGTCACACAACTATTTAAACCACTCATTATATATCTGAGCAAAAAAATCACATGCACCTTTCTGATGTATGCACATTTGTGAGTTGATTGAAACCTGAATTACTTGTCAATCTTTCTGCTGGGTCATCATGTATACACTTTGGTCTTGGTCTTTCTTTTGGTGTTTTTATTCTGCAAATATGTCAGAATGAGAAGAATTGTGTTTTTATACAAATTTTTGTGGTGAAAGAGGTTACAGCAAAATGGCGTTACATTATTACAAAAATATAACCTATGCCTAACCCAAGTAACACAACTTGAGTTACAAAGGTGCTCTAGAAATTCAACAATGCAAAGGTTTGGACAATACTAATTTTTGGTTTTGGTTTATTGACAACATTCTAATTCATCAACATTCATTTTACTATCTTTATTTATGGCAGTATGGGGTTTTTGTTTGATTTGTGTGATGAATAATGATATTTAATTAGCTTGATATACCAGGAAGCAGACATTTCTGGTAATTCTATCCATGAACTGGTTCTCAAATGATTTCCCAGAAACTGTACTTATAACAGCATATACAGTACATCAGTTTCGCAATCTTAAAGCTGCATTAGCCACTTGGGCCAAAAATGCGTATTAGCAAACAAATAGTTGTTACACATCCAGAGGACACTGGGCAACATTATCATTCATTTAGTTTCCAATATTTACTCTGTCTTAGCTCTGTTTTTGGTCTCAACCATCTCTGGGGAAGGGAAATATCTGGCTTTTTAGCTGCTAAATGCTTCACTTAGTTCACCAGCTAGTCGCTCACTTTGACTGTCTGCTGTTTGGTTCCTGGGTAGTTTGTTTATGGTTGGTTTATTGAAGCTTTTACACTAAAAACGACCTTCTTGAGAGCAGTGGGAGCCAACTGACATGTTGCAAAACCAAAACAATGAGTTGAAAGACACTAAAACGGTCCATATAGCTGCAGAGTTGGGTGATAATTACCTGCTGATTTGTCACTACGAGTGAAAGTCGGTGCAGCTTTAAATTACATACATGATGGAGGATATTATATTGCCCACTGTAATAGATAGTTACATTTTCCTTTTTTGGTTGCTTCTAATAAGATGCTTCCTCGAGGCCACCATACATCCCTCCATACATTAACCACGTGATCAAACATGTGAACAACAAATTTAGGAAACTCTTTAATCTGGTTACAGTAATTGGAGTACAGTGTGAATGACGAAACACACTGATTGACTGAACTCTTGTTATCCACTCAAGCAGCTGTCTGAGGATGACGGCCTCCTGGAGCTGTTGCTTTATTTCAGTCACATTCCACAGTGCAAAGCATCCAACATCAGGAGGCCACACCAAGCCCAAAACACAGTCAGCCTCTCAGTCACAGCTCAATATGTCATCCAACAAAACACCAAAAGTGAAGCGCTGGAATAGCTGGGATGATGAACTTAAATGTAGATGGCTGTGAGATGAACACAGTCACACAAAATTTACAAACATGATACAGTTGGACTCCTGTGCGCTAGCATGTCCATGCCAGTTAAAGTGTAAATTCAGATTGAATATCATAAATGTGCTTGCAAGTGTCGTTTCAGAGAGGCAGAGGAGTATTAGGTGGAGGAGCAGGAGGCGAGGCCTGAGGTGAGATTGACGCATGGCGCAATGTCGAGTAAATGTCAGTCTAATTCTGATATGCTGAAAGGCCTGTGAAGAAGTCAGCGCTACTCTGCCTCATGCATTACAACCCACCTACAGAATATGAGGAATAAACGTGGGGTTAAGTACAGTCTATCAAAGCTATATGAACAGTTTAATGGCATTAAATGTGGGAAGTGCTCTTGTGCAAATGAGATAGGCTGTTTAGAAAAACTAGGTGTTTAATGCTAGCAGTAAAAGCAGTTATGACACCGTCCCGTCAGGCTTGGCAGGGTCCCACCATGACACCTCTGAGGAAGAGATGCCCATGTAAACTCGTAGTTTAATTTGAGACAGACACCTTCAGCTTTATTTCATTTGCATAATATGGAAACACACGCACACACACACACATACACATACACACACACACACACACACACACACACACACACACACACACCTTCTGGCAACATGCCACATAGGGGGTAAGGTTAAGGGACAGTAAACTGGAGCAGTAAGCATATTTCACCAGAGGGTACAGTTACACACACACACACACACACACACACTGATTCCTCACCTTCTCCCTCTCAGGGTCGCTCCTCTCTCTCTAAAGAATGCTCACCATTACATCCGGCAGAGTAATGCAGGACTTTGTGTTCCTCTGTTTCTCTGATCTATTTGTGGCTCGTAAGTTTTTACATACTTCTCCAGGCTAAATGTATTATTTTAGCTAACTGGCTTATTAGTTAATCAAGTCTTTATTGCCTATTTATGAAAGGGTTGTAACCTCACATAAAAATGAACCACACACCTGCAAGGAACAGCCACTGTACTATGCAAGCGGGATCCATCTGTTCTGTAAAGTGAGGCCAATGCGGAAGTGCCTTAAACCTGCATTTTTTCTATTGGCCAGCAGGGGGCAGCTTCATTGGTTGCAAAAAGTCTGATTGCATTAGACTTAGTGACAAAATTACCCTACTTCTCACTTGATTTATTAGCTTATTAAACAATTTCCTGATGAGGTTTTGTCTCAGTCGTTAGTTTCAAGTCTTCTTCAATACAACATGATGTTTATTTTGTAAATTAGGGTCCCATTTAGAGGAAAATAGATGTTAAAGCAGCACCATTGAAAAAACTGTTTAGGAGTCGGCTGTTAATTTTTTCCGGTTAGAAGATTTAGTTTTTAGCCCGTTTTTCGCTAGTCCAAATTAATATACCAGTTGTGTGAATTACGGATGCACCTTGCAAGCTAGCTAGTGCCACCCTCCAAATATTGTAACGTCCTTTTAATAAAAATCAAGATGGCAAAGGCCAAAATGCCAAACTCGAGACTTCAAAACAGTAGTCCAAAAACTAACGAGTGATGTCATGGTGACTACATGCACTTCTTTTATACTGTCTATGTTCCTGTGTGAAGAAATCTGGTCGGATTTTACGCATGTGCGCTCCCGAGACTCTTGCCTACTGATTCCGAACTGTATACACATTGACAAAACTGCAGCTAACGAAATGTAGTCAGCTCACACCAAAACAAGGCACAACACAGACTCCAACACAAACTCCATATAAGGATATAAAAACAACAAAAAAGTTTTATGTGCTGAAGCCCATCAGGCCAAACAAGAATCAGATCATCGTCAGGCAAATATCTTGTGATTTTGTTTTAGTTGGCTAATGCCGACCAGTTGCTAAAGTTTTCTGTCGCAAAATACTATAGTTTTAACATTTTAATGTTAGTGTTAACGTTATAGTTTTAACAGCTAACGCTATCCATATTACTATTCTGTGAACCACTGATATTATGTCAATCTGCTGTGTTTGCTTCATAACGTTAAATTTAGATTCATTGTTTTACTGATAGGTACACAGCTTCATGACCCACATAATATACAATAATGCAACATAACGCAGGACAACAATACACAGTGGAAGACCCATTCACTACAGTAAAGTTACTTACTGTGGACTAACTGTTATACTTAAAGGTGGCAACAATCTCACTTATAATGTTCAGTCTAGCACACCAACTGTTTCGTTATCATCCATTAAATTATTGCTATGCTGACATTGCTGAGTGAAAGATACACATTGGCTAAATGCAGTCAGTGTAGCGTTATCATGAAACGAGTATGGATTTGTTCAAATTCAAGCTGAAAAAAAATATGACTTTAACATTGCAGGGGGAGCTAACCTAAGTTTCCAGCAGTTTGTGAGATGCTGTCTTTTGTTACAGTTAGTCTCTGTTTTGGCTGATGCAGAGTGCTCGAGCACACGTAATCTGAAACCTCACCACTGGATGCTGCGGAAGACTACACTTGGCCCATTTAAATAAAAAAGGGAATATGTCACTGTGCAAACACACCTTTAAAAGTAAAAGTCCTGCATTCTAAATCATATTCAAATAAAAGTACAGTTAAATGTACTTGAAGTACTTTAAATAAACAGAACGCTGCCTGTCAGAGTTGTAGTATGAGACATAAGATATTATTAAATCATTAAATACTGATGGGTAAACATCGTTTTGATGCAGCAGGACAAGCACTTCAAATGTATGCAAGTACAGAACTAGCATTGCTCATCTATTTTTTTTCTCTTTACATTTTCTATTGAAAAATGGATATTGCGAATTTGATGCCTTCGATTCAACACTTTCTTCTTTAAAATGTTGTAGTTTATCCTAGATTTAGCATAAAGACTCATCTACATCACACACATTTGTCTTACTATCAATTTAGGCATTATCACACAAAATCAAAGGAACATTTATCAAACAATAACATTCAACCCAAATAAGAGTTGTGTTGCTGCCAGTTGTGTTGTTTTTCTACAATGTTTCTGCCTCCTTTTGCCAGCTGTGTGAGGCAGCACTCCTGAAGAGCACTGTCTGTTTTTGTTCTTTGTGTTTTTCCTCCTAAAGGATAAAAGCGCTGGCCACATCCCTCTTCCCTATTAGCCCTTGCTCTTCAGTGCCGCCTTTGAAGATTTAATCAGTCAGATTTCCTGGATTAATCCTTTTTCATGTCCTTTCACGGTAAATTATTACAGAGTTTGATATGATCGCTGGCTGGATAGAGAGGACGGCATGCAGATTTCTGATAGAGCCGAGTCCCCAGGTACCTTCATTAGCCTGATTATTCTCATCCAAACACACTCCACCAACAAGTTTACATGTAAATAGGTTAATTCTATTCCCACTCCTCACTCGCTGTGTCAGCACGCTGTTGAGATAACAGATGAGATCTCACCAAATGTTATCTGTTAATTCAGTCTCTACCTTGTGCAAAATTACTGTCAAATATAGAATTTGCACACTACAGAGGCTGAGAGGGGTTTTCCAGCAGATTTTGTTTAACAGACGACTGAATTTCACCCATTCATCAGCTGCAGAAAAGCCCAGCAGTGAAGGATCATGTCTTTCCAATACAGTAGTTCCAGAAAACCCCAGTCTGACTAAACAGTTACAGCAGGTTGTCTGATGGCGACACCTAGTGGCCAAATTATCCAAACACCATCAAATCATCCGTTTGATGTTTTAAGTTCAGCAAATAACTTTCACCACTTGGTGGCAGTGCAATTCTCCTCTCCTCATTTTTTAGATTCAGTACTGAGAAATGCATCCCATGGCACTCGTAATGCAATCCTCACTCCTCATGGGTTTATACAGTGCAGGATACTACTTTTTCCTGATCTTAATTTGAATTAAGATACTTTCATTGGTGCCTGCGTTCAGCACCATCAGATGCTTTTTTGTCGACTAAGTGCACAGTAGTTGCATGCTGTTGTGCAGCAGAGGAGATGAGGAGCTGCTGCCCTGACTGCCCCTCTCCCCTCAGGATTAGTGAGTTAATGCAACCATTTAGACAGTGAGCTCAGATCAGCTGCTTAATACTGTTTTATCCCAAATAACACAAGCATGCACGCACAATATGTGCACTTCCACAAACACATACCATACTGCACATGCATAAACTTACATATAGCTACTAAATCCAACTCACACACTTTATTATATATTATATTGTCGACTTGCAAATAATTATCAGGCAATAGAAAACTGCGCTCAGACTAATTTAATGTGAAATGTAAAAAAAACCTGAGTAATGCTTCATTTTATGGGTTCATAATTACTTTATAATTTTCTAATACTTTTCAAGAACATTTACCAGAAAGCAACTATATATATATGTAGGAATTACATAAAATGTGAACATTTGGAAAGTGGAAAGAAATATGGAAAGAACTCCCTATAAGCTGAATTGTATGTAAGCAAATTTCACATTATTGCACGCCCAGCTGATCTGTGCACTGACTTAAAAAAAATTGGTTACACTTGCAATCAAGTATGTGCAATTGTAGCGATTGAAGTCTCTATTTTTTTCTATAATTAGTACCAACTTATATTATCCTCAATGGGAAATTATTTATTGATGATTCGATAACCAAGGACCCTTTAACCAGATGAGATTAAGAATTTGTTTTTCTGAAGTGTCCTGGCCAAGATAGCAGTAGTATGAGACACATATCTGCTGCCATCATAGGCTCATCTAGATCAGAGTCACAGTCAAGGAGGTCAAGGGGGTAAGGGCGAATGCAGCCCTTCTTTTGTCTTGGGTGCAAAAGTGTCCTTTTCAAATGGAAAATCATTTGCCCCCTAAGACGTTGGTCTATCAACTGTCTATCATCTATCATGTGGATAAATAAGGAATATCCAATATATCCAGGGTCAGATGTCTGAGGATAGTCTGGGCCTTCAGAGAGATGCCCAATTTTTGTTATTCATCCTGCCTCTTCAAAGTTAGTCTCTGGTTCCCCTGGTTAGTAATGCAAATGCACTACACACACAAACACACATACGCATGCACGCACACACACATACGCATGCACGCACACGCACACACACACACACACACACACACACACACACACGCACAGGCTTATACTAATCCTTGCAAAAACAAAGTGATATATTTCTCCCAGCGCAGGTCAAGCGTGGGATGTTCATCAGCATGTTTATCAGGATTACGAGCATTTCATGCATAATATAACCTCTAACATCATACTTACCAAATGCTCACTGTTCTAAATGGAAAGATGTAGTGAACATTGTACAGAAATACACAGGAAGATAAGTTGACCAGCAACAAGATGATCCAACTGACTCTTTCAGACCATTCCCACCAGTGAGCCATGACCCAGTGTGACCTTGTGACCCCCTCTAACTGACCTCTCAGTGGGTGGCCTTCAGACTGACCAGCCTGGAACATGAATCAACAGAAGTGGCTGCTCTTAGATCAGATCTTTGTTATTTTATTTAATTGTTTCCTCCTCCTTTGAGAGTACATTTCCAGGACGATATTTTTCTGCTCAGTCAGTTGCTCTTTTTATTAGAATTTTCTCTTTTCCACTTGTTGTCATTCAATGTCTATTCTCACATTTTCATTCTCAGACTTACGCCTGCTCCACCATAAAAAAGGATTTAAAGGCCAAGTCATGCAAACACTATAAATTTTGATTTAGGTATTATGTTCCTCAATGTCTGTGTGTGTATATAAAAGGTAAAAAGTATAAATGTGCTGTGTATGTGTATATTACAAATATGAGTGTTAAATTGTTGTCTGAGGGAATGTCACGACAGGATTTTACTGTCCGAGTGTCAATGAGGAAGAAAGTCTGCATGACCGGGCAGCAATGTTAATCATAAATCTTTATCTTACAGTCCTGCCTCGCACATCCGTCCCTTTCATTTAATGACGTCGGAAGGATTAGTGCAGCTAAACCACCGAGATCTGGAGAGAAAAATGAGAAACAAAGTAGGGAGAAAACAGGATACCTTGCTGATGATGGCACTGCTGAGTCTATCTATCTATCTATCTATGTCTGTCAACACAGAATCCATGGACTGATTGAATTTTTAATATTTTAATAACATCACATTTTTGAAGACAAACAAAAATGAAAAAGGCTAAGACAAATTACATGGTATCCAATGCAAAATTTGTTGGAAACTAGATATTCATTTTCAGAACGTTAACCTGAGAATGGCATTTTGGCTTCTTCATCTTGATCCCTCGCTCCATCACTCCCTCCCTATATATTTTCTTCCAGTTTTAAAATCAAAACATCTTCCCTCCGTAGACAACACTTTCCAAAGACCAGCTACATCGTGCTGGGACCTACCTCTGAATGTTTTGAGTGCAAAACATAAAATACTGTCATAAATAACAAAGAAAAGTTGACACAAAAGAAATGTAAGAGATAAACTATCAGTCTAAGTAGCAAACAAAAGAGGCATTGACCACAAATATATACAAAAGGAAAACCAGACACACACCTGCACATCAGAACAAAGTCCACATATGCTGTATTAAATTAGAGAATAAATAGAAATACTTTTAATTTATGTAGATTATCTGATATTACCAAAGCTAAATTAGAAGTGCTTGTATCACAGTAACAGGACATCTGGTAAAAATGGCCAAAGCAACATTTTCTGTTAGGACCCTTGAGGTCATTTGGTAATCTTTCTTCTTTTTTTTTTAAAGAAAATGTATTAGTTTTACTCAAGCATGTTCTAATGTTAACAATGTTCAGCGGTGCTAGACTAAGTGCACCACACATGTAAACAAACCATTTTTGTTCTACAGTTTCTCTACTACCAGACTCATCCTTGAGTCTTAGTCCATGAGACATCAATGTCAGTCAGTGTTCATGAAGGATCAAGGAGCAAAGACGAGGCAGTCAGGTTCGATTGATGGCAGAATCGACCCTCCTGATCTGTCTTAGTCTCTGTAGACGGAGGTTATCTGTCGGGGGGGCATGTGGGGTGGATGGTAGGAGTCATATGGTCCCTCTAAGTGTACGTCATAGCCGGTCTGAGTCTGATACAAGCCCTGGTCCACAGGGGTGGGGGAGAAGTGGTGTGGGGGTGGGTAGTGGGGTGAAGGCTCCTGTTTGGGCACCAGGTTACTGCTGATGCTCAGAGGTGGTGTAGGGGGGCCATCATATGGAGGGGTCCCCACACCGCCAGCGTTATATTCATTAGGTGAGTGATTCTGGTACACTCCTCCTTTCATCGCCCTCAGGTGAAGCAGGTGAGCAGAGTCAAAAGTGCCGTAAGGCGGACTTGGCAGGCCTGGAGAGGAGTAGCTCACTATGCCACCGAGAGAAGTTGGTGCTGCCCGAACTCTGTGCGTGTCCTCAGGCCTCATCCCACCACCAGGAGAAGGCCCCAGCTGCAAGCAGCCAGCCACCAGGTTGGTGGTGGGCTGTGAGAGGCCCTTACACAGCGTCTCCATGAAAGCCCTGCTCTCTGTGGAGAGGCCCCCCTCCAGGGCCTCAGACAGAGCGCAGATGTAGTTGCGGGCCAGCCGTAATGTCTCGATCTTGGACAGTTTCTGTGTTTTGGAGTGACAGGGCATGATGTTGCGCAAGTTCTCCAGTGCATCGTTTAGACCGTGCATACGTGAGCGCTCCCTGGCGTTGGCTTTTACACGCCTCGCACGGAATCGCTCCTGCCGGCCCTTGGTCATCCTCTTTTTCTTGGGCCCTCGTCGTTTGGACTCGTTTTCATCAGCCTGTCCCTCCTCCTCCTCCTCCTCCTCCTCCTCCTCTTCCTCCCCGTCTTCCTCAGCATCCTCACTCCCCATCTCTCTGTCCTGTTGGCTCACTCCACCTGCTCTGTAGCGGTGCGATGAGACGGACACGTCTCCATCAGGTGAGCTCATGTCTCCATCCATCCACTGCAGAGGGCTGACAACCTCCTCTCCCTCGCCTTGTCTCACATATGGCTTAATCATCATAGTACTCTAGAAAAAAGAAAACAAATTTGTCAAACATGTGTGCTGTGGTGCTGACACGCTTACAATCCTAATACTGTAGAAACTTTCTCACATTTCAGAAAAACTAGGAAACGTTTTAATAACGTCCACCACAGCGACTCAGATTGCTTTTATCATTTGAGAGAATCCTTTATGTTTCTGTTCTGTCTTTTCAGTATTATGTAATTATGTATTTCATATTCGCTCGTTACATTATCATATATTTCACTAGAGGTCAACTTGGCTTCACAGTGTTTTGGGGACCCACAAAACCCATTCTTATTGAGGGTCAAAATCTTTATTGCATTATTATACTCTAAATTAATGACTAGCAGGATCATCAGCATTATGTTGGTTTTATTGCAAAGAAAAACTTTGTTTCATTCATCACTTAGGCTACAATCACAACATAAGAGAAAGAAAGTTTTTACTCAAGCACTGCATAGTATTTGTACTCAACTTTAGTATTTCTGTTTTATGCTGCTACACTACTTATCAGAGGGAGCTATTGTGCTTTTTACTCCCCTACCAGTGACTTTGCATATTCTTTAAATACAAAATGATGACTTTATAAAATGTGATGTACATATATATATATATATACAACACATTAAACTACCAACACCACCTCAACCAGCTAAAACATAATCACGATGCGTTATGATATTTCATCCATGTCAAGGCATCTGTCATAATAGTTCAATATATTAATACTTTTGGAGCATTGTTACATGGTGGTATTGCAGGTTGTTCTTGTATAAATATAAATAAAGGATCTGAATACTGCTGAAGAACACCTGACAGCATTTGTTTAGACTCAAAAACTTCTTTATAGTGGGAATTTTAGGTAATATATTTCAGTATTTTAAGACTGAATGTGTTTAGATTTGATTAGTTTTAGGCCAATAAAAATAAAAGAGGATTGTTTTTCCACCAGTTTATTCCTCACAGTGTGAAGACCACTTAGGCTTTCTGCAGCTTATGCAATTAAAATTGACAGAAAATACGATTGATAATTAAATTTATTCATTAACAGTTAAAATCAACGTGGGTCTTTTACAGTCCTTCTTTTTGAAACCTGTTCATATTTTTCTGGATGTTGAGGGGTGCATTAGAGGGGCTCATGACCTTGGTATTTCAAAACTCCTGGTTGTAAAGGAAACACCTGGAGGCAGAGAATGTCAAAATTTCATCCACCAATAATATAATAATGATAATAACCTAGTAAGTATTTTGTAAACCGTGACTGTCAGCAAAACGGGCCGGACAGTTTCAGCACCGGACAGTTCCCCCTGTCGCGCGCTCCTCTGCCACAGGTGTTGGTGACTGATAGACCGACACAATAACGCGCGGGGAAGAGCGCATCCCCTAGACGATAACCTTTGTGCTAAGTGATGACTATTTGAATTTTCATATGCATTATCTATTTTTATTCCTTCTCTCCCCCCCGCTCGGGGTAATCCCGGTCAGTTTGTGAACTGGTAGGCTAATGCCCCGGCGAGATAAAGTCACCGACAGGACTTCAATCTGGGGCAGCGCAGGATTTGCTCCGTGGATGAAGCGGCCACCATGGGATTAAAAGAAAGATCGACATCCCCAGATCAGCAGACGACTCAGATTGAATTGAAATCAGACTTTTCCAAACGCAGAAGTATTAGTGTCTATAGTCAATTGCGTGCTTGAGCAGCTATTTGATCAATGTTGACTGAAGCATGTAGAAATATGATTGATTGATAATATATAGGCTACAGATTTTTACACGAGACTATTGCCCGTTGACTATAGGTGTTTTAGCTAGAGACCAAAGCTGCAAGGCTGTGCCAAATGCAGCTTCTTCGTCAAAAACTAACAAACAAAAAACGCATAGGCTAAATAGCGATTGATCTGGATCAGAACTATGATCTGTTTGCCTGATTAACACATACACGCACGCGCGCACACTCACACACACACACACACACACATACATACACAAATCAGCCTTATAAAGTCCTTCAGGTTACATAGCCTAAATAACTTTTTTAAACTTTTTTGTAACATACCCAAGCTGATGTGTCTCGGGACCTGCTCAGGAAGTTTGGCAGATGATGTGTTTCTTTTCTCCGCGGATCGCAGTTTTGCTCTCTCTCTCTCTCTCTCTCTCTCTCTCTTTCTCTCTCTCTCTTTCTCTCTCTACGTCCGCTGTCCAACAGTGGTGAAGTTCGGTGCAGAGCTGTCCCACAGAGTCTTAGCGTGCGTCACCCTGCGGGGGCTCTGGGTTTTAACCTCGACGTTTGAAGCTCCTCCTACTCCATCTCCTCCTCCCATCCAATTCCTGTTGACGCGTTTGAGCTCGCGCGTGGCCGGCCCGTGTCTCGACCCGCTGCAGCTCCGTGTGTGTGTGTGTGTGTGTGTGTGTGTGTGTGTGTGTGTGTGGAGGGTCAGAGAGATGTGCATAAGCTCACTGAAATACTCCAGACAAACAGGAGAGGCCCGGGCCTTTGTTGCTGCGTGAGGGCGGCCGCCAAATCTGCAGTACGTTTGCATTGAACGGAGGAGAGACGCGCTCAGTCGGCTGAGCCTAACTGTATGTGACAGCTTGAAGTTGCGTGTGAGCAGGTGTTTGCGCCATATCGCCCTCTTTTCAGCCATCCATCTCTCCGCACTGCGGAGACAGACTGTTGAACAAGTTAATTTCACCCAAGAGGCAATTCTGACCAGACGGGCGATTGGTAGTCATCTTTGGGACTCATTGCATGGCCTCCTCTCCCTGCAGTATGTGGGTCCATGCCTTTTAGATTTACAGCAGCTTAAATCATTATAACCCGTATTAAATGTTCAAACATGACATGCTTGTCAGTATTTGTGAGTGGTGGACGAAGTACTCACATCCTTTAAGTAACATTTGAAATACCACACTGTAAAAACATTAGTAGAAGTTATGCATTCAAAATTTTACTTAAGTAAAAGCACTATTATCAAAAATGTATCAAAAGTAAAAGCACCCATTGTATTTTGCCTGCATCCATACTGATGTATTATTGTGGATTATGCATTAACATGTAAGTAGTATTTAAAAGTTGCAGCTGGTCAAGGTCTTTTCAGCTTTATACACTGATCTTTAAGAATGGAAAATCTGCAAAGTACCACGACACATAGAAAAATAAAAATGCTAATAGAGTGATGCCATAGAAGAACCATTTTTGGCTCTGCAAAGAACCTTTCAGAATACGGCTCTTTTTATGCTAAAGCCATTATATACCATGTAACATTGTCTGACTCATGATGCAAAGTATAAATATTGATGCAGCAGAACAAGAGTACTTATTCTTGTTCTTTGTCAAACAGTTCGGTGGGATATTGTGGTGTGTTATGAAGCTAGCAGCTAATGTAGCCTCGAGTTACTAGCTTCAAGCAGAGATGAGCAGCAGGCTACAGAGATCTGGTAAACTCACCTCTTTCTAGCTCCACACCTCCAGATTTCTTTTTGTTCAAACTTGTAGTCTTCAGGAATTTTCTCAAGATACCAAATATTGTTTTCCTGTGATAACAGGATAATTTTCTTCTGGTCTCGAGATAACAAAACTGTAGTTTAACACAGTGGTTGGCAGGAAAGTTTCTTAATGGTAATTTTGGTATAGATTTTCAGTGTCACTGGTTAGCTCAGTTTCTTAGAGCCCAGGACTCATAGCCTGAGGGTTGTGTGTTTGATAATAAACAATTTTCCCCCCTTTTTTATGGTTTTTATATTCCTCTTCAACAAAGTTCTTAAGAGGAGACTGTTTCACTTGCTCACAATAAAGCACACGCTGGCAATTGGTCCACATCCATCAACCTATGGACTTTTCATTTCCCCATCATTTCCAGGCAGAGGAAATTCCTGCGTTTTTCATTCAGGGGAATCAGTTTAACGTTACACATTTCCTGATGGCTATTTTGGAACCTTTGAAATAGCTGTTGGGAATGTGTGATTGGATTCCCCTGAATCTCCTCGTAACAACTTTGCTGAAGAGGATAATAAAAAACACACAAAAGAAGAACAAAAAAGATGTAGTGAGGTACAGCTATTTACATGTCCTGTGCTCTACCAACTGAGCTAACCAGTCACATTGACAAGTACTATTAAATAATCGTAAAGAAACACACCCACCCCTGTATTCAGCTACAGTTCGTTATCTCGAGATCACGAGAAAATCATCCCATTATCAGGGGAAAACAACATTTGTTATCTCAAGATCTCAAGATAATCATCCTGTTATAACGGAAAACGGAGTAAAAAAAGTATTTGAATGGATGGCCGCTTAGGGCTACTGTACCAACCAATGCTGACTAGAGTGACATAACAAAAGTTGACATGTCAATAGCTCTCAGATAACTTGATCATTAAACCAAACTTTAAACGTGCACTTGTTCTTCAAATCATAAACTGCAACACTACAAACTAATTACGCATTCACAAATTTTAATTTTGTTTATGCTGACCAAGGACGAAGGAAATGAGTGTCTGGACTTTTGGCTCTTGATTGAAACATTGTGCCTAAACACCCAGTCAGTGATTTCAAAATATGTAGATTCTCATGTTTCAGAGCTGGTGAAGTATCTAAAAGGAACATAAAAGATATCTGTGTCTAAACAGGACAAATTTATGCTCAAAGATCATTTCATGTCCTTCTTAGTTCACCTGTTAACTCACAACCAAAAGGCTTGTGACCGACAGTTCATCTGTGATTCAGATCATGAAACAGATAAAATAATCACATAAATTCAAGATGTACATTTGGCATATGCACACTAATTCAAATTGCAAGGAGTGATTGTAATGCCTCTCATTGTTTAAACAATGCGGTCAGATTACAAGAATAAAAACATCTTGTTTTATACATTGTCGATGAGAGTACCACAAATAAATGGTCATAATCTGTCCTTGAACTACACTGATGTTCTGTGACAAAGGAGTGAACAACAACAGGGTATCTAGTTGACACTCATCATCACTGATGGGGGAACAGAGAGGCATGCTTTAGAAACAGGGCACCACATGCTCTAACAGAGAGGCTTGAGATAGGTTACAAGGTAATGTGCACACCCAAACGATGTGCTTCTCATTCTCCCGCTCATTCCCAGGCCGACCACCTTACCCATTGCTTCTCCCCCCGGGGTCTTTGCCTTTCCTATTCCACACCTGCAGCCTGAAATGGGAATAGCAGAGCAGGGCCATCCCCTGAGTGGAACTAGCAGGGGAATATGATAGCTGAGGCCTTGTGTCCCCATTGTGTGTACTCCTAACACTGTTTATGATACTAAAATAAATTAGAATTTGTGTTTTATTTAGCTTTATGGGTATCAGTAGCGTCCCAACTTGCTAAATACGATGTTTGTCATGATTAAACTGCTCTTTTTTGCTCCTATATCATTTTATTTTCAGTTTGACCCACTTACTGTACATCAGCCAGTCTTCATGTTCCACAAGTGGTGCTCAAGTGTAGCACTGTATGTATGCCATGATGTCCCCAGGTCCCTCAGTGCTGACCGCACATGATGAAGTCCTGCTGCAGATGGTCTTCTCTTAAACATATCTCTTATTTTAACAGTCTGTGGCTCAGATGCTCATCTATCCTCTACTGGCTGCTCAGCTCACTCAGCATGTTCACATTGCTCAGGAGGACACTGCCTCCCTCACCTTTTCTAGATATCTTTGTGAGGTGGGAATTTAGTTTATTAGAATGTAAAATATGAAGGACTGAAAACTTCACTCCAGTACACACACAAACATGACCTTCCTCTGAATCCCCAGAGTTTCTGTTTGTGACAGTGGGGGCAAGTGGGTTTTGTCCATCTGTCATACTGGAAGTCCTCAGAGAGATGCCAACGCCACAGCATGAGGTGTGTGTGCATGTTAGTGTGAACATTTGTGTCTAGGGTAGAGGATGTCTTGCATGAACAGCAATCAAGAGAATTTTTCTTCCTACAATTGCCAGCAGCCTTGGATATACTTTTATTGCAGCAAATCTATAAGAAGGTTCCTTCTCTCACTCTGCATACATTTCAAGATGTATACCATTGGTAACAGTAATGACAATATGGTCATCAAATTGTTCAGAAAGCATACAATAAACTCCAGAGAATGAACGTTGCTCTGTATTTCATGGTCCCCCATCAACTTTAGAATTGGCCAGCATCTAAGCCAAACTTGAACCTCCCTTCAGCCCAGCACCAACCCTGGGGACACAGGGGTGATGTTGACCATGTGTCCTCCTACTAACCATCTCATTGATGGACCCCACAACTGGGTAAAATAGACACCCCCCTCTGCCTGAACCCCTAAACCCCCTTAACCCTTCTCTAAACCCTCTGTTGGCCCCCTGTTGTGCGTGCTCATTGGCTGACCGCCTTCAGGCGTCCCTTTTCCACGGGTCCATTGTCTGGCCCCATAAGCAGCTTTGTTTCTGCATGTGCAGCTGGGCTAGCCTGCGCAGCTATTAGCCACAACATGCTAAAGGGAGAGCGGGATAATATAATTACAAAACAAAAGTCAGGTGGCTCACCAGATCTGCCAGGAGGAGCCCATTTGGGGGAGATGCGAGGACACGCTGGCGGGTGGCCAGCTATAATTCGATTATGAAGTTGTGTGAGTGACAAAAGAAACAATTGAATCTTTTTTTCTTTCATTTGCCCCACTGTGATTTGATTTGATTCCACTGGGGCTTTAAAAGAGGGCAGTGTGAAAAGAGAGAAGATTTACTCTTCTAATTTCTAGTCACCAGCTCACAAAATGTGATATGGCCTGACCAAACAGCAAGAGAAATTCTTCCCTGGGCAAACTATATTGTCATGTTGCTGCAACACCTTGACTACATGTGAGGCCCAAATCAGAAGAATCACTGAAGGCCACAGTTATTCTGCGAACTGACTGGTCTTGTGCTCTTGTTTTGCATGAATGCACACAGACTGGTAGACAATGGGATCAGTGGCAGATCCATCTCCTGTAATACTTTCTTCAAACAGGGCTGCAAGTGTGTCCCCCTGTTCTGTCAGCAGACCAGAATTTATCCTGTTAGTCACCCTAGATGAGTGAAAGAGTAAAATCAACCCCCATCCCAGCTGGGCACACACACACACACACACACACACACACACACAAGGATGCACCCATTCAGGCACACACATAGACACACACATGCACACACACTTAGCCGCCCACTGGGGAGTTACACACAGCTTTATGGACAGCTGATAAGAACAGGTTTAGCTGGTGGCTACTGTTTGAAGCAGGTCAAGCAGAACAGGATCAGTTAATGTCGTTTTGTTTCTATAGTTCGGACTGCAAAAGACTGCATTTTGTTTTTTTGTTGTGTTGTTTTATAAGACAATAAGCGATTGTGTCAGATGCACACATGCTCTTACTACTGAAAGGTTGGTGTCTGTATTGTGCCCATCCAGGGTATGTAAACACCCATTTTTTTGCCCCATTAGGCAGATTTCGATGGTGCCCCTGGGAGAACACCACATTCTCTTGCTCTATAAGACTACTCGGAAAAATTACACTGCAGATTAGTCTGGTTTACTGTTTTATTTATGCAAGTGGGCATGCATGTGCCAGAGTGGGCCACTTCTGAAAAGAAACAATATGAGAAGATGTATTCTTTTTTCCATGTTTTGGGAATCAAGATAAGCTTTTGAATAATTTATCTCACATTATATCTTTTAACTTTTAAAATGAATAAGGAGACTCCTTATGCAGACTCTTCTGTGGGTTACTAATTGTTTAGGAGATGGCAGCTTTAGTTAGTGGGAGTTGCAGGATAAGCAGAGGCGATGAACTTCTTCTTATCACCATAGAAAGAATTATCCCAGGTGTAAGTTTGGATAATGAGCTGCTTCCCTCCCAGGCTCAGACGACACCTGTGGATAAGGGGCAATAAAAGATCTCAATCAGAAAAGATCCACATGTAAGACAACATCACAGGACATCTAGATGTACTCACTGTTTCCCAGGGCGAGTGATGTAGCAGAGGCTGTATAAGGCAAAGTCAAATTCAGGGCTGGAGCCAATGACTGCAGAACCGACCTGCTTGAAGTAACCGTCCCACATGAACTGCATCCCCATGACATCAGGGTAGGTAGTCCACTGAGAGCAGGTGAAAGAAAGAAAGACAGAATCTGAAGGGAGTGCTACACATCACAGTATAAATCAACATGTTGAGCATAAATCATATTGGATGCTTACAGGTCCATCGAAGCTGTGGCTGTAGTAGTTCAACTGTCCTCTTTTCTCGAGAAGGTAAAACTGGATCCAGTTGTGAAAACCAGACACCTTTCCTCCTTTGATCTCTCCTATTACAGAATATGTTTATTATAATCACAAAGAAAAAATGTTTGCAAAACATCTGTGATGAAACAAATCTGCTTTGTCCGCACCTACAAAGATGTGTTCAAAGCCGCTGGAGTCCAGCTTGTTGTTGTTGCGGGAGTACAGACCAAACCACATCATCTTCAGGTCCTCAATGAACGCTTCCTCTGATGCGTAGACGCCTTCAAATACAGAATCACACACATTTAAACACTAGAGCAGAGGTTTTCAAATTGTCAGGCACAAGTTTAGGTAGGGAGCGTGGACGGAGAGACATGGGGCAAAGATACTGCTTTGGGGTGAAAGGGCAATTAGGATACTTTAAAACCCTTAGCAGCAGATCACAGCCATTTGCACTGAATCTGAAAACAAACACATGGTATACATACTTTTAGATTCAGTGCGACTTTTAAAAGACGGGCACAGAAATTACGAAAACTACGTTCTTTATAACTACACAACTTTCCTAAGAATCCAGTGATAGTTGTCTGTGCATCCATGGGTAATCTGCAAACAGGAGCTGTTAATGGCTAGTTCTACTAGTTCTACTTTTAATGTCGATAAAATGTAGACAAAAGAATCTGTATCTCAAGTTACAGCCCCCAGTCTAACTCAATGACTCAACATTATACCTCCTGGGGTCCACATTATCAGAAATACCCTGAACTACCATTACCAGACCTTACCCTTGGTGTAAAGGAAAGCAAACAGCTCTCTGCCCAGCTCGGTGTTGGACATGGTTTCCTTGACGAAGGCTTCCTGCTCAGCCAGCTGCTGGGGACTGAAGTCCTCTGTCTGTCCAGTCATCCTGTGGTAGTTGTCCAGCACAGCCAGGAGAGCAGCGTAGGTGGGTCTGGAGAATAGAGCCTTCTCATCCAGGTATTGGAACAAGCTGGAAGCACAAAAACAGGCACCAAATGACGGGGGGGGGGGGGGGGGGGGG
>NC_060167.1:22927922-22934587 GCF_021292245.1 Micropterus dolomieu
GGGCAAAGTGAGAGAGCTGTTAATAAGATTGTGTAGGCTGCCTACTCACACTCCAGAAGAGAGATCTTTCTGGGAGCTGGTCTGAGAGCCTGGCACCAATGCCTGAGGGTCAATGATCAACTCTGAGGCTGAAGCCTTGTTTGAATCCAGAGCATACAACGTCTCAGAGAGAGCCTTGATCTCAGCATCAGTGATCACAGTACCTCCACCTCCCTCACCTGCAGAACCTCACAAACACAAATAATGGAATTACCAGTAGTGACACGTTATTAGGTACATTTACTCAAGTACTTAACTTAAGTACAAATCTGAGGTACTTGTATTTTACTTGATTACTTCCATTTTGTGCTACTTTATACTCCCACTAAATTTAGTAGAAAATACTATACTTTTCACTCTACTACATTTATCTTTACAGTTTTAAGTCTCTTTTCAGATTGAGATTTTACACATGTTATGAAGAGACTGTGTAATCTATATATAAATACAATGTGAAATACCCTACTATTAGATTAAATCTTATATATATATCATAAAGCATCACTTTAGTAAAATAGTTCCACCTCAACCAGTTACAACCTTAAAATGCTGTTTGCATAAGTAATAATAATATAATAACAATAATAATATAATAATACACTGTGAAAGGGACCATTTGCTATGGTGAGTTTTTACTTTTCATGTAGGCTACATTTTGTATATAATACTTCTGTGTTTTTACATAATTAAAATTATGAAAGCAAGACTTTCATTTAACGTAGTACATTTTTATTTGCAGTACTGATACTTTAACTTACTTCTGCCACCACTGTGTATTACAGTAGAAGGGGGGAGCAGGCTTAATTGAGGGAAGAGTAAACTGAACCTTTTTACTCTCAATGTGTTGTGTAGCACAATAGTGACACCCACTGGTCATCTACTGAAAGAAGATTTGACCAAGAGAGGCTGGCCAGACGACCCAACAGTGGTGTAAGAAGAATTCAGACCCGTTAACTACTTAGCCTAGATAGAAGTACCGATACCAGAATGTAAAAATACTCCATTATAAGTAAAAGTCCTACATTTAAAATCGCCCTTAAGTAAACGTAAAAGTAGCATTTTACTGTTGTAGCTGGTCGAGATGGAGCTAATTTGAACTAGGCTATTTCATGTAATTTAGGCCCCTAGGACACAACTGAGGGGTTGTTGGATGAATAATGTGGCACAAAACAATTAACAAAACAACGATCTAGTACAGAACTTTGTTATATTTATTTGGACTCTTTGACAGATGCAGAGCCGCAAACAGTTATTTAGATGAAACCATAATAATCTATTTTTTTGCGGAACTGGTAAAAACTCATCTGAGTGAGAAATGGAGCTTTTCAGTGCACCACGGGGCTCATTGTTTGACTGCTGACTGTTTAGATTCAGTGTCCTCCATGTGAAAGTGACCAGGTGTCATGTGCAACACAAAAGGTAGAAACTAACGATCAGTGGCGATATATCCTGTGACACGCGAGACGGGGTCATGCTATACGGTGACGCGCGTGATTGGAGAAGTTTCTTACTGTCACAGACGGCTGCGTAGTCGCTGCAGCAGTTGTTGTGCTGGGCGCACTTGGAATTGCAGTGGCACTGGTTCTGAGAGTTGTATTTCTCACCACATCTGCCTTTACACGATGTGGCTGCAGCTAGAAGGAGAGGAAACACGTTTGCGACAAGAGGCAAGGAAACATTTTCTACAGACGTCTTCAATGAGTTCATAAAACAACAGCCTGCTTTTGTGTCTCACCTTTACATACTTCAATGAAGTCTGAGCAACAGTCGCTGAAGCGCTCACAGGAGGAGTTACACTGACAGGAGAACGTGTTATCTGTTCCGTAACCACACCGACCCCGACATGAGTCCAGTGTGTCTGTGAATCAACAGGACAGATTGGCCGCAGTATGCCTAGTCTACATTAAATCCTATTTGTAACTGGTTATTCTGTAATAATATGGTGATATAGATCGTAAGGAAATGTCTTACTGCTGTATCCCTGGTAGAACAGGGTCATCCAAAGTGCAAGGACAGCAATGACTTTCATCTTGGCCCACCTGCAACCTGAAAATAAGGTGAACTGCTAACTTGGTCTCCCTTTTATAGCAAGTTTCACCCGACCAATCCAAACGTACTGCCATTTACTTCATCGTGATCCTGTCTTGTTGGATTAATGATTTGTGAGTTGTAGAACAGATCCTCAATAAAAAAAGTGGTTCTGTTGACTTCAATAATGTCAACAGAAACCTGATCTCACAGAATTGTGAAATGACCACTGCCTCTTAAACCCGAATTAGCCTACGTGATGTTGGCAATGTAAATATTCGTGCTAACAGTGTAGGAGTAGATCAAATTATGCACAGACAAAAAAGACAAACTACTCTTATATCATGTGAATGTGACTGACATAATGTTTCAACCACAGATTATCTTCCTCAGTTAAATGTGAAGAGGTGAACACACCTGTAGCCTATTCAAGAGGCAAAAAATTATGAAACATCACAGAATTATTTCCTAATTTTTGATTTGTTTGCCAAATCATATTTTATTATTGGGGACAACAAGAAAGAATTAATATTTTTAAACAATCTTTACTTATTGGAGTACTAACAGACTATAATGTTAATGCAATATTTTGTAATCACACTTGATGGAGGCAAACAGGGAATACTGTCCTGTTGTAAATGTGGTTGGTTATCTAAGCAGGAAATGATGACTTGTCATTTCATCACAAATACATATATGTTCACTGCTTTACCTTTGCCTATAAAGGACATTTGAAATAATTCTAGTCACATCCACATCAAATAAAAGACTTTGGGGAAATGACCTTTTTTTTCTCACTAAGTTACTCACTAGACTACTCAAGTATTTTTTTTAGTAAATACTTTTGTACTCTTACTCAAGTAGTTATTTTGATGACCACTTTTACTTCTACATGAGTAGGTTACTTGTTTTTGCAAAGTAACAGTACTTTTACTTGAGTACAGTTTTGGGCTACTCAACCAACCTCTGTTGGCACCACTGAAACAACGGCAATAAAAAACCTAATCAGGTTGGTCAAAAGGTGATAGAGTAACTTTTACTCTATCAGTTCTATGTGAAACTGCACACCTGCTTAGCACAAGTATGAATAAGACCATATATTGGTGTGAACTGTGATAATGGCTGCCATGTTAAATTTTATAGCTTTTTTGTGACAATTTATTGATATATTTTCTTTTGAATTAAACTGTGAAGCTGAATGTGTATTTTAGCCTGCTGCATTTTAAGGCTGTAGGCCTATTGCCCAATAAAACCTTAAATTTATAAACTATATTTACACAGGATGTCCCAGTGTGACCACATGCTGTATTTCACAAGGTTAAGATAACTCAGAATAGTTCCACTGCCTCAGTGTCCCTGCTCATGTTCACGTGCTCCCACTGCAAATACCAAAGACCCATGTACATCCTTTAAGTTATGCATATTAGCCTACACAGTAAATCGTATTTGGGTGGAAAGTAACTAAGTAAGTACATTCACTTAAGTGCTGCATTTACGTATAATTTTGAGGTAGCCCACTTGTAGGGTAGAGTGTCTCCATTTAATGCTACTTTATACTTCTAATTCATTATATTTAAGAGCTATAGTTGGTACTTATTTTAAGATTAATTAGTTTAAATTACGATTTAACATAGGCCTACAAAACATAGTTTATAAAATATGGTTCATTGTCAGAGATTAAACTAACCAAAATAGCCTATATAAAGTATTTAAAATTAGCTCCACCAACTACAATATTATAGTGCTGTTTACATATTAATACGTCTGTAGTAATGGTCCAATGCAAAACACTAACCGTAGCCACACTGCATAATAAGTACTTTTACTTTTGATACTCTTTCAGATGCTTTCAAACAGAAAATGTAAAAAAAAAAAAAAAAAAGAACTTGACTTTTGATTTTTTAAGCAGGAAGAGACTTCAGTTTAACAGTAGAACAAGAACGGTTGCATTGCATTTTCTCCTGGGAATTGCTGCCTTTCTGTCTGTGCAGTTTAAATCACTATTGTCCCCCTAAAATAATTCCACTAGTGAATTAGAAAAGGTGGATAAAGTGGGAAATACTGACTTTTTTAGGTGATAATCACGCAAACTACCGATCACATGTTGCTCCAATCATTACTCCCGTACTGTAGAGGGCGCTGAGCAGTCATAAGTAACTTTACATAGACTCTTTTGGCCCTACACGGCTTCCTTACACAGCGTGGATTTCAATGACACTGAGCTTTCACAAGACATTTCACTTCTACAGGCTGAAAAGATGTCGTTATCCTTTTTGTTCAGAACTGTTATAGGAGACGTCGCAAAGGTGAGCAGGTTTCAACCTTACGCTTAGTCATGTTTTGAACATTGTACCTGTAGCTTGAGCTGTCACGAGCAGGTTTGTTAGTTAGTTTTCTCTCTGTTTCACCAGCCAACGTTACTGGGCCGGTTTCAATAAGTTATCTTGCTAATTCATTCTTATTTCGTATATGTTGATGTTTAGATATCTTTGGGGCGGGTTATTTCTGCTGATTATTATACTTCCTAATGGCATTTGTGGTGACACAGTATGCCCAGGTCACTGGGCCTTTTGAACTTGTACTGTACGCTGTATGGTAACTCTCACCTTTTCCCATCTTTCATCCTCAGGTCAGCAATTGCCATCATGTACAATCGTTACACACAGGTTGTCAGCTTTTGGTGGCTGAGAAAGCCCTCCTGATGAAACTGCGGAAAAACACTGGCTACACTTTCATGAACTGCAAGAAAGCACTGGAGAAGTTCGATAATGACATAACACAGGTAAACCCTCTCTCCAAGTCGGCATCTGCACTCACAATTCAAGGTGTGGTACGCACAACAATGTATGTATAGCTTTGGTAACAACTGGCTGTGTGTCTGTGTTGTTGAAAACTTTCAGGCAGAGACATGGCTGCATGAGCAGGCCCAGAAGGAGGGCTGGAGCAAAGCAAACAAGCTGGAGGGTCGCAAAGCCAAAGAGGGTCTGATTGGCCTGTTTATAGGAGATAAAGCTGCAGTTATGGTGGAGGTATGGCCAGCTGTACAATGATTAATAACCAGCATCATTATTTCAGTGGATCACTTTCCAGTTTGTCGGAACATGATGGTACTCGGCAATATCTGTCTTTCTTCTTGTCTATTTGATGCAGGTGAACTGTGAGACAGACTTTGTTGCCCGCAACGAGAAGTTCCAGCAGCTGGTTAAGGATGTGGCATTTGCCACCTTTGCTCACCACCAGAATAAAACCCAAAGCAAGGCAGGATATGTGAAGGTAAAGCCACATACGGAGGGCAAAACAGTAGGAAAAGCACTGGTTTAAATAATAAAATGAATGATGGCTGAAGTTTCAGGGTACTGATATAGTGCATGCTGGCTCACTGTAACACTGTCGTGGCTTACAATATAACGGAGTCATTGTTAATGACAGTAAAGTCACACCTGTGCTCTTCCTATTACGACCAGTCACATGTCTGCTGTGATAAAGGCCTGTGGATCAGTTACACAGTTGCAGGCATAATGTCCGCACTCTGCTATGTGAAATTTCTTTGGGTAGTCTGGGAGTAATGATCAGTGGTTCCCAAATCTTGTCTGTCATGGATAACAGCATGATGCATTTTACAAAACTTGAGAAATGAGGACTCAAACAACCTTTCCAAGACTTTTATTATCTAAAATGTCTGAAACACAGCGTAAGACCTCCTGGAGGTTGATGTTAAAAGCAAGATACATACAACACTGTTAACTCAGGATGTCAGAATGCATCAGCCCTGTTTCCTTTGTTTCCTTTTCCACTTTGATTTTGTTACTACATTTGTTTTCAGAGTGTCCTGGCAGGAGATGAGTTAAGCAAACTCAGTGTGGGTGAAGGAGCTTCACTTGCTGACCGGGTGGCTCTCACAATAGGTCAGTAAGAAAATTAGTTTCTTAAGTGACACTGTTCACTGTTGCTCTGAAACAATGATGTTTTGAAACACATGATTATAACTGACAACTAATGAAAACCCCAAATTCAGTATCTCCGAAAATTAGAATATTACTTAAGACCAATACAAAAAAAGGATTTTTAGAAATGTTGGCCAACTGAAAAGTATGAACATGAAAAGTATAAGCATGTACAGCACTCAATACTTAGTTGGGGCTCCTTTTGCCTGAATTACTGCAGCAATGCGGTGTGGCATGGAGTCGATCAGTCTGTAGCACTGCTCAGGTGTTATGAGAGCCCAGGTTGCTCTGATAGTTGGGTAGTGGCGTGTCGCATCTTCCTCTTCACAATACCCCACAGATTTTCTATAGGGTTAAGGTCAGGCCAGTTTGCTGGCCAATTAAGAACAGGGATACCATGGTCCTTAAACCAGGTACTGGTAGCTTTGGTACTGTGTGCAGGTGCCAAGTCCTGTTGGAAAATGAAATCTGCATCTCCATAAAGTTGGTCAGCAGCAGCAAGCATGAAGTGCTCTAAAACTTCCTGGTAGACGGCTGCGTTGACCTTGGACCTCAGAAAACACAGTGGACCCACACCAGCAGATGACATGGCACCCCAAACCATCACTGACTGTGGAAACTTTACACTGGACTTCAAGCAACGTGGATTCTGTG
>NC_060167.1:22934687-22948118 GCF_021292245.1 Micropterus dolomieu
CTGGTCGTATTTCAAGGTGGAAAGGAAGGAGAAGAGAAGGTTTTAGGACGTAAGCTGGGACAGCATATTGTGGGAGAGGCCCCCTTGTCCCTGGGCAACATGGATGACCTTCCCTGCGGGGAAAGTGAGACACGCCTGCTTCCTCAGACCTTCCTGGGAGACCCCAGCAGGACGGTGGCACAGTTCCTCAGGGGTCAGCAGGCTCGAGTGCTGGACTTTGTCCGATTTCAATGTGGCGAGACAGCCAGTGAAGAAGCACAATGAAGCGAGGGAAACCATTTATCTAAAAGGATTTGTCATATGTGTTTATTACCTATTCATTCTTGAACATTCAGACGGTGTCATCATGAATTTGAAAGCAGAATATGTAGGCCTACCACCAGTGGTGCGATCCAACAATAAAATGTTTTGTCCTCAAAGTCTTAGTCTGTATTAATTTGTATATAATATTTAGTATTTTTAATTATTAGATCTCTTTTGGACAGATGTATTTGTTGCTCAGTCAGTATGTCATGCTGTAATTATTTTGAAATATTTTGTCCACATGACCATCCTCTTAATCCATAACCCGCTGGCCGTGCCAACATTTTGTCACAATTTCCATCTGTTTTTCATGCTTTCTTACTTCCTTTCATGCTCGCATGCATTTACGTAGGATTTTACTGTTGTAATTATTTGAGATCAGACTGCAAAATACTTTTTTCATCATGGATTAATCTGCTGATAATTTCCTTCATTCATTGTAAAAATTCAGAAAATTACAAGAAAATGTTGTCACAATTATCCAGAACCCAAAATGGCACCTTCACAATACTTGTTTTGTCAGTCCAAGCCTCAAAATGATTAAAAATACATTAAAATAATTAAAAGGGAATGCTGAAAACATGAAATGTTATTATATGAAAAATGACTTAAATGATTATCAAAATAGGCTAGTTAATTAATAGGCTATCAATTAAATTTATGTCAGTCAACTAATGTACTAGTTGTATAGCTTGCATGTCGGGCAGTTTAATTTATTAACAAAACATCATATTCTTTAAACTCCTCATATGTTTTATGTGTAAAAATGTTACTTTGTAAAGTAACTAACAGTAACTGAAGCTGTCATATAGATGTAGTTGTAAAAAGTACAATATCTCCCTCTGAGAATACAGCAGAAGTAGAAAGTGGCATGAAAAGAAAATACTCAAGTAAAGTACAGGTACCTCTAATTTGTACTTAAGTACAGTACTTGAGTAAATATACTTCGTTACTGTCCACCTCTGCTTACTATTGCTTTTATGCACCTGTGCAAAAATGCGAGCGACGCGGTTGTGAAATGGAGACGTGTGATTGGCTGTTGCTGGACAAGCGGCGGTGACATCATCGATGATGCGCTGAAGCCCGCAGCCAGCCAGCCAGCCGGTGTCCTCCTCCTCCTCCTCCTCCTCCTCCTCCTCCTGCTCACAGCGTCGTGAAGAGATCCGAGACCCTCGCCCGTCTGTCATCCGACAACCACACACGGACATGGTAACCGAAGATGTGATCTATCGAAGTAGCCTCTTTTGATGGATTTGAAATCAATATCAGTGACTTGTTCCTCACTGGAAGGTTTTGCAGACATCTAACGCAGATGACGTTAAGCTAGCTCCCCTGGCCTGCTTTAACGTTAAGCATTTAGCCTTTATTTAACTGTAGGTTAGCGTTGGTGGAGGATTAACTTGACTCATTTGAAAATCACACTAATTCCAATCTGTTGTCTGTCTGCCGCTTATAACTGACTGTTCTTTCTCCTGTGCCTTTTAACCCTGCCTCAAACCAGTCCGACTTCACAGAGGACCAGATCATGGGTGAGTTAACATCTGATTAGCAAAAGGGATTGGTGTGAAGTGTTTATATTAATGCTGGTCACAATTCACACTGGACACACACATCTGGACGAGTGCCACAGAATGCTGTACTAACATGTAAAAAATAAAAAAAAATTAGTAAAGCATATTTGTGTTTTTGCATGCACGAATATACACTTTAAATGTGTGACATGTCAGCAGCATAATAAAGACAGGTTGTGTTTAACAGAGCAGTGTATGGATCAGGGTGTTGGCCCCAGACTTCACTTCTCTGGTGTACCTAGAGGCGTGACAGAGGACACTGAAACTATTCTTTTGTGGCTCTCACTGAGACCCTGCAGCTTGTTAGAACAGGTTGTGTGCAGGACACCAGCTACTGAGTGGTTCAGTTTAACATTTAATTATTTCAAGGCCTAGGCTAAAAACCAAAAGAGACAGGGCCTTTGTCAGGGCCCTACACTCTGGAACTGTCTGCCAGAGGAGATCAGGCTCACAGAGTTCGTTCCTGGTCTCATCTCACTTCTTAAAACTTATAAATAGCTTTCAGTGTGTGTAAGTTTATTTTTCCATTATTTGTAAATTGACTAGGCAATATTTTATTTATTAAATTTAAATCCATTTGTGATGCATAATTTATTCTTGCTTTAATTGTACATGGACTTGTTTTATGTTTTATGACTGTGTGTCTACGTTTTACATATACTGCTGGAAAGCACCTGTATTGAAAAGTGGTATACAAATAAAGTCATTATTATTATTAACATGACAGAAGTGGCTGTAGGCGAGTTTTGTAGATGGTGTGCGAAGAAAACACAGTATATTTCCGTGTTTCTGAGCTGATACCGAGTCATACTGTGGCCAGAAAACTGAAATACTTTTATTATCAAAAGCTGCTAATGTATCACGTAGGGAAGTGCCATCTATGATGTCAATTTCTGTGAGATAAATGCATCGTCAATGGGCTGCAGGACTTTTAATAAGTACTGTGTTGTGTGTTGATGTTTGATCATGCTCCGAGAACATAATAAAATGTGAGACAGGTCCAGTTTGGTATTGATACTGTAAATAAGACAATTGATTTGCACACCCATACATCCTGGGCAAGTGGATCCCAGGATCTGCTCCTATTTGAAGAATATTTTTTCCTTGTCATTGTGCTGTATATGAGCCTGTATATAACCTTCTCTCCCGATGAAATTACACCAATGCAAATGCACGAAAGCTAGTTTTGCATTATCATCAAGCAGTATCAGCTGATAAAGATACCAACCTAGACAGCAGTGCCAGGCTCTGCTCCTGCCATGCAGAGACTTGTTTTTAGCATGTAATTGTTTTTATGTGTTTTATTGTTTTTACACTTGTGAAAGCACTTTGTAAATGGTTTTTGAAAAGTGCTCTATAAATAAAGATTATTATTATTATTATTATTAATTGCATGTGTCTACTGTGAAAACAAGGTATGCAGTGGCATCAGCATATGGCCTTTTTCTCTGCTCTTGTGTCTCAAAAGTTTGTGAGTAAAGCTTATTAACCTAATGTATTTCACAGCTGAATCTGAGTTCGACCTCTCTCTTCTCAAACTCCAGAGTTCAAGGAGGCCTTCCTTTTATTTGACCGGACGGGTGAGGGGAAGATCACCTACAGCCAGTGTGGCGATGTCATGCGGGCCCTTGGACAGAATCCTGTCAATGCTGAGGTGCTGAAGGTCCTGGGAAACCCCAAGTTAGAAGGCAAGCCTCTGATTCACCAGTAACACCTAGCATAGAACAGTTCAACATACTACGTTATCATTGGTTGGGTGTCTACAATTATAAACCCTCTGCTGGTTTTTTTTGGCTTATTATATTAGAAGTTTGGGGTTCAGACATGAGCATACAGAGCATTTATTTTAGTAATGATGACCCATGCAAGCCCTGCAAGTCCTCCTCTGTTCTTAATGAACTGTGTAAGGTCCTGAGATCGGGAACTAATGTTGACTGTAAGTGGTATTTATGGAGATTTGCTCCATAAAGCTCTGATATTGTGTAAACTGCATTTATACTTCCATGTTTTGCGTAATATGCTGGGAATTAATTTTGGTAAAGTTTCCTGGCGTCCATACAAATCTGCCTCATTGCATTACTGTTCCAGGTGTTTGAAATAAAGAAATTTCACATTTGTTATTAATTCACCTGCAGATATGAACAACAAGATGCTGGATTTTGAGCAGTTCCTGCCCATGCTTCAGGCCATCGCTAAGAACAAGGACCAGGGCTCCTTCGAGGACATCGTAGAGGGTCTGCGTGTCTTTGACAAGGAGGGAAACGGTACGGTGATGGGGGCAGAACTGCGTCATGTTCTCACTACACTAGGTAAGTCCTCAAACACCTGCAAAACACAAAGATTTGTCGTTCATCCTTATCTAGAAGTTGCAGCTGACCTGTCATGCATATCTGAAGTAGAGTTAAGTTATCTGTACTGAGAACAGTGTTAACAAGCGTGCTGTCTCCTCTGTCAGAGTACTCCTTTTCTTTATTGCGTCTTAAAATACATATTAAATGTTCTTTGTGTTCCAGGGGAAAAAATGACAGAGGAGGAGGTGGAGACTCTCTTAGCGGGACACGAAGACGCCAATGGCTGCATTAACTATGAAGGTAAAACTGCACAGTATGTGGAAAGATGTACTGAGAAGCCTAAAAGCTAAACAACAACAAAACCAGACTGTATCGAGTGCTGTACTGTCCAATGTATGTAATGCATGTAAACATGTGGCACTGCTGTAGTGGATCACTATTGCTGTAGCCTATTCCATCTGCATTTAGTGTCCTAATTAGCAGCAGCGGGCAGCCATTGTGCAGTACCCAGGGAGCAGTTAGGTTTAGGGCCACTCTCAGGGATACCTTCGGCAGTAGTCTGTGCTGTACTCAAATCAGCGACCCTCTGGTTCCCATGCTAAGGCCTCCACGGACTGAGCTAATGCCATTTGCTGTGCTCACAGCGAGGAGAGAGCTTGTATCCCAGCTGTCAGATGTTGAATGTTCACTTCGTGCCTGATTTTATCTGACTGTTGTTTTTCTCCTTCCCTCTTGTGACAGAACTCGTCCGGATGGTGATGAGCGGTTGAGGAATTCAGACACACACTTTAATTTTATTCCTAGATATTTTTGTATTGTTTGTCTCATCTTGCCCTTCCATCCATGCCATCCTACCTCCAACAAGTCTCTGTTCTCTTTCTTTTATTTTAAAAGTGCCTTTTCTGTCAAATGTGAAAGAAACCCTTTCATCTAATTTCCAAACATTGTTCAGCCTCGCAGGTACAATTGGCAGTAACATTCCCCATTTCCATCTCTGTCAATTAACTCCCGTCAGTCTTGTTGTCAGCGTATTTTCTTTTTCTGGATGGATATGATAATGTGATAATGTGATAATGTTTCATTTAACCATATTCAATAAAAATCCTGGTTTCCAAAGTGTCGTTCAGCCTGTGAGTCTTCTGCTTTAACCGAATGTCTCTTTTATAGGTTATAGATATTATCACATTACAAAACCATTATATAAAAAAAATATTAATATCAGAAAAATATTAGGAAAAACAATCCTTTATCAGTAAAATATCTGGGATATAATTGGAAAATATAACAATCATATAAATAAGTGAAAAAAATATTAGTATAAATAAATATATATAAATATTAGAATATCATCTGTGGAAAATGTCCTTAATGTCTGGAAAAACTAGTAAAACATCTAATAAATAAAAAAATCTCTAGTGTGCGTTATATCAAAGGAAAATTCTGGTAATAATAAAATAAAACAGCGGAAGTCACACATTCAACAAAAATTTTAATGATGAATTAAATGAAGAATTGGTAAAAGTTACGTCTACGCAAATGAAATGTAAAGTCATTCTTTAAAGCTTTTTTAGCTGAAAGCCTAAAAACATGCAAGTATGAGGACCCTGTTTTGTCAGCTGCCAGGGTCAGCTTATAAAAGATGCATTTTAAATGTTTAAATCTTGAGTACATGGTTCTTTGTGTTCCCAATCTGTGAAGCTGCTGACAAAAAACAAAACCACTCTGCACAATGACTCCTCTTCACATCTTTTATTTTTCCCCCAACATTTTGTAATTAAAACCTGAACCTCTTTTGTTTTGCATTTTTTTAATACAAACTGCCAGAGTAACTGTCAGCACTAATGTGATGATTTACTGAGGAAAAATTGATTTCTACTGTATAATAATAATCAATGCAACTGCTGCTACCTTCAGCATAGTGAAAAACATACAGAAACTGAACAGACACTTATTTCATATCACAAAATCCACACAATGTAGTAATAACACGGATAAAAGAAGTCCATTTATGCTCACAACTGTGGTGAGGTCTGCAATACTGGCTTGACGGACATTAACTGTAAAGTTTCACCATCTGACTGGATTATATTTCATGACACTGACGTGACGTGCAGTGTGCAGAACAAAGCATGTATTTTTTTAATTATTTTACAATTCTTCAAACTTTGTGACACACAGCAAATGGCACTGAAAAATAAAACTGAATGGTAATGTGGTTTACAGAGCTTAATGGCATGCGTTCACAGACACACTCACAGTCACATCTCAGGACGGGTCCGACAGACCTGCCCGAATCATACACAACAGTGGAGGGGGTAAATATAGGCTACAAAGGTAATAATACAATGTTGACATATCAAAGAAAGTAGATGGAAAAAACGGACAGTAAAAAATATAAAAATTGATAGGATAAAAAGTGAGGATACTGTTGCAGCTATTAAGGACACAATTCTCCGTTGTTCAGCTGTTTAAGGTGCGAGCTTCCTTGCTTTTGACAGCTTTAACATTTCTTCCATGTGTAACTTGAAATGCACCAGCAAAAAACAAGCCGCTAAAAGAAATCCTCTTAATTTCCCAAGCAACCGCAATAAAACTCACTGAATAAATGTGAGATAAACATGATTATAAAAAAACATTTTGGTTTAGCAATTAACCCAAAGTCAAAATATGAACAGAACACGTTTGTGATCGCTGGTAGAACGATTATTCCCAGGCCTTTCTTCAGTCGTTCCTTTTGAGTAAAACTACATTCCTCATAAAACTACAACCAAGATGCTTTGAGTTCATCCAAATTTGCAAAACATGAAGCTCCTCACTGACATGTTTTTCTCTTAAGTGCTGTTGAAAAGGAGGGACATTATTAAGATAAATTCAAAGAGAAGTCTTTTCAGGATGATGATCTCATGCTGTCAGTACTTTCAAATATTAGCATTACAGGGCGACAGAAGGTGTTTGTAACAGAAAATCCAGTTTACAGTACATTTTCTCAAACTGCATCCACACCAGCATATTGTAATTTCCAAATGGCTTCTGATTTGAACATTTTCACTCATTACAGACATTTTCTCTGGAGAGAGACATTAGTTTTAGACATGTGACTGCCAGGCCAGACCCTGTAGAGCGACCGTTTGTCCATGTAATATAGGTAAAAATAGAGAGGAAAATGTAACATCCCCAATCAAGTTTCCAAAACCTTCAGTATGAAAAAGTATTTAAGACAACAGAAGGATGATATAAGTGCTAAAGTTAAATTCCATGGATACTTCAAGTCTTTCAATGAGACCTAGGGAAACATGTTAAAAGTGCATTTTGTTTTCCTTACATATATTTTAATTAGTACCTACAGTACAAAGGGGGAGGGTTTATGAAGGATGAGACTTCACGAGCTGTAACAAACTGCTGCAGAACATAAATGCAACCATTTCCAAAACACTGAAAACACAAGATGAGTCTTTTCTCTTCTTCTCCTTGAGTGTCAGCATGGTGGTAAGACCTTTTCCGTATTCCAGATCTCCGGTGTTAAGCTTAAAATGACAAAGTGAGATGTTGCTGTCCAGTCGACCACACAGGAGGGATAGATTCAGTTTGAAAGTATGTTTTCTTCATAGGCAGATTCAGTTTGAAAGGGACTTCTTTTTCAACAGATAGTCAAAGTGGAGGTGGTTTGATTTAGACGTTATCATTTTTTTTTTCCCTTTCTCACATCAATTGTCCTGTTGAAAAGAAAAACAAAACAAAACAAAACAGCTGGAAATGTAAAACGGTTATAATGTAAATAATCCTTCAGTTTAGATTTCTTCATTTCAGGTGATACAGGCAGGATTCAAAGTGGTCAGAGTCAATCGGGTTCTCAGCCAATTTATTTTTCTCTCACTGTGGAGGCGGGACTGGAGCTGAGGGGTGGAGTGTTTCCCCGGGAAGCGGGGCAGTGGGCTCTGTGACGGGTGACACGAGGGAAGGGGAGAAAAATGTTAAGAACTTGGAAGCCGTCTGGTTTTAGAATATAACATTTTCTCCTTGTTTTGAGTCTCAGGTAGAATAACTGTTAACAAGACGAATAATTGAAATAAAGCTGGTGCATGGGTCAAGAATTTACTCTATGATCTTGCATTGGGACTCGTCAAACTTCAACTGCAGTAATGCATGGTGTGCAGGAAAGAAAGGCCTGTTCAATACACTCGCCAAATTATTTTTACTTTCACACCAACCCAATTCATATTTATTTGAATATTTGATAATGGCTATTCAGATCTGAGAGCCGAAAAACAGGAAATATATACTACTACAGAAGATTACGTCCCTAAATAATTCATGTATGACATGTAGTTATAAACTTTTGATTGAAATAGTGCTGACATTTGATGACTAATCGATTAGTTGACAGACTTAATCGATTAAGTCATTTAGAAATTAAATTTGCATGCAACATTCCCTCATTCCAGCATCTCAGTTTTAAGGATTTGCTGCTTTCCCCTGTTTTTACATCATTGTACCGGGAAAGTATTTGGGTTTTGGATTATTTGTTGGACAAAACAAGCATTTTGAAGACATCACCTTGGGATTTTTCACTATTTTCTGACACTTTCTGACACAATCCTGAAAACAATGAAACAATTAATTGATTAATGACAAACATAATTGACAGACTGATTGATAATAAAAATCACTGTTAGTTGCAGCCCTGGATTAAAACACATTTAGCAACATTCGTTGGGGTATTCGATTTGCATTCTGCACATATTTGATTTCACTTTTTCTTAGTTCCAAATTGTACATGAAGTTGCAATAATACTGTGTGCATTTCACAACAATCAACGAAAACTTGGACGTGTGACACATTCAAGTCTCATTTGATTAACTAGTGAGTTGTGCTGTTTTACATTGGCTGTTAAACATCCACAGAGCAGTCGGGAAGCCTGATAATAACATATATGCAGTAAGAAGCACGCCGCCTTATTTGCTGATATGGTTGAATCAGTCTGACATGTTAACAAGTACTGGTATGAATAAATAAATGTAATAATACAAGCTATAACTTAGGAGGTAATGGAAGCAAAAGTCTGTCTTAATCATAACATCACTAACTGTTAAAGCTGCTACATTGTTGTTTAACTTTAAACTCACCATGGAGTACAGGAGTAGTGCTGGAGCTGGAGCTGGAGTGGGCAGCTGGGGCCTGGCCAGGGGGGCAGGGGGGCGAGGTGTGAGCACCCTGAGGTGGTTGGGACTCAGGAGCTGGGGCAGAAGAGGCTGGAGGCACGGGGCTGGGGGCCGGCTGCGGCGCTGGTGTACTGGGAGCTTGCTGAGTTGCGGTCGGGCCCTGGGGTGGGGGGCCTGAGGTGGCCTGGTTGGAATGAGGGCCTCCTGCCTGACTGTGCTGCTGGTGCTGAATCTGCTGGAAGTGCTGTTGGCGGGCCCTCATCTCAGCGTATTTTAACTGCTCCATGTGGAAGGACTGACGGTCAGCCAGCAGCTGCTGACGCTGGTACTCCAACTTCACACACAGACACACAAAAAGTTTAAGGTTTCGTACTGTAATTAGGTTGACTACTCTCTTGTGATACTACGTATCCCAGAAGCCCACACTCACCGCCTCCCTCTCTCTGTCCATGATGGTTTCCAATTCTTCAAAGTGTCGCAGTTTTATCTCCAGCTTCTTCATTTGGGTCTCCACCAGCAGAGCCACAAGAGATTTGATCTTCCTCTCTTCCACTGCAGCCAGGTGCTGTGAAGAAAGTGAGGGAGAAACTTTAGATCAAAGAAAATGCAGAACAAGAAAAAAAAAGGTGATGAAGGATGCAGCACGTTGAGGCCCGGTGATAATTAACTGTACCTTGGCTTTGACAGCAGCAGCAGCGAGCGCAGACGCAGCGGCAGTGGCCAGGTTCCCCTCCCCTACGTCACGCTCCACCTTAGCTTTCCTTTCCCCTTCACTCTCTGCTTCTCTTTGTCCCTCCTCTGTGCCCTCTTTTCCATCCTTCTCTTTCTCCCCATCGCCTAAGAGGAAGAAAAAAGGTAAACATTTTTCCACCTTTGACAAGAATTCTGTATTTCCTGTATCCGGCTGAGGTGCATTTTCGTACCCATCTCCGACTCTGTTTTGTCCGCCTCCCTTTCTCCTTCTTGTTCTCTTCCTCTTTCTTCTTCCTTCTTCCCATTCTCTGCCTGCTTCTCCTCTTCCTCAGCCGCTCCATCTTTGCTCTCCTGTGTGGGGAATGTAACCACAGCACAATGAGCTTCGCTGCAGTTCCTCAGCAGAACTCACAAATAAGAAATCTTATATTACAGCCAACGTGCAACATACCTTGGCCTCTCTCTTCTCTTCGCCCGATTGGCCGTCACTCTTACTTTCATCGCTGGTTTCGTCTACAGAGAAGACAGGTCAGAACCTTTTATTTGCTTTTCCTGTGACATTTTTGTCTTTGCAAATGTATTTCCTCTCTTGCATTTTTGAATGCTGTATGTATGCTGTGCATGTCATCCTACCGGGTCTATCTCCCTCCTCCAGGCCGGTACCGGCGATGCCACTCCCCTCCAGGCCGTACAGCGGGTCCTGTCGGCCACTGACCCTCGCTGCCTCCTCCACCCGCCGCACATGAGCCTCAACAAGTGCTGCAGGAACCTCCTCCTTCATGCGAGAAAACTCCTCTGAGAGGGAGAGAGACAAGCATAATTTTGATTTGGGAATGACTAATGATTAATCAATAATGACCATGAGGATTTAAGTCTAATGTGGGGAGATCAGGGCGTCCATTTTTTGTTCAAAATAAGCTGCTTCTCACCCAGGGCAGACTTGGCTGCAGCTGAGGCCACACGCGGGTCGACGACAGAGGCGAGGAAGGCCACCGTGCTCATGACGGGGTTTCCTGCTTGGCTGAAAGGAATTGGCTGGTAGGCCAGCGGTCCCATGGACGAGGAGTTGTCCTCCAAGTAAGGGTCTTCGATGGGCAGCCGCAGGAAGTGCAGGATGCACTCATCCTGCGTACGGCTGCCCACGTGTTCTGAAACCTTGTTCCAGTCGTCCTTATACATCTCCAAGCCCTTAAGGGAAGTGAGGGGCTAATTTTAGCTCCACATTTCTACTGTTTCATTTTCATGTTTTTGAAAGGAACGATCAGCATCACCACACACTTGAGTTCAGGGAAAAATTTTTTTACCTCAAGTAGTAGAAGTGTTTCTTGTTCTGTCCAGTCCCTCATGGAGCTTGCTGCACTCTTGCTCTGTGCACAAACATCACCACCACTTAGTTAGAACATTCATTGTAAATCACAGCAAAAGAACCATTCTGTCATACATCCTCGTACCTTTACAGAGCCACTCTTCTTGCTGTACATGTCCGTTCGCAGCCCAAAGTTTTGCAGATCTGCTGGTTTATCTTTCACTTTATCTGGGAAAGATATCATCTGCTGGGTAGCAGGGGTCTACAGGTACACAATGACAGAGGACAAATTAATATGTGTGCACGTTACTATTTGTGTGTGTGTTTGTTTGTAGGTGGACATATGCTAACCTGGGAAGTCTTGGGCTGCAGGGGTACCAGACTGGACGGAGTGTCTGCCAGGACATGGAAGTGGGAGGTGGGTGGGGGACCCATGGGTGTGGGCCGGCTCTCGGAGTCCACCTGGTAGTTGATCAGACCCCACTGCTCCAGGAAGGCGTGGACTCTGCAGCAGAAGGAGCTAAGAGTAAATACCTCTCCAACAGCAGTTTGACTAAAACAAGCAACTGTGTAGATACAGACAGTTAAAACTCTGCATTGACTAGAAATGTGCACATTCCGCCTCCACCTACCTCATGATTGCGCACACGTCTCCTGCCAGATTCCTGCGGCAGGCGGTGGAGGTCAGGTACTCCTGAGGGTTCAGTCGGTAGGTGTCAATCATGAAGTTCCTGTACGCCAGGTAACTGAAAGAAGGAGGTGCATAGAAAACTGAGATATTTCAACTAAGACTTACTGTTTTTTAAATGCGTGTTAGACAAATATTTCTGTAAGTACCTGTAATAATACAATATTGTGTTGTGTACCGAGTAATACCTACATCTCAGGTGTTTTGGATTTGTTCTTTCCATTGAAGAACTCTGGCAGGGCTCTGCGCTCAATGGCATGAACACTGAGGAAAAATAAATATGAGGACTCACAGCTGAAACACATGTGAATGACTCATTTTAGACTTTTATTTTCTTGCGTCATATGCTCTTCAGTGCCAAGACAGTATTGGTTTTCATTACAGCCCAAACTGACATCAGCTAATTTCTTACTTTTCATGTGTCGGGATTTTACAAATACGTCACTGATGTCTCTGAAATCAGATTACTGCCGAAAGTGGAGAAATAACAACAACAAAAAAACTACAATATCATTTTTTTTTGTCTTACCTGTTGTAGTCAAACCAGGCGGCGTAGCTCGGTATAATAATGTGATGGGTTTGCTCAGTCACATTGTCCTCGTGAAGGTCCGAGCCTTTCACCGGTTCACCCTTCACACTCGGAGATCCTTCCTCCTCCTCCTGTTTCAACGCAAATACACACTCAAGACAATACACGGAGTTTACTGTCTTCACTGTAATGTTTCCTTGCACTTTTACAAACTACCTTACCTTGCCTGTTGTTTCCATGGACTCGTCCTCCTGCTCATCTGTTCAAATCACAAAAGGACGGTAAGTGAATATAAAACAGAAGGGCAGAGAGGCAGATCGGTGATATGGTCTGTTTTGGGTGAGAGAATGACTTATTGACAGTTTGGATTTTGTACTTTTCCTCCGTGACAGGAGACACAACAGTCAGGTGAAAAACAACATGCTCTTACATGGGGAAAAAAGTAGTTACAGGTGGCCATGTTGGAAGAGACATAAACGTTTTCTGCTTACCCATATCTGTTCCTCCCTTTACTGGAGTTGAATCAGAGTCCTTCTTGGCGTTATCTGCAAAAAGAAAGAATAATGTCAGCCAGTTGCAGACCACAACTACTTTAAAGTCTTAAAAGATGACAACTGAGGTTAATTATAATGGTAATCCATGTTGGAGTCGTTTGAATGGTTGTTTGTACTGTATATATATTTTGAACATGTGTGTACTTGTCTTAGCTGGGTTTCCCTCTTCAGATGCTGGAACAGGTGACGCTTCATCCATGTCCTTACTAAGATCCTCCTGTTCCTCCTCCCTCTGGCCCCGTTTAGATTTGGTGTATGGGGTCGTTGGCCTGTCCATACACACATACACACACACACACACACACACACACACACACACACACACACACACACACA
>NC_060167.1:22948138-22949305 GCF_021292245.1 Micropterus dolomieu
ACACACACACACACACACACACACACACACACACACACACACACACACACACACACACACACACACACACACACACACACACACACACACAGAGGACATTATTTTATGTCTCTGATGTAACTGGTGTTGCTGATTCTACAAAAAACAGCTAATGCAACACGTTATTCTTTAACAGCTGATGACACGGCATTAAGACGTGTCTGGTCACCCTTTTTTGGTGTTCTTCTTCTTGCTCTCCTGGGGCGGAGGTGTGGGGGAAGGTGACGGTGAGCGCTTCCTCTTCTTGGCACTACCAGGCTTCTTGTCCCTGCGCTCGTCAGGCGTGGTCACCTCGTCCGTCAGGGTCTTGGCTGAGATCCTCTTCCTCTTAGGGCAGCCCTCGCCCACTTCATAGTCCTCCTCGTTCATCCACTCGTTATACTGGTCCAGGTCTAAAATCCACTTGGCATGAACCTGTGAACAAAGACCACACAATCAAAAAAATTAGATGTTACCAACTTCCTCTCCAGTTTAACCAGGCAGTGTTGCATACTCTGCACACCTTATCAGAGACTAACTAGAATAGCGACATCTCCTAGAAATCACAAATAGGATCTGGGTTACATTTTGATAAGGCACAATTTAACCACGCACACATGGATTCAAATACCTAGAATAGAGATTAAATGGAAACACAAATTCAGTAAGTGGACACAAAGCAGGAATAATGTTGCTAAGAACATCAGTGGGGACGTTTTCTGGACAATATGTCGGTTTTGTGGCTGGAAAAACTGTTGTATTTAGGCAGTAATGGGTGGATAAAAAAATCTATTAGTTGTTATATGTTCAGTTAAAGTTTTTATTGATTTATGTACAAACAATGTGAAAACAATTCTACAGAGACCTAAATTTTAGTGTACTGCACATGTTAGATGCTAAACAGATATAGGGAAGCATTTTTGTTTGGAACAAGCACACTTTATCAATTGCTTAAACACTATAATCAGGCTTTTTAATTTAAATTTCAAAACCATAACATTTTTCAAAAAGCACACCTATTTCCCTAAACTCTACACACAAATCTCTTCACTCCTCATAGCCTACACCATGTGGTCATTTAGAAAGCACTAACATTCAATATTGTTCACTCAAGTCTGTACAGGTTGAGCTCAATTAGTGCGCAGCTAC
>NC_060167.1:22949405-23036678 GCF_021292245.1 Micropterus dolomieu
CGTACCTTTACAGAGCCACTCTTCTTGCTGTACATGTCCGTTCGCAGCCCAAAGTTTTGCAGATCTGCTGGTTTATCTTTCACTTTATCTGGGAAAGATATCATCTGCTGGGTAGCAGGGGTCTACAGGTACACAATGACAGAGGACAAATTAATATGTGTGCACGTTACTATTTGTGTGTGTGTTTGTTTGTAGGTGGACATATGCTAACCTGGGAAGTCTTGGGCTGCAGGGGTACCAGACTGGACGGAGTGTCTGCCAGGACATGGAAGTGGGAGGTGGGTGGGGGACCCATGGGTGTGGGCCGGCTCTCGGAGTCCACCTGGTAGTTGATCAGACCCCACTGCTCCAGGAAGGCGTGGACTCTGCAGCAGAAGGAGCTAAGAGTAAATACCTCTCCAACAGCAGTTTGACTAAAACAAGCAACTGTGTAGATACAGACAGTTAAAACTCTGCATTGACTAGAAATGTGCACATTCCGCCTCCACCTACCTCATGATTGCGCACACGTCTCCTGCCAGATTCCTGCGGCAGGCGGTGGAGGTCAGGTACTCCTGAGGGTTCAGTCGGTAGGTGTCAATCATGAAGTTCCTGTACGCCAGGTAACTGAAAGAAGGAGGTGCATAGAAAACTGAGATATTTCAACTAAGACTTACTGTTTTTTAAATGCGTGTTAGACAAATATTTCTGTAAGTACCTGTAATAATACAATATTGTGTTGTGTACCGAGTAATACCTACATCTCAGGTGTTTTGGATTTGTTCTTTCCATTGAAGAACTCTGGCAGGGCTCTGCGCTCAATGGCATGAACACTGAGGAAAAATAAATATGAGGACTCACAGCTGAAACACATGTGAATGACTCATTTTAGACTTTTATTTTCTTGCGTCATATGCTCTTCAGTGCCAAGACAGTATTGGTTTTCATTACAGCCCAAACTGACATCAGCTAATTTCTTACTTTTCATGTGTCGGGATTTTACAAATACGTCACTGATGTCTCTGAAATCAGATTACTGCCGAAAGTGGAGAAATAACAACAACAAAAAAACTACAATATCATTTTTTTTTGTCTTACCTGTTGTAGTCAAACCAGGCGGCGTAGCTCGGTATAATAATGTGATGGGTTTGCTCAGTCACATTGTCCTCGTGAAGGTCCGAGCCTTTCACCGGTTCACCCTTCACACTCGGAGATCCTTCCTCCTCCTCCTGTTTCAACGCAAATACACACTCAAGACAATACACGGAGTTTACTGTCTTCACTGTAATGTTTCCTTGCACTTTTACAAACTACCTTACCTTGCCTGTTGTTTCCATGGACTCGTCCTCCTGCTCATCTGTTCAAATCACAAAAGGACGGTAAGTGAATATAAAACAGAAGGGCAGAGAGGCAGATCGGTGATATGGTCTGTTTTGGGTGAGAGAATGACTTATTGACAGTTTGGATTTTGTACTTTTCCTCCGTGACAGGAGACACAACAGTCAGGTGAAAAACAACATGCTCTTACATGGGGAAAAAAGTAGTTACAGGTGGCCATGTTGGAAGAGACATAAACGTTTTCTGCTTACCCATATCTGTTCCTCCCTTTACTGGAGTTGAATCAGAGTCCTTCTTGGCGTTATCTGCAAAAAGAAAGAATAATGTCAGCCAGTTGCAGACCACAACTACTTTAAAGTCTTAAAAGATGACAACTGAGGTTAATTATAATGGTAATCCATGTTGGAGTCGTTTGAATGGTTGTTTGTACTGTATATATATTTTGAACATGTGTGTACTTGTCTTAGCTGGGTTTCCCTCTTCAGATGCTGGAACAGGTGACGCTTCATCCATGTCCTTACTAAGATCCTCCTGTTCCTCCTCCCTCTGGCCCCGTTTAGATTTGGTGTATGGGGTCGTTGGCCTGTCCATACACACATACACACACACACACACACACACACACACACACACACACACACACACACACAGAGGACATTATTTTATGTCTCTGATGTAACTGGTGTTGCTGATTCTACAAAAAACAGCTAATGCAACACGTTATTCTTTAACAGCTGATGACACGGCATTAAGACGTGTCTGGTCACCCTTTTTTGGTGTTCTTCTTCTTGCTCTCCTGGGGCGGAGGTGTGGGGGAAGGTGACGGTGAGCGCTTCCTCTTCTTGGCACTACCAGGCTTCTTGTCCCTGCGCTCGTCAGGCGTGGTCACCTCGTCCGTCAGGGTCTTGGCTGAGATCCTCTTCCTCTTAGGGCAGCCCTCGCCCACTTCATAGTCCTCCTCGTTCATCCACTCGTTATACTGGTCCAGGTCTAAAATCCACTTGGCATGAACCTGTGAACAAAGACCACACAATCAAAAAAATTAGATGTTACCAACTTCCTCTCCAGTTTAACCAGGCAGTGTTGCATACTCTGCACACCTTATCAGAGACTAACTAGAATAGCGACATCTCCTAGAAATCACAAATAGGATCTGGGTTACATTTTGATAAGGCACAATTTAACCACGCACACATGGATTCAAATACCTAGAATAGAGATTAAATGGAAACACAAATTCAGTAAGTGGACACAAAGCAGGAATAATGTTGCTAAGAACATCAGTGGGGACGTTTTCTGGACAATATGTCGGTTTTGTGGCTGGAAAAACTGTTGTATTTAGGCAGTAATGGGTGGATAAAAAAATCTATTAGTTGTTATATGTTCAGTTAAAGTTTTTATTGATTTATGTACAAACAATGTGAAAACAATTCTACAGAGACCTAAATTTTAGTGTACTGCACATGTTAGATGCTAAACAGATATAGGGAAGCATTTTTGTTTGGAACAAGCACACTTTATCAATTGCTTAAACACTATAATCAGGCTTTTTAATTTAAATTTCAAAACCATAACATTTTTCAAAAAGCACACCTATTTCCCTAAACTCTACACACAAATCTCTTCACTCCTCATAGCCTACACCATGTGGTCATTTAGAAAGCACTAACATTCAATATTGTTCACTCAAGTCTGTACAGGTTGAGCTCAATTAGTGCGCAGCTACCCAGGTGTAAACACAAGAAGTCATAATTGATAACACACCAATCAGAATCTTCACTAGACTGATAAAAGGACCAGAATCAGTTCATTTAGTTTTGAAACAACGCATCCAGTAAGATGTAAATGAAGAGATAGAGGACACTAGAGAGGAGGAGAAGTAGGAGGAGGAGGTAGAGAACGAGAATCTCTGGCCTGTCACAGACCAAAGACAGGATGCTTTAGCAGAATAATTTGTCGTTTGGTGTGTTCTACTGTACAGTACACTAAGGAATACACAATGTTCAAATGTATACATTTGTTGTATTCATCATGTGAAAAGGTTTTTGAGGGAGAGAACAACAAACAACATTACTTATAACCAGTTTTTGTAATTTCAGGAAATGTGTTTAGGCAGTCAAGAACATTACATGTAACATTTAAATATGCCACTTTGAAGTTGTGGTCTGAGGGCTTCTGAGAGTAAACAGACTGATGGTAATCGTGATAGAAAACTAGCCCAGTGTGTTGATTAATGTGTGATTACAGCTCTAAATGTTTGAATGCTTCGCTGCTCTTAATATCATGTCCTAGTGAGTGCTGACCGCCTTGAGCGTGTGATGCTCTGAATACACAATATAAGCTTCGGACACTGCTTTGAATTCATGGCTGGAGTAAGCTCTGTTGCTCCAAGTGCCAATTTGACACGGCACTCGCGTTCTTGGATGTTTTTCACAGAGAGAAAAATATGAGAAGAGTAACGCTACCCAACTAGGGAGCTATCATATCTGTGTACGCAGTCCCCTGACAGGATTGTATAATAAAGAAAATGCTGAGACACATAAAATTAACTTCCAGCATTACTCATGTTGTGCAGAAAAGCACAAGGCCTTCATTTTAAATTTAAGCCACCGTAAAGAGGTTATGCACATAAAATGAGCACAAGGCTCTATCTATAATTTATATATAATCTATAATTATATATGTAACAGTGCATCACGCACACATAAAAAACTGCACATTTGATTAATGTCACTCATTCTGAGTGTTTAGGCTCAATAAAGGGCTGGAACAAGCAGATACAACACATATATATGGTGTAGATGAACAGTGTGAAATGTTTGATATTTAATTAACCTAAGGGCAGAGTAAGCAGAGAAAAAAGATTTTGAATTGTGAAAATAAAGAGAGAATAAACACAGGTTTTAAAAATTAGGAATTGACAAAAGAAAGATAGAGAGACAAGACATAACAAGCAAAGCGTTTACCGACAGAGCATGACAAGAAATGGAATACCAGAAATACCTTCCTGGGCTTTTCTGGGCTGGGAGGATCCTCCACAGCAGCCTCAATCTCACTGGCTGGGATCCAGGTATCATAACTAAATGGTGAGATGAGCAAGGTCAAAGTTCAAGGCAGGGGAAAGATTACAGGTTTGGATTTGTTAAAACATCTCAGGTAGACAAATGTGTAACTTCAGCTCGTAGAGTTCAGGGCAGTCAGAAGCAGATGCACTCTACAGTATGGGGGAGTGGGTCATACTTGAAGCAGTAACAGTTTTCATTTAAGTGTAAAATGTTGGATGGTGTTCATATCTCTGTAAACTTAGCAACCCACCTGTCGGGAAAATATCCCCAGTGTAGCAGCACTTGCTTGTCTCTCTTCATCACGGGACGCACCCACTCCTCTGGAGCAAGAAGACGAAAGCGAGTCAGTGCATCATCATCAATTCACAACAACATTAAACTGTGTTTTAACACAACATTTGAAGCCTCACCTTCCTCCAGGCTGGTGGGAATAGGAACGACAACATGGGAGCTGGAGGCCTTGTCCTCAGTCACTGAGCCCTGCAACAGAGAAAGTCCACACAATTAACATTCAGCGGGGAACAACACAAGGAGCTTACAACATAAAAGTATTTTTAAAATCTGATTGAGGGCCCTCGCATGCAGTCAAGTTCTGAGTCTTTCTATCTGACTTTGAACAAAGCAAAAACACACCTGGTGTCTTTTGATGATGTCTTTCAGTTTCCCGAGCAGTTTTTGCTCTATGTCAGGGCTCAGGTAGATGACAGGTCTCGTCAGGCAGTTGTTCTGAAATGAAGAAATGCAACAGATGTGTGAATGAGTGAAACTGAGACACTCAAAAGCATAAACTCATAAACAGGCAGGAAAATATATATAAATATTCTATACATATTTTATTTCATCAAATGTCTATTAAACTAAGAACTCTGTCAGAGCGCTGTTGAGCTCGTCAAATTAGGATGAGCTTGTAGTGTAACTGCAGGACTGATTAAATAGGATTACTCGTCAAGTCACATGACTGGGTGGCCAAAGCTCAGGCAACCTGATTCTCACATACATCAGAAATATGATGTAATCAGAAGAGACGTTCAAACCTCTGAGTAAAACTGAGCATTTTCTTGTAGTCATTTAGTTCTGGTGCCAGCAGCAGGAAAAAATGTAAATTTGTCACTGAAGCTCAGAGCTGATCTCTTAAAAACAACAACTGTCATTGTGGGACTGTTGTGATAGTGTGTAGAGTGAAAGAAGCATTCTTTAACACAAAATATACAAATATAAACACTGCTTCACTTCACGAAATTGGAACCTCAAACATTTACAATTGTATTCTATAAACATCTATAAAGAAAAGCTCCAAACACACCTGCACTAAGGACTTCTCAATTGTCATGAACATCTCCACATTTCGGTCCATCCTCGACGGATTCTGGAAGTCAAACCTGCGCCTACCAGGAAATTAGACTGGAGTTACACATGAAACGGCAACATAGCCAAAATCCAACTGAGCACTGTAAATGTATACAACACAATTTACTGTCAGCATCTTTTAACCAGCTGGAAAGAAAGTCTTACCATCCTTGGTCACTCTTGAACTTGTAGGCAGCAGCCAGGATGTGGCAGAGAGCCCCTCCTGACTTGAAGTCCAGAAAACATTTCATCTGCGGACAAAAAACAAAAAGTTTCAGAATGCCTCTGTGAGGTAAAGTCATGTATGTGAATGAATGGAAGAGATAAAGGTGACATACTGGCAGCTTGGTGAGCGGAGGGTTGCTGACATGTCGCCCGAACACCTCCTCCTGGAACTGGAGCAGCTGGACCACCAGGCTAGACAGAGACTTGTTGGTGGGGGGCTCGGCCTGGATGTACTGTGAGGACAGCAAAACAGAGAGGCAGTCAGAGCTGAGCCGCAGAGAGCACACATACACAAATAAACTAGTCTGCTTATAGGTGCTATGTGTGCTCAGTTACGGCAAAAAAAAACTGGAGGCTGCACTGCTGTCTGCTTTATTGTTCAGGGTAAGTTATTCATTATGCTTTATAACATCTGATATGGGGATTAAATATCGTTCATTTCATCATTATTTGTGGAGTTTTGAAGAAATAATGCATTTATTTGTTACATCAATGTGTGTAAACGGCAGCACACAGCTCGCTGTTATCCCAGGCGGGCCATGGCTTCAGTCAGCGCGGCGCGCCACAGAGCCAACATCTGGATCTGAGCTGCATTACCGTTAGCAGATTAGCTAACTAGCTAGCTAGCTGGCTGGCCGGCTAAAGTCACCCCCTTTTGCAAAAATCCATCCTCGCAGGTCTGACTTTGTGCTGCTTTTGGATCGGTTTAGCAACAATAACGTGTAGGGATAATGCCTTTCGTGGCCGCATCTGGTGCAGCTGTTGGCTCAGCATCCTTTTGTATCCCCGCTCGCGTGAATCAAACAGCTGGACGCTCAGCAACACCCTCCCTCCTCTCTTTGTCACTGCCTCTGCCCAATAGGTAAGTGTCCACATTTCAAGGTGAAAAAGGTAAGCTTAGAGGCTAAGGTTACAAAACATGCGCTCGGTACCTTTTTGTAATTCTTTCCCAGCCAGACGCGGACATTATCAAACTGAGAAACGGTATCAGACGCTTCGAAATATTTTACATTCGGGCCGCCGTCTTTCTTCCGCACCGCCATCTTTGCCTGCAGACAACTAGTCGACGTCGGCTGCCGTCCAGCGGCCAAAGTCTGCTACTGCAACTACGGGACAACCCAGTGGCTGTAATAACATGCAAGGTCCAGCAGGTGGCGCAGTTGTGTAGGGGACAGTTTTTAAATTGATTCTTCATGATGCGAGAGGAATGAAATGCATAAATCCTGGAAGAAGTATTCAGATGATTTACTTAATAACAAAACCAACAACACCTCACTGTAAAAACACTTAATTAGAAGTAAAGGTCCTGCATTCAAAAACTGTAAGTCAGCATGTAGAAAGGTTAGCAACAAAATGTACTCTCGGTGCACATCAGAACTCATGAGTGGCTCCTGTGAGTGTCATATTATTTTATTAGTAGATCATCATTATTGATGTGTGCAGCAGTACTTGAATGTTGTTGGTGGTCAAGGTGGAGCTAATTTTAATTGCTTTTTTATATACTTCAGTATAATCCATGGCAATACATCCTAGTGGATTGAAGGGATTATATATTTTATATGTAAGATAAAAAGTAACCATAGCTGTCAGATAAATATAATGGAGTACAAAGTTACCTAACATGGAAATTTTCGAGTGCAAAAACCTCAAAACTGCACATAAGTACAGTAGTTGAAATGACTTACTTTCATCCATAGGCATGCACATTCTTTCTCATCTGGAAAAACATGACAAGTGCAGTATGAGCGGAGATGATACATGATGGTGGTAGCGCTAAAGACAAGGGCACAAACTAAATCTGTTCCAAGCAGCTTTTGATTATTTCTTGTGATTATTATTTCTTTTTCAGGTGATAGCATGTTTTTTTTTACTTGGTAACCAGTTATTGATTTCCTCATCCCGCCCAAAGTCGAAAACCAATCAATGAGAAATATGTCCCAAAAAATAAAAATAAATATCATTCATATCAATTGCATGTAATCATCACACTTTTATCCAGCAGTCCTCTCATTCATTAGAAGTGAGGAACTGGACGAAGGATGTTTTGTCCACAGTCTTTATGACTGCCCCAAGTGCACTTGCAGAGAACCACGGACAGCATATTACAGTCAATGTCAGGTGTGAGTGAGACTTTTTGTTTGTCTATGTGTGGCCCTACGATGGACTGGCGACCTGTCCAGGGTGTACCCCGCCTCCTGCGACCCTGTACGCAGGATAAGCGGTTGACGATGGATGTCTTTTGAAAAAGATTTTGTCATAATTGTTTTGAAGGTTTTGTGAAGTGATCCGCTGTTTGGCATAAAGTGTTGTGGTAATGTTCTGACAATAAAGAAAAGTTTAACACCACAATTAACCATCTGGTTTCTTCAATTTTCACTCAGGAGCAAAAATAAGCCTTTAAACTCGAAAGAAATGTTGATTTGACATTTATTGTGATAGTTATCGATAACGAATGGTATGAAAGGTTTTATCGTGATAACATTCTTGGCCATATCGCCCAGCACTAGTTCATCACTACAGACACTCACTCAGATCTTGTTACGTATGAGTCAAGTTCCATCCTGTAAGACAGACTGGAAGCTTTACTTATCAAAGAGTTCTGAATTTCACTGTAACAGTGGGCATACGTACACACACCTTTAAATACTCTGAGAAAACAATGCAATGCAAAAACAATCTGCCAGGAGCCAATCAAACATTAAACTGGACCACACTGGTGGAAAGACTCTTATAATACACTGGCATTTTGAAAGACATGTTTGTAGTCTATAGTGAAGTGTTAAACATTAAACATGTTTTTTGTATGTCATCCATCACTATAATCTGGATATACTTAGGTCTGGCAAGTTCCCAGTGCCATAAAAAATAAATGCAAAGCCTACTGTACAAACCATCCCTGTCTTTGATCGATCACCAGGCCAATGTATTTGGTTTAACAGCTGGTCAGATCTGTCTGTGTTTTTATACACTTGGAAAAGAAAACCCTTTTCTGAATCAGAGGGTACTTTGACACACCACAAAGCACTGCCAGTGCATACTGTAAGTGGCAATTGAAAGAAGCACATCTGTTTGGAAATTAAGTATGACGCAGCCATCTCAGCACATTTCAGTCTGTCACTTTCTGCTTCCTCGCTGAGCGTGATTTACAGGTTGATTAATTGCCAGTGCCTTGAAAAGACTACACATGGAGGCACATTTAATTTGCCAAAATAACTTGTACATCTAGAAAAAGAAAAGTAAAAGAAAAAAATATATTTTAATGTATTATTTTAATTGGCAATCAATGACCTCCGTAGAAATTAAATGACCTCCTGTGACAGGACCTGAGGAACTGTACTGATGAGACACCTGAAGTCAGATCACCAAACAAAGTTTAAAGGGCCAAGTTCTGATTCAGTGGCACTGATTTAATAATCTATTTGATAATCATTCTTGTGAATCACTGTAGCCTTCTATCAGTTAATTATTTTGATTGCATTAGACATGAACTATGAAGGCACTCTCTTTATTTCAGAAATGTTCCCTATGTCCTGCTTAACATTTCATTCAGGAGATTCATGGTGTGACAGCTTACTCTGGTAATATTTAACAAATAAGGTGTTATTTGTTTACCTTCTTCAGCTCAGTGTTAAATACAGGCAATGTGTGAGAAAACAAGCTTTTATTGTTTTTTGACAAAAAAAGGAAGGGGTGATAGTATTTAGTTAATTTCTAGTTACTAGTGACGTTATATTGCCCAAACAAAAAATTATAATCCTAAATTGCATTATATAAATATCACAGCATAAGTCCCCACATGGAGTAAAATATGTGTCAACTATATGACAAAAAAATATATAGAAAGAATTAAAATACCCAAATTCAAGTTATAATCCATGAATTATATTCAATATGATATCAGAGGACTACAGCAAGTTTTGCCCTCCATACTCACATAATGAGTTGATCCAGAGAAAGACTTAAATAAACACAGACTTTAAAAGTCATAAAAAAACGAGATATTCAGCCGAGATGAGAATACAGAAATAACCGAGAAAAATATCAGACTGTTGTCATGTCTCTGACCTTTTAACTGGAGCCTCAAATTAAACTTCATTAACAGAGAATAGGGGTATGTGTGTGTGTGTGTGTGTGTGTGTGTGTGTGTGTGAATCTTACATGACCCAGGCTAATTTGCGAAAGTCCAGAGACAACACTGATGAGAGTAGTGCTCCTTGAACTAGTATTCCTCAGACTGTCTATGTGTTTGTATTTGCTCATGAGCGTGTGTGTGTGGTGCACCCGTCTGCGCTGAAGGAGAGAGAGTGAAGCCTATTGATTATTTTAATCCTCCTATTTGTGAGTCTGTGATCCTCTCGGCTCAGCCTTCCACAGGGGGATTGCTAATGGGGCTGAACGCTTCCCTCCACAGCCGCTCTCTCCCTGTCCAATTAACTTAACGCTGGAATCTGTGAGGACGGAGCACTGGGACTCAGAGGTGGGGGGGCAAGGGGGGGGCACCACTGAGATACAACCCTACCAACACCTCCCAGTCCAACATCTCCCAAACCTCTAGTATGCACCACATTTGGTAAGAACCTCCTCATCCAGAATTACCTTTCACCTTTAATTAAAGCTCCATCTCCTTGTTTTATTCTGGTGAGGTGTGAACTCCCTTCAGCCAGTGTTTCATTTTCACAGGGTGACTTTACAGAGTGTAGAAACAGCAGGAGCTGCTTCTATAATGGTAAAGCTATCTTCAAACAGGTTACCATAGCTGTACATCTGACCACTTAATATTTGTGTTCGACTCTCTCCTAAACTACAATTCAGAGAACCAAACCTTTACTTATGGACTTGTTATTAAAAGACTTGTTTTATTTCATAAAACGCATAATAAACCTGGAACATATAATGTCCACAAAGTCACAAGCATCATTCTATGAAGTTTAAAATTATAAACATGGGTGCACTAAAGCTAGCTACATCAGATCTATCCAACATACTCACCGATATGTGAGAAATGCCAAAAGGATGATGTCACCCTCTCCCATACCTATGTGTTATGGCTCACAGTGCTGAGCTTAGACATTATGTCAAACGAGACCTTTCTCACATTGATAAACGATACTATCAAAAAGTTTGTAGTTCTCCTTATGCTACACACAAAATAAAACATTATATAAAAAAAATGTAAAATTTTAAATAACAATAAAACTGCTTTGCATTTGGCAATGCTGGGAATGAATTTAGGAGTCTCACAGCCTGAGGGAAGAAGCTGCTCTGTAGTCTGGTGGTGTGACAGCAGATACTTCTGTAACCCTTGCCAGACGGCAGCGGGGTGAATGGGCTTTGACAGGGGTGGGTACTCTCTTTTTATTGCTGCCCACAAAATACACAAAATAACATTAGTTTTTAGCAACGTACCTAAATTAATCAAATAATAAAGCATTTGTAGCTATTTGATCCGCATCATTAAAAAACCCCAAACAAAAGTAAGTTTTGATAAAAGCTGTAATGTTCCAGCTGGAAATGAAAACAGAACATTTTAACACTAGGAAAGTCCAATTCAGAACAGTATCCGGCCACATGGTGTGATGTTTCTTTAAAAACTGGAGGTTGTGTGTATAATGGGAGGAGGCCAGGATAAAGGTGAAGTTTGCCTTACAGTTAGTGTTTATAATTAAAGCAAATTAGATGACTATTGACTAAAAATGGACCATAATTGTTCATTGCCCATATTGCATTATTTAAATATCCAGATGACAATTAAGCTTGTTTGAAGTGTGAAAAAACTACTTTGAATGTGTTCAGAGCACAGCATGTGTAATCCAAATACTGAAATCATATTCGTTTACATCCCTAAGAAGCACCATCTGTGAAGATGCGACTCTAGTTCCTCAGTGGTTGAACAAATTAAATGTTTGGGGAAAGACCAGGGCGCCAAATATGAATCCATTTGGCAGGCTTTCATGGTTTTAATTGAATAGTATGTTATTTAATCGTATCATTGTTTTTCCAGGAAATCCACCTAATCTTCAGTCTATCTTGACTGTCAAACTAATCTATCAACATCACATGTATATCTCCTGCAGGAATTGATTATGTACTCAGGTTGCTTCTTTTTACCCCTTTTTTCTGCTCAGATGGTAAAGATGGAGCACATGTACATTCCACACAAGAGCAAAAAAGTAATCAAATAAACAATGTCCACAAATTCAGACGATTTATTCTTTATCAATGGAAACAAGGACATGCAAGTAGGTTATTGTTGGCTCTTGTTTGACGTACTGGAAGATGTTTGTCAGCTGTTTTTTTTTTATTTCTATATGTGCACATAACTCTATGATAAGTTTTGACTAATGCTGCTAAAATCTTGAGATTAAATCAAAAAATACCCCCAGCACTGAAAACAGAAGTCAATGCCTGCTGAGTTCCTGCAATGTTCCCAGAAGAGAATAAAGAACAAAAGGAAAAAGAATAAAATAAAGAAAGCAGTAGTTTTACTCTGACTCACTGACAGCAAAATAATCCTGAATTTTCTCTTTTTATTGTGTTTCATGGTCTTCAAGGGCAGAGGAAAATCTATGCTGATATCATACATAACAATACACACAACTCAGCTTGCAAAGTACAGTGACAACTATGAATCCACACTGCTCGGGAACAAAGGTAAAGGAAAACACACACACACAGCAGGATGCAGCATGGCACAGAGGAAATGTGAAGCCACTCAGGAGGAATGTCTGTGTACAATATACAACGTCAGGGTGGTTTTCAATCACAGCACAAGAATGACGAGTTGATCAGAAGGGTTCACATCCAAAACTCATCAGGGTACAGTCATGCTATCAGGCTTCAAAGATGGATCTGTGTCACTTGTTAGGACAATAAAGTCTCTGTCACATATTTTATCAAGTGTATTTTTGGAACAATATGAAGCTCTCTTCTTCAGTGGCACTAAACTACAATAGATGTGCTCACAGAAGCATTATATTGTACCTGTCTAAGCATTATATCATGAAAAAAAAATAGAACTGTTAGATATAATAATTTGGTTACATAAACATATTTATAATTTTTTTGAAAGACACAGTGACATGCTTCTGTTGTTCGTACCCACAGGTGGTTCCCACCATACAGAATGAACCTGGGTCACCATTTTCGGGGCTTTTATTTACAGCAGTGAGTAACATCCAGTTCCACACAAACTCTCACGGTCATTGTCCTCAGTTGGTGAACATTTTGCATGGACTGACTGTATTGGGGAGGTTTTCATCAGAAATCCTCGTCAGATTGCTATTTGCAGTGTAGGGATCAGCCTGCTCAGAAAGCCTGGACTCAACAAGGGAAACTGTGTCATGCATTAGAAAGTCAAAATGAAAAAGATAGTGTAAGGCACAGAAAACCTATAGGTATGGCATATGGCAGTAAAACATCAACATCAACAGTCACCTGCATTTAAATAAAAATCTTCAAAGGGTCTATTTGCAGTAAAATTAAAGAAATAGTTTGACACCTGTGATGGATACCACTCCCGCCAGCTGTGCAGAATTTGAACATCTAGCTTTCTTTTTTCCTTTTGTTACCCAACTATTTCTCTCATATGAACGAGTCGCGAGCAGAACTGTGAAAGTCTGAAGAGACTGAAAATGTGTGCAGTTATCCCTATAATTAAACGATATACAGGATTTTTACACCGCCTTCCAGTGCGGCCACTCTGAACTGATATAAACACTTTTGATTTCCAACGTGGTTGGATAACACTTCTTACAAACAGTTTCCTTTCAAGCATGAACCAGCCCTTATGCTACGCTAAGCTATCCAGCTGCTGGCCGTAGCATTACAATGAACGGAAAAATATGAAAGCGGTATCAATCTTTTCATCTTACTCTTTGCAAGAAAGCAAAGACACTTCCCAAAATCTCAAACTATTTCAGATATAGTTATACAGCAAACTATGGGTGTCAGGGGCGAGTGTGACTGCACAGATGAGGATGAGGATGCCTCAGCTCATTAGCAAGACATGATGAGGCTCTGTCATAAGCTCTGGCTCAGGGAAAATCTCAAAGCTAAACCTCAGTATCGATATACTGTGTGTGTTAAGGGATTGTTACCGTCAACTTGACACCCCCTCTCTTAACAGGAGTCAGGGACATGTCAAACTAACAGCAACGTGACGCTTTTAAGCCTCAACACAAACGGAAGGGTAAACACACACGCTTACTCACGGACATATACACACACATGCAGCACACTGGATTATGTTCATGGTATTGGTTGCATTATCAGCTGCGATCAATATATTCATGACTTTTCTCATTTGGAAATTCATGTCACAGTGAAGGCGAGAGTACACACACTTCGATTTACAGTCTACATTCAGAGATAATTTCAGTCGATTTCAGACCGGTGGCTGAAATGGTCAACTTGTCTCAGTGTAACAACTGATATGAGAAGTTCAATTCATGTGTGCGTGCCTGTGTGTGTGTGTGTGTGTGTGTGCCTGTGTGTGTGTGTGAGTGTGTGTGTGCGCACAAGTGAATGAGTGCAAGTGAAAGAGATAATGTGTTTTAGCCATGCTTACACATACTGTACATGGCACAGAATAATGATAACACAAGTGTGTGTATCAGAAGTAAATGTTTACTGGTAATATATACAATACTATACTCATTTTAAGTTCTCTTCAAACTCTATTTGTTAACTGTGATCATGTTATTTCATGTTTTGCGAACTGCATTGAAATGACAAATGACATTATGGAAACATGGGGTGTTAGATGCAGAAAAGAGAGGAAACGTTTAGCGTTTTGCTTGATTACAGAAAGAGAGTATATAAATGTGAGTACACTGTCAGTCAGGATAGATGAGGAAGCCAGAGAAGGTGCTGTATTTGTTGGTGTTGCCGCCGTGAACTTTGCCCCCGTCCAGCTGCACACACACTTCGTCCCCCACATCCAGATGCAGGATGACGCTGTTTGAGGCATAGTCGTAGTTCTGATCTGCATCTTGAGCAATTGCACTGGCCCTGACCTGGGGTAGAGACAAAGACAGAAAGATGTTGATGGGCTGCAAAGATGGGGGAAAAAACACCAGGAAATACCATTGAGAAAGTACATCATTGACGTCATGATGTGTGTTTTACAGAGTTTTGTGGTCTGTGTTGAAGCGGCTGATTGTCATTGTTTTCTGCTTTATTCTTTCTTGGGCATTTGGGGTTTTTCTTACAGATAGTGACACAATGAAGGAGAAAGAGGTATAACGGTATTATAAAGGTCCCAGCAAAATTTCTCACCCACGGTCTGTATCTTAACCCCTAAGCCACAGGGGTACCACAAATCTCGTGATGATAGTAACTACCTTTAAATCTGACCATTTTCACACCATATATGACAATCACTTGATGCCTGATGGCATGAAATACTTCTTCAATGGTACAAAGCTAGACAGGAAAATGCAACTCTCCTCTGACATTGTGTAATTGTTTTAGGCTTAGCAGATTTTTGAAGAGCAGTTTCAACTCAAACTGAACACCTGCCACTATCACTGCAGATTACTGACATATATATGGCACATTTTGTGTTTGAGATGCTGATAGTTTGGCATTAAACCATTTCACTTAATTCAACTAAAAAGAGTTGTTTTTTTATAATGACTCGGGATAACACAGCCTACATATTTAATTACACTGTAGCACCCCGAACTCCTGCTAATACATACAGTCGCTCTAACATACATACCATACAAACACAACAGAGGTATTTCATGGATGTTTCATGTAGATTCTACATTTTTTACTTCTATGTCAATGAAGTTCATTGAAGTAGATGTATGTATTTCTATTATTGTGTATTGAAGAAATTGAGTTATTGGCCCCATCAATGTGTCTCTACAAGCCTTTGCTCCCTCTATCATCTCTGCTCTTCTTTGAATTGCTGGTCTTCGTACGAAGTCCCAAAACCCAAATCATCACCTGCAATGGAGACATGTTCACCGCAGCCATCTACAGTAAATGTTTATGACCGTGTTGAGGAAACAGATACGGATATCTATGTGTTCAGCAAGTATTATGAAATCAAGTGATCTAATGCAACATATCAATGTTAGAATTGCAGATATTACCAGATTGATTAATCAGGATAGTCCTAATCAATTTTTATATGAGAGGCTGATGATTTTAACTTTTTATAACACAGTATCCCACCCACAACCAGTCTGTTCACTTTATCTGGATGTAACCAGTGCCATTTATTTTCCTGTTTCATTCTGCGATCTGTAATGTCATCAGTACAGATGCCTTCCTGTCCACTGGGTAGATAGATGAGATGTGCAGTGATCTTTGGCCTCAGACCTCCATCTGAGTGCACAACCTTTCTTAGCTACCATCAATTTTTCCAGAGGACTGTTATGCTCACACCTGATCCACCTGTTGCAGACACGAGTCTGTTAGGGATTGCAATGATGGCATCAGGGAGGACATCAGTTCATTTCTCAAGCAATTACAGCCAACACAATGAACATGCAGACGTAATGATATATGGACATTTGTTTTACTCCAGCTGAACAATTTCTCTTCGATATCATTAGCTATTAACAGTTTCTGGCAAATTGTGGCTATTATTTCACAGGTATTAAGCTTTGTAAAGCTGCATGAGTGTATATGTGCATCAAAGTGATATGGTGAACCTGTTATTAACCTATTTACACATCCAGCAGATATGTGTTTGTGTTTGTTTGTGCCCACCTGACAAATGTTAAGTCTATTGGTCATTCTCATTCATTTATCCTTTTTGCCCTGTTTTGCTCTCCACCAACTCATGAGAAAAATATTCACTTTTTGAACTGCTAAATGCTCCACTATATTCAGCTTTTCACCTATAATTACCACCTTTTTCACTACCAAAAACAATGCTGAAGAGAGCATTTAGATTGAACAAAAATTTAGTAATTTGATCAGTTGTTATTATAAAAATAGTGCTTGTAGCAGCTTTAAAGGTTCAGTGTGTAATATTTAGAAGGATCTATTTAAAGAATTGTAATATAATACACATAACTATGTTTTCAGTGGTGTATGAAGACCTTACATATTGAACCGTTATGTTTTTATTACCCTAGAATTAGCCATTACTATCTACATACAGCGCGAGTCCTCTTACATGGAAGTTGCCATGTTGCGCCGCCATGTTTCTACAGTAGCCCAAACGGACAAACTGCTCTACAGAGCCAACCCATTCTCACTCCCAGCTGGTTGGGTGGATGGATGCATATTTATTGTTGCTAACTTCACTGGGTGTTGTATATTTATTGTTGCAAATCGTTGGTAACTTGACCACGCAGCCCTAAACAACTCTAAAAGGTTACCCAGGGCGTTAAAAAGCAACACAAATAGGCCTTGACCAAGCATCAATGTGAGTGAGGAGTGAGAATGTGTTGACAGAGCATGTTTTGTCACAACTTTGAATACGTACAAAGAAGAGGAAGAAGTATTAGTAGAAGTAGTAGTCGTCTGGATTGTTAGTAGTATGAAGAGATGTGAAATTTGGACAAATTGATGCCCACACGTATTATTTAGCACAAGAGCAGACAGCGTGACAGCCATTGTAGCTTCTCCTGCGTGCTTGCAAAGGGAAGGGTGAGCGGTGGCTGAGCTGTTGGTTACAATTTGCAACGCTTACCACTAGATGCCACTAAAACTTACAAACTGAACCTTTAAATTAGAAGAAACTAAATTACATTCACATCGAGTGAGTCAGCGGCTCATATTAAGATAAATTCTAAATAGCACTTTAAAACAGGTTTTAATATTTTTAATATTCAAATCAAACTTTTTTAAAATGGTTGTTTACATATTAAATGCTAAGTATGGACAACATGCATAGGGAGGGACATTTGAACACCATAGCTCCAAAATGACCAAACAATGTAATCAACACCGCTATATGACCTATGACACAGTCACAACAAGAGCTTAACATCATCAGCTTCATAAAACTGTCTGCCATATTCAAAACCACACTTAAGATGCATTATCTGCTGTGAAGTCCACAGAACCTGGAGCCTGACACCATTTTGAAATGTGATATGGTCTGATCAGTCATTCTTCACTCTTTAATCTACATCTGGACAGGTTTATGTGAGGAGACAGGATGTCATCCACTCTGATTAAACATGATACTTGCTCTGTAATGATATGACATCATTACCTCAGATGATTTCTGTACATGTTTACATGGTAGTTAACACAAATATGATACCGAACTTACGATGCCCCATATTCAAAGATCATAATGCTCCCATGCATGTTGCTGCTATTAGTGAGGGGTTTCATGATGACCTGGTGTCAAACACCTGCGGCATCCCACACAGTTACCCATTTGGCGCAGGTCACGATTCAGCATTTCAAGGTGGGTAAAGAGCTGTTTTGATGGTGAGTAGGGCAGATTTATTAATTAGTCCAAGTTGTTTTTGCACCCAGTAAGCAAATCTGCTTATAATAAATTGCACTATCATTAGGTAAGTAACCAACTATTCAAGCAGACGATCCATTTAATAGCGGAAAATAAAGTACACAAGCCCATACATATTAATGAATGCAAATATACCCTCACTTCATCCTTGTCTCAGGCTCTGGGTCTGGGACTGACTAAGGATATGGTCCATCATCTACACCAGTCATCAAGCTTCCCTGACTCTCTTGTGATCACTAAGACAAATCAAATAAGACTAAACTACCCATTTCTCCTCTTCCTCCATCCAATAATGAGTTTTCTTTTTTTACCCATTTCATCAATCCAACTCAATATATTTCTCCATACAAGCATGTCTTCCATGTAGAGAAGGTGAAAATTTTTATTCCCCTCCTTAAGACAGAAAATAATCAATGCATTTCCTTTGTTTTAATTCAGCTCACATCACTCCATTAATTGTTGTCTCTCCCTTCACACCTCACGCCCCTTCCATCATCCCTCTCCCTTTGGCTGCCCCATCGCTATCTCTTCATTCTGGACCCATCTATCCTTCTTTTTGTGTCCTTACAATGAGATGCAGGTCACGCACACATTTTCTCTCCTCCACCATGGTGGTGTTGCCGAGAGCAGCGACTAAGTGTGTCCCTGTCCGGTCTAAATCGGATTGATTAACGGCTTGCTGCTGTGGCAGGTCTCCTGAGGACCCCCCTCCTCCCCAACATACACACGCACACACACACACACACACACACACACACACACGACCCCCTCTGCCTCCTTCCCCTCGCCGCCTTGCAGCACCCCTCACCCCTCCCTACCTCTAGATGCATCAGGGCAGGCTATACATGGCTGCAGGCTACAGTAATTGCTAGTCGGACAGCCAGGGCAGTTCCCCACCTAATAGGTCCAACTCCTCAATAACTCCATACAATCACAATAAATGGGAGCACAGGATAGGCTACAGTGGTCAAATGGGCCCATGAAATACTAGCAGGAGGTCAGGACAAGATCCAACACGTACACTCCACCCTACTCTCCCTCTCTACGTCTCGATAAGAGCAACTCTCTTTCCTGCTTGCTTTTTATGAATCTCAAGTGAACACCTGAGAAAAACCACACAGCACATGAGACATTTTGTTATTTTATACGGTGAGACTGCTTTGCTCTGAAGGGACTGAACTGCTCCCCTGAGGAGACCTAATAGGTTTAAGGAAAAATATAACAGTAAAGAGATTCTGACATCTTGTACATCCAACATCTGTCTACATGGCTGAACGGCAGGATTCCCTTGATGGTATTTTCAGCTGAGTTAGAGGCTGACAGGCTGCTGTATCTTGCTAGAATACAGTGTAATGTACAAAAGCTCCGTTGTGCGCTCCCAGAACATAGGGGAGTGCATAGCCGTGCGCACAGACATTTGCATTTGCCAGCACCAGCTTTAGAACAGCAACAGACAGTTCAGTTAAGCTCAACAATTAAAACTAGTTTACTTCTCTACATGTGTATGGACAACATTATAATAATCCCTCCTATTGAAACATGTGATCAAACTGCATGCAGCACATTACAAAAGGCTTCTGCAGCACCTGTACCCGGTACCTGTATTAAGGGTCATAACAAAAGCTGCCGCAGTGATATTCACACCACCTCATTGGAATGGCCTTTTAAACATGAACACCAGCTAATTATATTTGCCAGCCAAAAGGACACAATGTTATTTATGACTTTTTATGGCTGACTTCCTTATGAGACACGTAGGTTTACTAACTCAGACAGCGAAGATGCTGACATTTAATGTGTTATGTTTATGATTAATTCATTGTTGCATTCTCCTCCTGCATATACAGTAACCCAGTGGATAAGTTAGCTGTTTTACATTTTATGCACAGATTTTTAATAGTGTGACATTTAGAATATTATATGTCATAATCAATGAGTTTGTCATGAATTAATAGTCATCTGAGTTGTATTCAGTAAAACAAAAAAATATCAGAGATCTCTACAGGTTAAATTATTAATTGTTTATGATAAATATTTCTTGACTTCAAAGGAAACATTTAAATATGTATGCAGAGTATATTATTTGAGCATCGTAAAATGGATCATCAGCGGAGGAAAGTAACTAAGTACATTTGCTTTGAGCTATTGCAATTGAGTACAATTTAGTGGTACATACTGTACTACAGTGTTTTGATTATAAGGAAATATTGTCCTTTTTACTCCACTACATTTATCTAACAGCTGTTACAAATAATGTTTCAAATTAAGATTAAGAAATAAATCTAACTATTATCTTACTTTATACATACCTGCTTTTAAAATTTACTCTAAATATAACTCTATAATTAGTTCATAAATGGTCTTTCAAAGTGTGCTGATGTACAATTTTCAGTGAGGGATTTTTTGTTTTATTGGTATCTTCCTTTAGTTTAAGGATCTGAATACTTCCTCCACCACTGTGAAATGTATTGTAATTTTGTGGAGCTGGTGACATTGCAGAGCTTTGTGACTCTGAAACTAGCACAGATGAATCTGGAGCTTCAGCTGTCAGCAACAATCACTGTGAAACCTTGTTTCCTTAAAGTGGGCAGGAGGCGCTGGGGCTTTGGGAGTGAAAACAAGAGGGAAAGGCAAATCAGGATTATTGTCAACAGCGACGGAGATTGATAGCGACAAGGGAGTGAATTTCTGTCTGTTGGCCCAACGCTGTTCTGACTTGATCTGCTGCTGCTGGGGAGAAGGGAGCCCTGTGGGACAATAGAGAAGATTACACTGCCTCCACTTTTCATTAGAAGGGCAACATTAAATGGGGAGAGAGAGAGGGAGAAATGTAGGAGGGAGAAAGAAAGAGAGAGGAAATTGACAGCTTAGAAATAATTCACCGATAGTGCTAAATGCTCAATAAAATCTACATTTTCAGCTGTGTGCCACTGATTTGTGTGACATATTTAAGGGCTGGCATAATGTATTTCAAACTTATGTAGCCAAATCTCTTCATTGTTTTTGTGTACATCGACCCAGTATCAAAGTGTGTGTTCGTTATGATTATGTCTGAGCTTTTGTTTCAGATAAAAATGATGGCAGGAGGGCATGGGGTTAGGAGAAAAGAAGGATGCGTTGTGAAAAGGAGGGTGTGACAGCAGAAATTTGGATAAGGACACACAGACGGGTGAGCAGCTGCATCCACTTTTAACAGTCTAAGCACAGGATTTGGGAAAAGGAAGCCAAAGTTGAGAAGGACTTTGAGTGATGGGGAGGGAGCCTGTTGGATAACAAACTGATCAAGCATGCCTGCTTCAGAGGGAGGGTATAAATGAGGTTGGGGAGGTGGGCTGTCCGTGTGTTATTTTTTTCAGTTTTGTTTTGTTTCGCATGGTGCCTTGATCCTCTGGTAATAAAACTGACAGGATTCATTCACTGTGATGTACAGACCTCTCAGAGCGGAGCGAGGCGATAGAGATGGGGTCTCTTAAACTTACCTGAGGGACCTCTAACGGTGAACTGGGAGAGAGAAGAAGGGCAACTGAAATGGCCCTTTTTGTAAAAGCTGCTGTGTCCTCTCTGCCTCCACCCGTGTGTACCAGCCTGAGGTATCCTGTTTCTATTATGCAGGTCGACAAGTAACCCTTTTCTTGCACTGCAGACTCACACACTAATTGGCATACTAAATGTTAATGTTTTGCCATGACACTCAAGACCCAAGGTGTCAAGATGTTGATTAGAAAGTCTCTAATTGGCTCTAGACTGAAACCTTTGAGGGTAGAGGAGATGCCCTAATTGGATATAAATGGGTTCTGTAGATGGTCTACCTACAGAGCATCACCTAGAGCAAAGCCTTAGGTCTGAAGTTAAAATATACTATTCCTTTATGACATATTGTTTACCGTCTCGTATTAACTGTGTGTATTTTATGTGCACCTACATCTGTACTGACATAGAGAGTGAAGACACACAACATGCAGGAACACAAACAGCAGCACTCCTTCATCATATAAAACGCGTTCACCGGTCAGAAGTCGATGTCCCTCTAATTCTGATTTACCTAATCTTTAAATGCATTTTAATAATCCAATTTTACCATTGTTCATGTTAGGTCTCCCACTATCAAACACTGTGAAACACTGCTGTTTATGAAAGGGACAAAACCCTGTTTCCTTGATGAGGAGAAATAATGATATGATGGAGAGGTAAAAGTAAAGCACAACAAAGGCATGACAAAACACAGTAACAACCAGGCGAGTCGTTTTTAGTCGACAGGATTTAATGGCCTCAGCCATTATAACAGGAACATATAGTGAAGTAATGGCTGTGTGCATGAACATGTGCATAAATGTGTGTGTTCTCGAAGAGAAAAGACAAGAAGAGAAAGCAAGGGCAAGCAGCAGGGTGTATGAGAGCATTCTTTCTGCTTGCTCTACAAGATATTCTGCCTGAAAGGGTGGACTTTTATCCTTTATCACAAATTGTTGGCTCCGTTAGGCCATTGTGTCTGATGCTAAAGCAATGCATCACACAGAAAATTTGTCTTGATTATGAATTCTTCTGCTGACACACACAGTTGGGGAAAAAAACACATCTCCCAAAGTGCCAAAATAAAAGAAATTTGAAACTGTGCAGCATGAGGCCCATAATGACACCTTGTCTTACTTACTGTAATTAGCTGCTTCCACCTCTCACAGTGTGGGATGAGTATCATGTCATATTTAGGAACTGGGGAAAAAGCTTTGAAAGGTAAAAACTCAGTTTGGAAGGCTTGCATAATGTTTTGATTGGCTGAAAAAAAATCTCTGCAGCACTCTTTGCAGTGTTTCTCCAACACATTTTCAGAGTTTCAGATCTGTCACTGTTCTCCTGGTATATTAGTTTGTTTTGTCTTGTCTTGTAAATGGTGATCTGAAAAGTGGTGCACATATGTTGGGAAAAAACTTTTAAACTTGAGTTTTGAAAGGGCAAATCTTTATTTTGACATTTTTGTGGATGTCCATTTGCACTTGTATTGCAGACTGTTCCTTCCGAGTTGAGTTTACAAAACCCACTTTTCAGAGATCTTGCCCACACAGCTGCGTGTCTGCTAGTCATGTGATTCACAGACCAGTTAGCTCTGGTCTGAAATTTTGAAACAGACGGTCTGGGGGAAAAAAGCATTTGCTCTTAACTTATTGTTTGCTCTCTGCCGTAGCGTAGAGTCCAATCATATGTTGCATTCAGAAGAAAAGGATGGTCCTAATTTATCTTAACAAAGTTACTTTAACTTTAAATACCACATCCATTAGATTTCAACCTTTCAAAGCTTTTTTTTCCAGTTTCAAAATTCCCACATCACATGTACCTACTAAAGGCGAGCTGTTTCTGTCTTCTAATTGAGTCCAAGCCTGTCATCACCACAGCTTTTAAGTGGTATATTTAATTATCTAATTAGCTCATATTTCTTATAAGCTTTCATGTGAGTGAATAAATCTTGGGGTTCACTTAAAGGCGCATAAAAAAATAAAGGTGTGTGGAGTGTTTATGGGAATCACACTGAAAATTATAGCTATTAATTAGAGCCAGACTCCAGTCTCCTGCTCAGTCCAAACCCTTATTCATAACCTTGCAGGAAGTAATAATAAAAACCAACATATGGGCCTTTATCTGAACCTAAACATCTATTGTTTCAACCTGGACACCTTTAATGCTATAAAATACTTTTATCTCATTCATTCATTCATCTTTCCTTCCAACCTATAGACCTTACACGGTTAAGGCTGAGCTTCATGTCAAAACATTTTGTTGGGCTTTAATAAGGCACAGGTTTGTCCACCAGTCTCAAGCTCCAGAAGGTCAGATCCAATCTAATGCCACTGCTACATAATGAGGTTACTGTGTGTCAATAGCAGATGAGATGCTGAAACATTGTACTACCTCACTGATGTCATCAAAACTATAGTGTGTGTGTGTTAGTCTGTGTGTGTGTGGGGGGGGAGGGGGGGGGAGGGGGGGCAAGAACCAACTGACCAACCCATATTGGACCAGGTATAAATGTATAAATATTCATACTCCCACTCCATGCTCATCTCTGTAAAGGTCAAAGTACATATTGGTGGTGAATTATATATCCATTGAAAAGGTCATCTACCTCAACAACAATCTTTTGATGAGTTATGGGACACAAGGAGTGAAGAGGATCCCTCGCCTTGAGTGATCCAGCTCTGCAAACTTGTTGTAAAACTGCACATCAGCTGCACATTTAATTAGCCAACAGTTGAGACCACCAAATGACTCTCTCTGATTTGTTTCGTGTATGTCACATATGTACAGATACATAGCTTTATCCCCTCTTCTCGACTCCTCCCTTCACCAGAGGACAGAGGACGCTCTCATGTTGCCTTTTCTCTCCACCTCCTCCATCCATTCTCCTGTGAACATCCATCCATCTATCCATCCATCCATTCATCTATCTATCTCTTTGTCAGGCCACTTGTCTGTGTCATGCCTGTCTCTGCTGTGATCCCTCCTGAGGATGTGTTTTATTCTCAGCTCCCTTTTGACAAGACATTGATCAACACCATGCATATCAGTCTGACAATTGTTGTATACACACATGCACACAAACTCAAACATCCACCCATGCTGCGAACCACACTATAGACTGGCATAACAGGCTTAAAAGTAATAGGCTGACATTTTGGGAAATATGCGTTTGCTTTCAATGCTGCTCTCCAGCCTGAATGGTAAATATGTAGCTGGAGACAGGCCCTTGTTAGCTTAGCCTAGCATAATAGTTTGGCACATAACCTCCTCTTTACACTTTTACATACTTTTTGTACAAATCAAGCAAAAACAAAGATATGTTGATTAGCAGTCTTGGCCAGTAATGCAAAAAGTGTGTTACATGCATGTAATTTCTTTTTTTCAGTAACGTGTAGTGTAAAGTATATTAGAAATTCAGTAGTTAAATGAGAAGGCGGTTAGTCATCACCAAAAGACAGGAGAGAAATGCGCTTCACGGTAACTCGTCTTCTTAGCTGGTTTGCTGACATTAACCACTGCTAAGACATATTCAAAAATGAGAGCGAGATGTGTGTGGTATGATATGTGGCGCTGTGCTAACTAACAAAAGTAATGCAATGAGTAATGTAACTAAGTATGGACGTCCTAATCTACAGAATCCCTAAGCGGCCATCGATTCATATCTTTACTTTACTCCGTTTTCCGTCATAATGGGATAATTATCTCGTGATCTCGAGATAACGACTGTTGTTTTCTTGTGATCTCGAGATAACTAAACAGTAGTTTAACACAGGGGTTGGCAAGAACGTTTCTTAATGGTAATTTAAAGGAGTTTTCAGTGTCCCTAATTAGCTCAGTTGGTAAAGCACAGTGTTTGATCCTTATGGAAGACAATTTTTAAAAAAATCTTTTTCATATTCATCTCCAACAAAGTTGGTATGAAGATGACTGATTCACATGCTTATAATAAAGTACGTGCTGGAGTGTGTGCATCCTGGCGATTGGTCCACATTCATCAACCTATGGACTTTTCATTTCCCCATCATTCCCAGGCAGAGGAAATTCATCGCTTCTCATTCAGGGGAATCCATTTAACTACACATTTCCTGACGGCTATTTCAGACAACAAATGTTGTTTTCCTGTGATAATAGGATAATTTTCTCGTGATCTCGAGATAACAAAACAGTAGTTTAACACAGGGTTCGGCAGGAGCGTTTCTTAATGGTTATTTCAGTAAGGTTTTTAGTGTCACTGGTTAGCTCAATTGGTGGAGTACAGGATTCATAGCTAAATGGTTGCGTGTTTGATCCTAGCAGAAGATTGATTTTTTTTCCTTTTTTATCGTTTTTGTAATCCTCTTCAACAAAGTTCTTATGAAGAGACTGTTTCACTTGCTCACAATAAATCAGGTTAGGGCTTCCGTAACTAAGTACTTAGTTAAGTAACGTAATTACTATATTAATGACTAATTGCTTACATTTCTCAAGTAACTTGTCCAGCATTGTTCATTAGAGCTTGGTGGATTTTGTAACATTTGGTCAGAGCCAGGCTAGCTGTTTCCCCCATTTCAAGGCTTTATGCTAAGCTGCACTAACTGGCTCCTGCTACATATTCTACTGTACAGGCATGAGAGTGGTATCAGTCTCCTCATCTAACAAGAGAATGAAAAAGCATTTTTCCTGAATGCCAAACTACTCCTTCAGTGCATGTTATCACTTATCTGAATCTCAGAGGAAGATTGTCATCTCATAATGGACTAAATCAAGTCTACATGAACAAAATACCTATTCAGAAAGATTGTTGCAGTAATAACAAGAGTAATGTGCTATTGAATGCCTTTATGAGTCTCTAAAATGACAAACTTTTTCAGTGTTATCCTCAAGGTTTATCTCAATGACCTATCTGGTTCAGTCTGCTACAGGAGCACTTGTCTATTCACAGAACAAAACAGCAGGTGAATGAAAGTGTGAGGGCAAGATCAGCACTGAATTGGGTTAAATAATTTAGTTGCTGGAAAAGATAATTAATGGGGAAGGAGTCAATAGCCAATGTGGACGATTAACGTGTGTGTGTGTATGTGTGTAAAGGAGGGGCACAGGTGGAGGGGAGAAGATCTCATCTAAAGGCTATGAAAGATTTAACAGCAGGAGAAGACAGGAATGACAATGTCTGTGAAGGCACGCAACAAACCAAGTCCCCCAATTATATCTGGCATTTAACTGTCTGTCCTCTTAACTCTGCACTTTGTGCACATTCTGTCAAATCTATGAAAAAGAGAATAAGTACTTTTATGGACTTGATCAGTCATAAAAAAAGATCTAGTATAGTATAAGTATAAGTATATAAAACCAAAGCAGTATGACATGTATTTAATCTAACATCATTAGCTTTGATGGGAGTTTGCAGAATATCTCAAAAATGTATAAATAAAGGAACAAGTGATTTGATTTTGGTGTAGCTACAATAATTCTAAAAGAAATTTATAACATTGTATTGTGAACATTATCCCATTTTTCTCTATCGCACTTATTTTCAGTTGAAAAATCTGGCATGTTGTACGGAATTTTATGCGCTTCCAGATGCAGATTAAACATTTTTTGGTGGTTTGTGCAGCCTTGGTAGAGGCCTGCTTTCATTTTTCAGGCCGAAATGCCAGACGTTATCTGTTTCCAGCTTCTCAAATATATTTGCTATCAGTCTCTGAATTGTGTCATTGTGTGGACTGTTGATCAGACAAAACAAGCAATAAGAACATGGTGATGGGCTGTGTTTTTTTATATGCGACAGACTCAAAGATTAATTGAGAAGGAATAAAACTGTATAATAATAGCTATAATTTTATAATCTCCAACTGGATCCAGATTTGTACAAAATACCACTGTGATGTACCAGTTATGTTTCAAACAAGTAGGTAAAATGTAAATAAAATAAAAAATATATATATATACATATTTCTTGGCCTATGCCCTAATTTTCACCAAAATGTACTGAAATCTGGTGACAGTTTTTAAAAAAAATATATCCTGCTAACTAACAAACAAATGGGACCAGGGGTAAAGCTTCAGTCAACCACAGCAACCAACTCAGGGTTGATTCCCAGGAGCGGAATATGATGTCGTTGTGGGAGACATCTTATAGCGCATTGCGATTAACGGTGGGTAAGCCAACAAGACCAGCTGCGTTTCATTGTTGCTGTAGTGCTCCTACTGATTGGCGAGAGTGCAGCGTTAACCTCCTACTGTGTAGCTCATGTGTGTAAATTCATGACAACCACTCAACGCCATGTGTCTGGCTGCAGCTTTCTGTGCAGCAACACCAAGAGCAAGTGTTAAGGACCGCAGGAAAACAGGCAATTTAAAATTTTAAGAAAAACCAAAAATAACTCAAAAATAATAATAATAATAGTGTCAATAGTCTCAACAGTGTTCTCATAATGAGGAACAACCAGCATGTTTCACGTAGGATTAGTCTTACTGGCCCATATCCTGTATTTTAAGTTGAAGATTCATTAAAGCATATCCGTGAACAGCAGCCCAGCAGGGTGATGGTCTGCTCAGTAGCATATTGCTGTCAGTTCATGTAGCGTGTAAATTATTTGTGGGGAAACTACTGTTTGTACCATCAAACACTTGTAACAATGCAAAGCGATTTTTCTACTTCTCTTGTAATCCCCAGGACGTCACTCTTCTGTTCTGCAGCACACATGTCAGAATCAGGGCTCCTCAACAGAGTGAGGGCTTAGTACTTCAAGCTTGTCACGGATCTCCAGATGGAAGCATTCAAGGCTTTTTCCAGGCATTTTCACTTGTTTATTTATTCGAGTTAAAGTCAGAGTTCCTCAGAGGACAGTAGCCAGCTGTTGCATTTTGGCTTTGTTCCACTGAGACATGGAGGATTGTTATCCTCTTGATAACTTGGCTGTCACTCTCTCTGTCTCTCTCTCCCTTTGTCTGCACGTTGTACAATTAATTACAGTTTTCGTTTTCCATGCCGTAATGCAGTACTTAGTCTCACCTACCACCTATCTACTTTTATCTTGCCTTTATTTCTTCTTCTTTGTCCTCTAAAGTAAATCAACAACTTAAAAAAACATTAAACAGAGAGTGTATAGTTGTTCTCCTCTTTTGTGGAACTTTGCTTTAGACTTTTCTTTGTTTTAAACTTCATCACACTGCTCTCAACGCTCTATTGTCAAGAAACACAAGAAAGTGGCAGTCAAACTATTACACAACACCAGAAACACCTGTGCATTACAATGCAGCAGCCCTGCAATTATGCTCCTAATGATCAGATTTTGTTGACCCTGTGTCAGAGAGGTGCTGCTTATGACTTTTTTCAGGATGTCCATTAATTTAGACATGGTCTTACCAAGAAAAGCAACAGCATCACTCGTTTCAGCAAATGTCAAAATGCAACATATCACTTATATATAAACACATAAGTGACAAAGCCCTCTAGCATCTGTAGGAGTTTTCTTGTCTGTCAGGAGAAAAAGGTTGAAGTTGTGTGACAATGTTTTAGAACCACAAAGTCCACAGAGGGAGGAGGTCGAGGTGGATGGATGGCTCAACGCTGGATTTTGACCTGACAAGCTGTTTGCTTCCGGTTAACTATCGATGTAACATAAAGTTATGTTCGTTTCTAATCATGACATGATCTTGGTTACATGACCTTGTAACCATGACAACGAAGGTTCCTGGACCTAAATGATCAGTATTTTAAACCAAATTAGGATCCTACCGCTGTCGTTTTTGTGCCTAAAGCTAACCAGACCTTGTGGTCTCTTATTCTTTTCAATTTTTGTGTTTAGTAACCATTTTTGATTTTCAGTTTAGAAAACATTTATTTGTGTCATTCTGGAGGGCAGCTGCAACTGTTGTTTAATTTGAATGGTTCGTTTATGTTTCACATGTTCTTGTTGTCGTGTCCACTGCTGTTGCTGGCCCAGTTGGTTAATATTTGCAGACGGAGAGTTGGTTTCAAAAGGCTGAACTTTCAGATCACAATATCATAGGGACACTTCATATTCATAGACACACTCACCTGTCCGTTCTTCTTCAGGTCAGCCCACATGCTTGTCCCATCACCTCCTCTCATCAGGACATGGTATGTGAAGTAGTAGATGCCAGGTAGAGGGCAGGTGAACTTGCCGGTACTCGGCTCATAGTAGTTCCCTACGTTGGTCACCACGTCATCAAATTTCAGTATTTCACTCCCTTCGTGTTGTTTCCGGAGGCCTGCGTAGAAGGCGATTTTGGGACTGTAGAAGGATGGGCCGTAGCCACCGGGTCCTGGCCCTGGTGGACCAGGTGGGCCGGGCTTGCCGGGCTCTCCGGGGGGCCCTTTAGGACCTGGAGGACCAGGAAGTCCAGGGGTCCCTCTGAACCCCTGTTTGCCCCTGCGGCTTGGGAAGTCAGGGGGCTGAGGGGAGACAGCTGTCAGCTCTCCCTGTGGGGGGGTGAAAGTGTCACACACCATCTTGCAGCTCCCAAGCATCTCGTAATGCGTGCCTCCTCCTCCGGACCCTCCCCCCTTGGTGGTGTGGACCAATAGGGGAATGGCCACTAGAAGGACCAGGACCATGGCCACGCCGACTCCAGCCCCGATGACACGTTTCTTGCGACTGAGCCGGGAGGCAGCCAGCGTGAGGAAGTCCTCCTCCCCCTTAGCTGGAATGGTTGTGCCAGCCAGGCTGAACTCTGGGTAGAAAGTAACTAGTGGATCGAGAAGGTGGAGGAGGAAAATATGTAATTGTGTGGGTCAGAGAAAAAAAACAGAGGGCTATTCTAGGAGCGGGGCCGGCAAGTCTCACACAGAAAAAAATCAGAAGTCGGAGGGAGAATGACCATCTCTTGGTGCTCAGTACATTTGTTTTGTATCCTTCAATTTGTAAGTCAGTCTAAACATAATAAATCATTTTGCAAGCCAAAAATAACAAATATTTTATGTGTCCATGTCAGAAATTAGCATCACCCTTGAGATTTTGGGACACTGCTTTTTAATTTTTTTTATCCAACTCTGTGGTTGTGGAGGCTCCAGTGAAAAGCTTTCAGTTGCTCAGGCAGAGAGCTGTCAGGTAGGGTCTACAGTATTCCCACTGGAGTTCATCTCACCCACCACATACGGGGAAGGGCGCTTCACTTGTCTGTCCAGGAATACGAAAGAGAAGAATGAGGAAACTACAAAATCTCTGCTCCTTTCTTCCTTCCTACCCGTGTGTGTTTTGTTGATGGGCTCACGCCTCTGGCTATATGTTGTTTTTGGAGCCTGGGTTAGATTTATATCAGCAGTCTACTCCTCCATTCAAAGTGCAGATTTTTTACAGGTCATAAAAAGGCTAATTCTGAGGAAAAGGCGGGCCAAATTGGATTGAACGTGGAAACTCTTGTTTTACACGTAGCTTGGATGAGGATTTTATCACAGCATCATAGAAAATTAATGAATCTCTTGTAATCTAGAAGGAAAAGAAGACACACACGCATGCACGCACACACACACGCGCGCACACACACACACACACACACACACACACACACACTCAATAAGCAAAACCAAATCACATTGCAATAACACATATTAACTTTTATTTTTATACATCACATAAAGCACTTCATTTTGTAATTACTGATTATTTAAATTTGTATTCAGATTTTTAAAATACTGAAAACATGAGATAGGCTACAGAGAGATTATTCATACTGCCTTACTGTAGCCTAAGTCTATTTAAACAACTTTGTCACTGATAAAAGTAAAGACATGGGAAACCTCAGGATCATATCAATCAAACGAACTGGGTTCACAGTTACATGTTGATATTATTACAGGCCTACATTCATTGTGGTCTACAAATTCAGTCAGTTTCTTTTAACAGGAAACACCGAATTTTAATACGAATAAATTCACTTTTAATTAAAATTGTGACAGAAGTGACTCGTAAGGATTTAATCAGAGCAAGAGAAAATAATGATTTAACCAGAAACTTTTGAGGAACTAAAAAAACAGATCAGCTTACCTGTTTTGTTTTTGTTCCCCTTTCCTTTTCGCTTTTCTCCCCGGATCTCAGTGTTTTTTCATGCTACGTATTCAGATGGAAACACCGCAGGAAAACTGGTCTAGGACCGGCGTGAAATCCATCAAAGACTGAGACGCATCGTGTGAAGTTGCACTGTGTTGCAAACTCAAACTCACACTAATATTTAAACTTGCAGCATCTCATCCAGTACTCCTGCATGGTGTCAGGATCGCACCGTCCAAAATGCTCAAGGCAGCGCTCACAGGCAGTCCGAGCAGACACGGAGGGAATAAAAAAGGGGGGGATATTAACGTAATTCAAAGTCGCTGCGCTTCTTCCAATAAAATTAAATATGCTTACTTTTACAGACTTTCGCCTTGCAGAAATCCAGCTGCAGAGCGACTTTATTTTTAGAGCAACAGTTCACTCACTTGTTGTATTTTCCGTCCTGCTTCTCTCCTCAGCATCTGCCTACTACTGCTCCCCCGCCCTCCCTCCTGTAACACACACACACACACACACACACACACACACACACTTAAATTCAACGTCCCATCCTGCATGTGACCTTTTCACGAATCTAATGACTACATCTGTTTAATAGTTTAATCAAAGGTTGTCCTTCTACGTTCAAATATTGAAGATTTATTTGCACCACAACCAAAAAAATGATATGACAATATTTGTAGTGTGTGTGCTGTGATTCTTTTGGTGGATATACAGCTTCCTTATTTGACATAAGTCTCTATTACTGTAACATATAGGCCTATATCATTTCAAGTTGATATTTTTTATACTTTGCTTGTAGGTCTAAATGCTGGGATTGCCTCAGCCATTCTTCATGAGGTCCACGCTCCAGACAGCAGATCACGCAATGTAGATCTGTGTTATATCCTTGCTTGGCCAAATAAAGACTTCCAAGTAAGATGTAGCTACTTGCGGAGCTGTGTTTGGGAGAACAGCAGGTGCAAGGTGTGAAGAGACTGAAGTGTGAGAACAAAGCATGGGCTATGTGAGACTGACACACATCAGGCAGGATGGTGAAAAGGATGAAGTGAAAGGAGGAGAGTAGTGTTCTCAGGGTTGTTGTCAATGTCTGAGTTTCTGTAGCTTTCAGACCTCATTAGAGATGAAAGATGTATTGATGCTGACACCCCCACCACCCCATCCTCCTCCATCTCCTCCTGGTCTCTTTCTTTTCCTTTCTCTCTCCCTGAGTTTACATTTATAGCATTCATAAATAATTAATTGTCAAACTGTTTTTATGTCATTAATTTTAGGAATGCCAATAGAGTTCCTCTGAATGATGTGATTTTCTTTTCTGTCACACCATACTGTAGTTGCATCAGAAACACACACTTGACATGAGAAACCCATCTGTCCTGAAATCCAGCATGGCTACCATTGTTAACCTGTTTGACCCTAGCCCGTGGTTTGCTTACATGTTAGAAATGTTGGTCTGGCGGGGGGCATTTACACAAGGAACAGGCGAGTAAAGCATTTAGGCAGCCCCCCAGTCCTCCAAGGCACAAGTGTACTGTCAGCTCTGCTCCTTATTTATTCATCTCCCAACTTTACTGAGCAGGAGAGTGTAGCAGATATTGAATATGGATCAATAGATCACTCCCCAGAATGCACACTGTCAGCCGACTGAGCCCTCAGGCAGATGCCAAGCCTCTAGTCACATTTGCATTTGGAGATAGAAAATAACTACTGCTTGTCAGGAAGTGGGAAACTGTGTGGTCTCTACATTTTTACAAAATTGGCAAATCAGAAGAATAGAGTCTAAAGAATTGTTGCGTTTGTGAATAAATGTGTTTTCACTGTATACTCGGTCTCTGCTCACATCCACTTTCAAAGTGTACATGCCTGGCCCTGCTTTTTTATGTGCCTTTATGGCCTGAGTGTGAGTGCCTACATGCATACATATGTGCACACATGCACATATAATTTACATGTGGGCTGTGACACACTGGTGACACACTCTGAGGCTCCCCTGCATTTAAATTATTATCGCCAGGAAGGGAGGACAATTTAGAGAGAATGAGGTTTTTAGAGCCCTATGAAATATTAACTAAGCCGATGAATGTATAAGCTTTGAAGCAGTAATATCCGTCTCTGACTCTCATGATACATGATATCATGTTCTTGTTCTGTATCATCCTCTCCTGGTTTTTATTAAAGCTCAGGTTTGTAGGAAGAAACAGTTTGATCTCTTTTTTTGGTTTGTACAATACTAAATTTTATCTGAAAAAAACAACAACTTTTTGATCGCTTGTTTCATCTCCTCTCTTGTCCTTGACTCCGATATCCTTCCTTCTCTTCTCTGACCTTTAGGTGTCTGTGCTGTGGAGATATGATTCATATAAAGGCTTTACAGCAACAACATACTGGAAGATCTGAAGACCAGAGGGATACAGGGTTAAGTCTCATGTGGGACATGGCTGTTGTTGTTAACACAAAGGTCTGCTGACCCAACCCCGTCAATAAGCCAGAGCAAGAGAAAAACTGGAGTCAAATGCTGGAGCACACAATAATAGAGGATGTTTTTTTCCAGGTGAGTAAAACTTTGTATGTCTATATAATAATATTATAAAATTAAAATCCCAAGAACAGCCTTGAAAGTCAAGACAAGTCAATTCTATTTACAGAGTTTTACAATCTGTACAACAAACAATATCCTGAGAGCCAGGGGGAAAAGGAAGAAACCTCGGGAAGAGCAACAGAGGAACGATCCTTCTTCCAGGACAGACAATATGTATTAGCCTTAAAATAGATGTCACATTTACAGTTTACACAGAAATAACAACAACAACAACTCCACACTATTTGGTAAATTAAGTGCAAACATACTCGAAGAAAATGGATCAGCGAATTAATTTTTCGGGTGCTGTTAAGCACTTGGACCACAAATCCTTCTCTGAACCATGGAGACCTGGAAAGACGATAGACTACACACATAGGCCAGAAGAGGCAAGACACAAGGGTGCTATTCACACAGGTGGGAAAAGCAAGATATTTCATTTAATTTCAAGACAGGTTTTTAAAACTTGACAGAATAGCTACATGTGAAGAATGTCAGATCAAAAGGGGTCAACGGGACAGACAGAACAATTTACTGTACATCAAAAAAGGGCATATAGTTGATATACATTAATAGAAAAAAGAATATTTGAAATGGCATTTGTATATATACATATATGCCTCTATATACTTGGAATATTGATTTCTGTATAGATCTCTGTATACAGTACGTATATTGGTATGTATTTAGGAAGTGTTGATATATCTGAGAATACAAGGGACTCAAAACATTCAAGGAATTGTAGTTTTGTTTCATTTGTTTTTTGTTTGTTTTTTTGCTGATGTTGTTGTTGTGGTGAAGGTGTTTTATGTCACATCATTAGTTTGTCAATAAATCTGAAGGTTCTCTCACCAGCTTTTCCCAGAGCTTTCAACTGCATCTCATGGTCTTCCGAAGCAGATGGCGTTTTCTTAACCGTCATTACGACCCAGGTATGAAACTTTGGTGGCATGATAACATGTGGATGCATGATTGTGATAATTTAATTATGGTTACTTAGCACAGTAATGCATTACCGTAAACTTAATAAAAAATGTACCATTTACTTCCTCTGAAATTGTCTTGACATGGGCGTAGTTTAGCTCACCTGGTATAGTGCATGCCCCATGTACAAGGCTGAGCCCTTACTGCAGCGGCCCAGGGTTTGAATCTGACCTGCGGCCCTTTGCCCTGTGTGTGTCGCCCCCATCTCTCTCTCTCCCTTGTTTCCCATCTCCATCCACTGTCCTATCAAAAAGTGTTTAAAACATTTTTTTCATTAAATTGTCTTGACATAGCAGCTGGTGGGAATTTCATGTCTTACTGACGCTTCCCAGCATTACAGTTTGAACTCAGGTCTCTGCAGGCCAACAGGCTACTGTGTTCCACTGGATTTATGGTCATTAAAAACAGGTTCTACTTGTTGGAATGAACTGATACTCTCTGGTTTTCCAGACAGCAGCACAATTAGATAGATAAGGCTGGACAGAGTGATTTAACAGCAGGTCAGTCACTCTCTCTGTTTAGAACAGTCAAGAAAACCAATCAGGGCATGAGCAGAGAGTCAGCATGTGATCAAAGAGGTTACCATGGTATTAACCAGCCTATTCAAGGTGGAGGTGCAACACGGCGAGTCACAAATACAAGCAAAGTAAGAGGCTGTGGAAAAGGGCTTGACCTGACCTGCAATCTCACAGGTCAGAGAGTGAGCGAGAAGGAGAGAGCGAGAACCTGCGAAGGACGGAGAACGCATAGGCAGCGAAGGTAAAGTGACTGAATAAAGTAAAGTAAAGTGGCACTGTTATAACACTGCACAATCTCTTCTGGTGAATACCCACTGCAGCTTGTTAATCAGCAAGCATTGTGACCTTCGACATTCTGAAACAATTTATGTGACTCTGTGGCAAACCTTATCAGCAGAGCAATAACGTGGGCTAATGCACAGCAGAGTACAGGGCAGATAGATTTTTAAAAAATATAGTAAATTCTCATTACATTATTCATTTTCCTTGACATGTCATTTTTCTTGACATGTCAGAGAACACAGATATATGTTTTTGAATGTGCAGAAGGTTTTGTGCGTGAGCAGAAAACTTGCTGAAACACAGGAGCTATTAAAATCCAGGAATAAATTAATTAATTAATGTAACATTAATGTGCTCCGTGCACATTTCAAGAGGTTATTTCACCAAACAAAAGACACAACATGCGTTGACTCAGCAGGGTTTATATTAAATGAGAAAAGTTGATCAACAGGAGAAACATATCTGAAAGCAATACAAAATGCCTGAAAGCCTTACTATATTATATTCTATCATATTTTATATTTTGAATATTGTGTTTCCGTTTATATAACTAAAGACATTTCCACCATAAATTGTTGCAGAGAATGCAGAAATTTGTGTCGAAGATGTTACCAGAATGCAGAAAAATTAAATGTTTAATGCTCAAATTTTAGCTTTACTTGTTAACAGTTACTTTAACCACAACCACAAAGATATTTTAACCACAAAGATATTTGTTCATCACGAAACATTAAATCACAGAGAGTTGAGACAGAGCATCAATAAAGAGAATAAAGCCAGACTTATCTCCGCACATTGTGTAAGCGCTGTGCCAGCTAGTTCCTGTCCTTCTGCAGGCTTCCAGAAGTTGGCCAATCAGAGGAAAGTGGGCTTTTAGAGATAGGAGCATTAAAGAGACAGGATGTAAAACTAAGTGCTAAGACGGAGGGTGAATGAAGATGCTGAAGCAATGGACAGAATGACAAAAATAATTTTTTTGAACATTAAATCATGTAAACATTTTCTAGACACCCAAAATAAAAGTATGAACCTGAAAATGGGACATTTCACTTCAGAAAATTGCAGGTCCTTCAGGCTTTTAGGTTTTAGCTAACTGATTGGTTTCATCTGGTGTGACTGATAGATTTAATTGGGTCCCATCCAGGGGTGTACAGGTAATCTGGCATACCAGGCAAATGCCCAGTGGGCGGACACACCTTGGGCCAGGTGTAACGTAAATCATTTATTTATTTAACTGTTTAAAAAATGGACTAACAATCAGCCCATAAAGAACAGACATTGGGTAATTTTCTATACTGTTTCTTACTGGCCCCTACTCCCTCCCCCTCTGCCCTGTCTGTTTCTTGCGTTGCGGGTCAAAAAGAAAATGCTTCCGCCAAATGCGTGAAAATAACAGACATGTTTGCTAGCGGGGCTGCAGTAATTTCAACATCAGCTGCAGTACCCAACATAGTGCAAGCACAGGCCCCTGAAGGAGTAAGGGAGAGCCGTGGCTACTGCCAGGATAGAAGAGGAGGAGGCGTGTGACAACAAAGCAGAGTGAGAGGGCCGAGGGAGAGAGCAGGAGGAGAGTAGAGGTGAAGCGGTAAGCATGGAGCAGCTCAACCTGTAGGGAGAGAGCAAGGAGATAGGGTCATAGGTGAAATTTACACTGGAGACGCTGGGGACATGTGAGCACCACTTTTTGAAATGGCAGATGTTGTCCCCATCACTTTTTGAAAGCATTTGTTAAAAATGTTTTAAAAAACAACTTATTAACTAATTAACTTATTAACAAATGAAAATGCTTTGAGAAAGGTTTAGTTGCACAATAAGAAAACCTTCAATGCAATGTAAATATAGAAGAAACACCTCCGTTTTCCAAAAAAAGTAACTTAAGCTTAAGTGCCCTTGGGTAGACTGTGTGCTATGCTGTGGTGACAATGATGATTATTAAGATTCAATAACGCTTTCACAAAGTGAGACTGTCACCTACTGCTGGTGATCACTCACTGTCACACAGAGCTGCGTAAGATATTAGACATAGTTTTTGTAGCTACCATTGTTTCTGCAGTCTTAATTTTGGCTAACTGTCCTAATGGCTGGGGTGAGGTTGTTTTGTCAGCATCATGTTGGCTAATCCCACGCTGCTGTGAAAATGACTTGGAGGCAACTTGTAGTTGAGCACGAGTTGTGTACTCCATAGCCACCTCTGATCACCATAGTCAGTAAATGAGTGCAAATGAGTACACTGATTCACTTGCACTGGTACACATACACTTATCCACGGCACATACCACTCAGCTGGTTTGGAGGAATATTATAGTAGGTACACATGTCATATATGGAAGGATGGTGTATTGGTGAAGGGTGATTTTTTTGTCCCAGCCTAGCCCTGGTTGCATAACAATGAAAGTTTATGGAGTTTTTCCTAATATCTTTGCCTAAAGGAAGCATATATAAGGTGAATATGATTGGTCCAAGCACTGACCCTTGTTGAACTCCTTGACTAACTTTAGCTTACATGGAGGATTCATTGTTAACATGTCCAAACTGAGATCGATCTGATAAAAAGGACTTAAACCAGCTTGGCTACTTTAATGCCAATTAAATGTTCCTGTCTCTGTAATAGGAACCTGATGGTCAGCAGCACTAAGATCTAACAAGACAAGTACAGACACAAGTCCTTAGTCTAATGCAATTAGAGGGTAATTTGTAATATTCACTGTGCTATGATGAACTATAAATCTTGACTGAAGATCCCTAAATAAAATATTGCTATGTAGAAAGTCACACAACTGTTTGCCAACTGCTTCCTCAGGGAGTTAAGAGAGAAAGGAAAGGTTACGAATAGGTCTATAGTTGTCTAAAACTCCTAGATCAGGAGGTGATGAATTTTATCTCTAATAATTAGAATTTTATCATTAAAGAAAGTTGTAAAATGATGTCCTACCAATATGGGCAGAGGATCAGAAAACACTTATATGGGCCACTTGGGAAAGAATGACAACATATTTTGTCAAGACTGAAAGTTTATTCTTGAGGGCCCATTTAGTAGCTGTTGATCTTCCTCAAATTTTGTCTGTTCAGTGTTAGGAGTTCAGTTTAAGGTTAACAGTAGAATTGGGGTTGGGTTTTAGTCATGGTTAAGTGTTCAGGATAGTTTAAGCCCGGGGTCAAATGCTGCTGTGGACAATCCTCGTAAGTATAGGTGGGAGAAGTGCGTAAGTGTATGAATACCCCGCCTCTCGTACATCAACTCTCTGTCTGTGTGCAGATCTGATTATGGGCCTTGATTGCGAGTGACAGTGTGCAGATTGAGTTGCCCAGCCTCTCTAATTCTCTCTATTAATGAGTTGCGCTCCACACTGCTGCCCCGGACCCCATCTATTAATCACAATTTGTCATCTGTCTTGTGCTCTCCACACCCACTCTCCCCTCTCCCCCCTCCTCCCCTCCAAATGACACTATCCCTCCTCTACCTGTCCCTTTCCTCCCAGCTGCTGATTCCATCTCATCCCTTTATCTCCTCCTGACTTACTTCTCAATAGATTCTCCACACAACACTCGTCTCTCAATTTGCTGTCTTTCTGTGTGTTGTTCTGTGCTCTGCACCTGTTTCCTTTCCTGACGTTTTTACTTGCATCTCCATCTTCAGCTCTTGCATCCCCCCCCTCCCCCTTTTGCACTTGTGTCTTGCTCTCCTTCTACAGCATGGTCAAGCATACTGAGTGGGTTTTCCTCCTGAAATCCACATTTTAATTCTGCCAGCACTCCAAGGTTAAGTAAGTCCTCTCACATTGGTAAATAATGATTTATCACTCCAATTCATATCTGCGTTGGTACTCTGTAATTAGATATTTTGCCACAGACATGTGGCTTTTTGACAAAATTAAAAAATACTGAACAGCTTATTTAAAAGTCACCTCTTAACTTCCCTCTTCTCTGTCTTCTTCAGACGCTTCAGTTATGTTTGTGATTCTATGCTGTCAAAAGTTTGTAGTTTTGATGGTACTTGGTTTGAAAGCATGACTAACACAGTGTGTGAAAACTAGCAGTTGCAGTACAGTTATGGTACGGTATAGGATGAATGAAATTCTTAAAAGTAACATGTACAGTTCATTACTCTTGCATCAAAAGTAGCTACTGAATCCCTGCTGAGCAACCGTGTCAGAAATCTTCCACCCCATACTGAACGTTAATTAAAGCTCCTGTCTGTCCCAACAACCTGCTGCTCCCGACAGGAAATCTGTGTTCTGCATTTCTCCAACATGGGAAACACAGAGCGAGACCGCACTGGGTGAACGACACACACATACACATGCACACACACACACACACACACACACACACACACACACACACAGAAGTGGAACAGATGTGAAGCAATATTGTAAATGGCATGTATTGAAACTGATAGTGTAACATTTTTATACACACAAGAGTAAGTTTTGTTTCTGCTGACAACTAAAATAATAGTTGTGTTTGGTAAATCCTCTGGTCCACAGGAAGGAAAATAGAGTTTAAATTTTTTGAAGAAAACAACAAGGACTCATGAGTTGCTGCTGATGAGCATTACATTCAAACATGTCCTTTAATTAAAACCCTGAAGTAGATCTGACAATCTGAATTCTTTACAATTTCTGAAAATCAAAAAAGAGAAATGCATGAAACTATTAAAAGGTTTGATCCAGACATCAAGCCTTTTTGTTTAAATGTCATTTGTTTATTTCTGTCTGAAATAGTGCCTAAATTAGTCCCCCAAAAACGATAAGATGATCAAATAATTCCTGCTTGATTAATTATGAAAATCGTTGTTGTATTGTAGGCATTACTGCACTACAACTTATGACAGTAATTACAAACAGTGTTGGCAAGAAATTAAACACCAATTGTTTCTCAGAAAAGTAAGTCAGTGCTGTTAATTAGGATTCAGTTTGAAAGACAGTGTCACTGAAGGTATGTTGAGATGTGTGTGCAATGTATGTGTTAGCAGGTTCGACACATTAGAGAGCACAGCTTACTGTGAGGAGGCTATGAGTTGAAAACATTAAGTTGATCTGTGCAATGACAAGACACAAAATGTACTAGTGGGAGTGCATTGTGTGTTCATGTTCATATTTGTATTTGAATAAGGCATTTTTGCATCCCTGATAACAACAGACACTTAAGATTCATCAGCAAGTGAAGATTGATGAAAAGTGACACCCACATACTGACTGTCATTTCAACTGATGACTGGGATGTGCAAAACCAACCCAACAGTATAATCAGTAGGCTATAAGCTGTATGTGGGTGATTTCAACATTTTGACCCAGGAAAGCACACACTGAACATTTGACCTGAGGAAAAACATTTCTAAGAACATAAAACCATTTGAAAGGTCTCGTTAATGTGTCATATTAAGAGGTTATTGAGCTGGGGAACATTGGACCCTGAGAACATAGATACGCTCCCAGCTAAAGACTCTCAGTCAGGGTCACATTCCTGCACAGAACATTGACTTGCTACGTAATTTCAGATAAGCCAACTGCACACCCAACCATGCACTGTATTACACCCAGTAGATGTAGATATTTGTAATACGATGGCCAGAGGTGATATGGTGGAATTTAATCAGATTTTTTTTTGTGAGAGCCTGTCAGGAGATGCAACCATCTGTCACCAAAGATAGCAGCTGTGACAGTCGTCAACAGATCATTTAAACCCACCAAATTGCCCGGACACCTAGCCACACTCTTGTTCCCACACACAAAAAAAAAGAAGAAAAAGTTTGTGAATAATTCAGCGGCGGTGATCCTCTCGCTTCTCAGAGGTCACGGCCTTTCTAAATGATGACAGGAGATGGCTCTGGCAACTCTGTCCAGTGGCTCCAAGCATGTCTTATTCCCTGGGACTGAGTGACAAACCTGGGCTCGTCTGGGACCCTTGTCTTTCTCTGTACTGTAGATATCTCACACGTCTTTCTTTTACAGTTTACAAACACTCCTTTCCGTGGACTGTGAATCTAGCACAAATAAAATCAGTCCAGAGGAGTGGAGTTCAACACAGACCAGGATGCAGAAGAGAAAAAAAAGAAGAAAAAGAAATGGAACACAGCAACCCGTGACGAAGGACAGAAAGACAGCTGAGGTGGAAGAGAGAGCGAGGGATCATCCAGTAGGGATGACAGGGGCAACAGAGAGAGGAGAGAAAAGGAGGGAGAGATTGTGATGCGAGACATCGATGACCTTCTTTTAGCTCTTAAACCATGCTGTTCATGCCATCGCATCACTCAGAGACAAGAACACCTCCTATACCCTGCTGCTGCGACATGAACATGACAGGGGCTGTCTGATATACTGGACAATGCTCTCTAATACAAAGACACACATACATACATACACTCACACACAATTTTCCTTTGTGCAATTTCATTTACAGTAAAACAGGCTCATGCATGCTGTAACATATGGCTGAGAGATTCCTTAAATCTTGATGCATATGTTGACCGATCTTACTTTAATCGGCATATAGATTTTCAACACGTGCACTTCAACAAATACTCCTGCTGGCATACAGCAGCTTTAATCCACTGTATTTATTTGGTTTTTGTATCTACATCAGACACACAAAACACAATCAGGAAGCAGAATATATATGTAAGAATAAATGTATAACTGAGTTAGTCATAAACCAATTGTTTTTAAACTTTGAATCCTTTTTGGGGTTATTTTTTAACATCTTTTCAGTGTCCTTGTGACTTTACCCTTTATTTAAAATGTTGTGTTTTCCTTTGAAAGGGGGCTTGATAGTCCTTTTAATCACTGTCTGAAAGTTGACTTTTGTAGAACACAGACATAGAGAGCTGAAGTTGTGACGTCACGTCTAGGCTAGCCTCTGTTCCACTGGCTTCTATAACTCAATACAATCTCTTTTATTTCTTCTATTTTATTCATCTGTTTTTGTTTCTGGGGTTCCTGTCCATCTTCTAAGACAAATCAGCATCCCCTACAGCAGTTGGAATTAGAAATCGAAACCACCGTGATTTGTTAAACATTTACTTTGTTGGAGCAGAAAAAACTACAGGCATGGCAGCATGGGTACTTGTTTCATCCATATCCATTTCATCCATTTTTAGTTGTAATTCACTGTCGCACTACTGAGCTAGCTTGCCTTGTACCCTCGACTCACCTGTGGACTCAAATCTTTTCTCGAGCCGTGACCTTCAGCCCACAAACATTTTTGGACTTTGAAAATTGAAAATGGCCGTCATTAAATGCCAAATGCCAAAAACATAAACATTGAATGAGCAACAATCTTAGATTTTCAAAAAACTACTTATTGAAACATAAGCCATGAGCCACAAGACATGCTGTTGACAAAACAAATGTTCCAGGGCTGGATTTTAGTGTAATTACAACGTCAATGTGATTTTGAATGAGGTTTTCTCACTTCTGGAACAGAATTTATGGTTTCACTTCTGCTCTCTATTGATGATCAGTGATTGGGCACGTCGGGTCTGTGAAGCTTAAGATTTCTCCACGTTGAAGCAGTGTGCTTGGTTGTAGTAAAAGTGACACTCTTGTATACAGAGAGTTTTTGAAGGTGATGTCTCTTTTTTATCCAAAACTAAAAACAAAATAGCAAGGAATGGATAGCTGACTTAGCTTGCTTAAAATCAAATGCATCTTTATTTAACACATACATCATTATGTACCACACAATGTGAGATTGTGCAACAGAAATTATTTACAAAATGTTGTATATTTTTGTAGCTCATCGCAATCCAAGGCCGAAGAGTTTATCATTACATTATTCTTAGTTCTTATTTATTACAGGCTACATAAAATTTAAAACTACAGTAATAGCTCTTTCCTGCTCCTTATTTGGTTTGGGGAAGTCAAGCCAAAATCATTAATCGAGCCAATTGGTTAGCGCTCATCCCTACAGCTCTTTCTCTTGAATAAGTGAAATTACAAACAATAAAGCATAAATCTAATCTCTGTGTTGATTTGGTTTTAGTATGTTTTCTAAAGTAGGCTATTCATTCAAACAAGGTTTTAAAAAAATAATATTTTCTTTACATATTTATTTATTCTATGCTGTACTATGATACAAGAACAACACTGATCCTTAATTTCAGTGTCTTTTACATGAACAGCTGGTCAGGATGCTGACATTTGCCTGAAAGAGTCAGCTGGAAACTTGAAAAGTCAGCCAGGGGCAAAGTTTTAAACCACATCAGACACATTTTGTAGACACACTCTAAAGTATAATGTGTGTGTTTTCTGTCTATATATAAAAATACACATTATAAACTGAGGCAAACTAGCCATCCGGCTTCATCCTTTTGTCTGAAATGCACAATTTAACAGTGAAAAGCTATCCGTCTCATAATCTGTTTCTCTCACACTGATCTATCCACCTGTGTCCTTAACCTGAAGCCTCTACCTGTCTTCGCTGCTGGATAAACAATTGCTAGACACAATTACAGTAACAAATCCCCCCCACCTCGCTATTTCTATTTTCCTCCCACACACTCTCACTCGTTCTCCTTGTTTTTAAGCTTTACCTCCAGCTCTCGCTCTATTCCTCTTGCTCTCTCCACAAACCACAAGTGCAGTGGCCTCATTTGTTTTTAATCTTGTGCTTAGTGACATTTCATTTAGCCTGTGCCTGGGTGGGTTGGTAAACCAAAACTTGGGTCACAGTTGTGCCAGAGCTTTAGTTATTCAGATTTTCTTGCAGAGATGCATTGTTCTTTTCAGCCCTCTCACCTTAATTGTGCTTCCTCATGTCAGAATGTGAGGGATGAATGGCTCCTCGTGTTCATGACTGGTTATTGATCTTTTCAGATGATCAGTGGATAATGCCAACCGTCAAACGTTTTTAGTAACTGTCTAATTGTGCATTTTACTGTAGATAATGCTTTGCTGAGGCTTGTTTAATGGACTGATGGACGCACTTATTGACAAAGCTGAACAAAGAGTAAAATTCTTCATCCCAATTGGATGCCCACTGGGCCTTTGAGAAAGGAAAGCCACCAGAAGGCTCTGCAGTCCTGGGAAATCAGGATGTGGGGCCACAGAAAAACAATAGATGAACCACAGCAGGCCAGTGGACAGTAAGTGGAATTATTGGAGATGTGAAATAATTCTGAGAAAAGAAGAAGGAGCAATTAGTCAGTTAGTTGCTATTAGCTGTTATGTCTGGACGGGAAACAACTGTACGACTCCCTTTCTCCAGTGTATTCTGATCAGAAACCTGTAGTATAACTATAGTGAGTTGTGAGGGCTAGTCCGGACCTCTGTACAGGTGAAAGGCTGAAAGGCTGTTGGATCTGTGGTATTGTCAGTTAAATGAAGTGACTCTTTATTCTTCACTCTTCCCCACCTCCTGACGTCTTGGTCACTGTTGTACTTTATCATGCATGTCTGTGGGCTGAAGCGCAGTTTATCTAAGGAGTGAACGGGGTTGAACGATGTGTTGAAAAAGCAGAGACAAGACGGCCATGGATTTTAAGAATATATTGAAGCTGCTTAGCTGTTGACTTATTATGCAGCAACATTCACAGCCAAGACAGTAAATCTCAGCTGACCAAACTTACTCCCTCTGTCTTTTTCTGTTCATCTATCTTTTTCAGAGTCAGTTTTCCAACATTTCTCTTTGCCTCTCGTGTCTCTCTTTGTCTTCTTCTCTTTTTCCAAATAATGACTGTGCATCACGATTGCTTCATTTCAGGAAATTGCCAGTAAGAGTAATCATCTCTTTAACCCTTCTCATTGTCTTTGTCAGATTGTGCTATATATGGCAGCATTGCAAAACATTAATTGTTTCCCCTTTATCAACGGGCTGGCAAGATGCTCACAGAAATTCAGCTCTGTCTTCTCTCAGTGGGAGCGAAATGTGGCACTGGGTACCACAGGCCCTGAATAATTCATGCCCGCTCTGGCTCCGTCCATGTGTTTTAAATACTGGTTATAGACCAGGAAGCTATGAATCATTCATCAGAGGCGATTAAAGCCTGATGTTAATTAACCCTTATCCTTTCACTGTAGTATGGAGGGGGTCAGTGACTGGTCCCTGCCCTGACCTCTCAGACCACCTGCTCACTCCTTCAGTCGCTCGCTCCTGAATTTAACTATCTCTCTTGCTGGAGTGTGAGGCAGTGTGTGATTGTTTGTCTTTTCTTGGATAGGAAAGGTTGATCCAGTGTAGATAAAAGGAGTTTTCCCCATTCTGAAGAATCACCAACAAAAATGTGATATTTGTGTAAGTCTGTATGACTAAAAAGAGCATACTATATTGTTCAACATAAAGGACACTTTGGAGCACATTTTGAGAGTGTGTATGTTAAATATGTGTGTGTGTGTGTGTGTGTGTGTGTGTGTGTGTGTTTAAATATGTGTGTCTGTGTGTGTGTGTGTGTGTGTGTGTGTGTGTGTGTGTGTGTGTGTTAAATATGTGTGTCTGTCTGTGTGTGTGTGTGTGTGTGTGTGTGTGTGTGTTAAATATGTGTGTCTGTGTGTGTGTGTGTGTGTGTGTGTGTGTGTGTGTGTGTGTGTGTGTGTGTGTGTGTGTGTGTAATTGCCGTGACGAGACAAGATGTTGAGAACTCAGCGGTGCATGTCGTCAGAGCGCTTGAACGCTCCACGGATGGCCCACAGAGAGGAGGAATGAAGGAGAGACAGAAGGGGTAGAGGGATGAGAAGAGAAGGAAAGATAAATGAATAAACAATGTTTATTGTTCAAACAACAGAGAGCTTCACATATATCAGAGGGAGCAGCTGTGATACTGTATGTGTGATTTGGGTTTTACTATTTTTCATGAAAGTAAGGCATTTTATCTAAGAGGTAAGAGGTCTGTGTGTGTGTGTGTGTGTGTGTGTGTGTGTGTGTGTGTGTGTGTGTGTGTGTGTGTGTGTGTGTGCGTGCGTGTGTGCGTGCATGTGTGTGTGCATGTGCGTGTGCGTGCGTGCGTGTGTGTGTGTTTCAGATTAGTTTCATTAAACCCAGTTCAAAATGTCATTCACTAGTTAATTACAAAACAAAAAATGTTTCATTATACATAGGATAGATCAACTGTGTGTATTTGTGTGATTATATGAGTGTGCAGATATTGGACTCTGTATTCAGATTCAGATGGATTCATTGTACTTTCTTCTGTCTCCCTAAGTTTCAGAATATAAAATATTTCTTCCTTGAAATGAGCAAGTGAAGGCAAAAATTGGCAATGAGTAGAGCAAAGGGAGAAAGTTTTTAAAATACTGTAGAACAAAATGTTGACCTGATGAAGTCAGAGTGTCACCACGGATATTCCACCCTATACTCACCCTGAAGGGAACATGAATGTCCATCCAAAAGATGTAGAAACATTTTAGTCAAAACAACAAATGTGAACCTGATGGTGGTGCTAGAGGAAAAGTCAGAGGACCTCCAAAGTCAAATCAGTCTATTCATTTTCTGAGAACCATGAATGTCTGTACAGAATTTCATGTTAATCGATCCGTGAGGTGTACAGATATTTCAATCTGAACCACAGTACTGGACAAACCGACTGATATTGCCATGCCGCTAGCATGGCTAAAAATGGAATGGTTTGTCCATTTAAGGCCTCCATAGACATAAACTTTAAAGTGTGTATGATACAGTTAATATGCTCAGAGATCCTTCAGATGTTGACTATAATACTGCATTCATATCCTCTGGGTTGTAATACTGAGTCCGAGTGTGTCAACAAACTTTTGGCAAAATGGCTACAAAGCTACAATTGATGGCAGTTTCATCTAAATATAATCCAATATAAACACTAATAAAGTTTGTCCTGCCAATTTAAAATGAGCTATACACTGATTGTTTGTATCTAGTTTAACTTCAGTTCCAGATACATTACACAGGAAAGGTATCTAATTTTTATTGTGAATATAAGACTAGCAGTGGAAGTAACCATGCATCCATTGTCAACCTCTTATTCTGTGTACAGGGTCGTGGGGGTGGAAGCAACCATGTTTGATTAATCTGTGAACATTCCCAAACTGAAATAACGGGACGTTGTCTTGTTCTTCATATTCTGCGCACATTGCGTGAACGCAGCATTAAAGCTATACCTTGCAGTGAATAAAATAGTGAAGCTCACAGAGATTGAGGACTAACTGTGGAAGAATCTTCAGGGTAAAAGCCAATAGGGCATGATCAAGAGTGGCTCAAACAATGTCAACAATTTCTTCAGTTACAACACTGTAATGACACATCTCAACACACTGTCAAAATATGGCAGGTGTAATACAATGATCCTCCTCTTCTCTTACCCCTTTTCCCTCACCAGACACTCCCTTCGGCTCATTTTGCAGAGGATTCATCTTTGATAAAGAAAGGCAGGAGATAAGGTCGGAAGAGGGAGGTGAGAAGGAGATGAGGCCTCTGTGGACACTGCTGATTTCTGTCAAGTGAGCGGCATTTTAATTCCATGTGCCAAGGCCAGCAGACTGCAGATGGACATGAGCACACAAGCACACTCTGGTATTTTTTGATATGCACAGCCCTTCCGTATCTCTGTAGAGTGTCTGTCTCAGTGGGGGACTGTTTGAGGGGCAGGGGTGAAAAAACATAAAATAGGCACCAGCGGTATGCAGTGTGGTACATAACCATAGGGGCATCTATCCCCTATGAGTCCACCAGTGGTTTGACAAATACTAACAAACACTCCACCAACTCTATCACCAGAGCTATTAACCTGTAATCTGTCCAAGCTTTCTAACTATTCACTACAACATCCTCTTTGCAAAGGCAAACGGTGGATAGGTAGGTGATTCTATGGTCTATAGTATATAGTTGACAGGGCGTGGGACTGATGGAGCGTGAGTGTGTGTGTGTGTGTGTGTGTGTGTGTGTGTGTGTGTGTGTGTGTGTGTGTGTATGGGGGAGGGGGGGGGTGACAGGCAGTGACGGTGGGTACACAGCGTAACCTTTAGAGTGGAGCCACAGGAGCATGACGGCCAGACTCTAAGGTAACAGAGAGAGAGAGACAGCGAGAGGCGTGCAGGGTTGTTGGGAGGAGAAGGAGAAAGTCGACAGGTAGGGGAGATAGAAACTTCAGCGTATTTGTGTCATCCGCGCTTCTGTCTATTTGCTTTGCCGTGTCCCACAGCAAAACTGCTGGCAGCCAAGAGGCTGCTTAAAAAAACTGTTCAACACTTTAGAAAACATGCATATTTGCTTTCTCTCTGAGAGTGAGATGACCCACATAGATTTTGATTTAATGAGTCTTAATGTCTTTATACAAAACTCACGGTGTACAGTGTACTAACCCTAACCCTACACTTTATGGACAGGAGGAAGGATTACAATGAACTGTAGCTTTCTCTCTTATATTTGGCATGTGAGTATTGTTTAAAGACTTGGAAAAATCCAAACCTATTTTCTAGCCTGGATGTGTTTAGCTTAGCAGGGCTCTGTCCTAAATGAAAAGGTACACTGTTTTGTCCTTACATGCACCACGGTCCACCTGCACAGGTGTTTCAACCCTTTTTAGGACAGCGTGTACAAAGTGTGCTTGATTTACATTACATCTCTCTCTTCATGTGTTGAGGCTTACATATCATTCTTATTGGTTTAAGATTGATGACCTCAAGTAATTTCTTTCATCACCCTCAGCAGAAGTCCAATCAGTCTGGTGAATTCAAAACACCTGAGTGGGTGTGCAGAGCCTTTAACAGGAATAATAAAATAACAACTTGTGACTTTAGGGGGAGTTAGATGCTATACTTCTTTACAAATAACAGTTTATCCATCTGTCCAGTACTTTCTTTTGTCTGCTGTTATAGCGCAGGTTAAAGTTACCAGAAACATTTGGTGAGTTCTCTGTACAGGAACAATGATACCAAACCTTGCAGCCTCTCTGTGACAACAAGACTTCAGTATGCACTGTCTGTAGGCCCAGCTGCTGTTAGCCAAAAAAATCATAGTACACTATTTAATGCCCTCTAAAACAACACATTTTAGCATTGTTTAAACAAAGATAAGCATTGACTGTGTAGAAAGTGGGCGTAACCATTGTGACGTCACCCACTGGTTTTTGGACTACTGTTTCGAAGGCTCGAGTTTGGCATTTTGGCCGTCGCCATCTTGGTATTTTGGAACCAGAAGTGACTATGCTAACTGTGAAATTAATTGGGATGCTATTTTTGGCTACCGAAAAACAATGTCCTTACTGAAAAAAAATATACAGCCGACTCCTTAGTGTCTTTTGGTTCAACCAAACACTGAACAAGACATTTTTAGGCAACCAGAATTATACAATTAAGTTTCATGAACTGACAACACACTGTGAAAGTGTCAAAGTTCTTAGACGAAAAGCAACCCAGAACAAGTTAGGGGAGAGTGGGGTGATTTGAGCCTGTGGGGAAGTTGAGTCACCCCTTGTTTCTCAGTAACCTAAGACAAAATTGGTTATATGAATACACGTTTTTGAAGAGTTAATCATTTTACTCAACCTGTGATGGAGAAAGACCCATGGAATAAGTGATAAGCACATTTAAGATTTTTTTAAAAATGTTTTTTTATGTTTTTTAAGTTCAAGGAGTCCTGATTCTTGTGTCTGAACAATTACAGATAGGTTTGAAAAAATCTTATGCATGTGTTAGTGCTTTAGGAAGTTACAATATGAGGCTTACTCCAGGATGGGGTAATTTGAGCCAAAAGACCTGGGGGAACTTGAGCCAGATATTTTACTGTAATTTTACATTGCATTTTTATTCTTCACCAAAATGATGAGACATTATGCATTTTAGACCAGAAACCATCATGTCATGCTTCTATAAATGGAAGACAGACAGGATTCAACTCCTCTTGTGTATTTGGATAGCGGGAGAGGTAATAAATGGAAACTCCATACGTCAGTTGGCACAGGACATGACGATCAACCGGATGACTTTAAAGCGATACATTGATATGAAACAACTTGGACACATAGCTGCAATGTTTCACTGTCTAAGTGCAATTGAATGTTGGAACGTGGCATTTGAGTTTGCACGATGAAATAACATTGATGTCCCCGACCCCAATGTGGCTCAACTTACTGTTCATATGGGCAAGTTGAACGTCATTGAACAGGGGAGGGAGTCTACGACACCACTTATCCCCCACTTACAATGCTGTCCTTTCATCACTTCCCAGGAAACTCAACAAACGTAACCTATTGGCCTCAGGTGAGGATGCCAACGATGGTCGTTCAGTCTTGGCCTCAGGTAGTCCTAACGACTGTAACGACTGTCGTTACAACAACCAGGAACACTAACGAACCAGCAGTATCGACGATCCTGGCAAACAATGCCAGTGAGGTTAAATAGCTGAGTTTCCCTACCAGTCAGTCTGGACTAAAGAAGTCCCTTGGATGAGGGAAACGTTTTCCAGTATCTTCAACCAAGTCCAGTTGCCCTTGACTTTAACCTTCGTTGGATACTCTGACTTCCCATTCCTGTGAAGGCAGCAGGGAGCTGCACCACAAGTAGCTGACCGGGGAAAAATACACCATCTCGTCCAGTCACAGTGGACTAATCTGGCAGGTTTTAATGTTGTAGACCACAGTTTTTTAAGTAGTTTAAAGTTTAAACTCGTATTGTTGTGAATCTTTGGTGTAAACTCACCTTAGAATTTCCAACTATCAAACGCCCCCCAAAAGCAGCTCACGCCCCCCTTTCCAAAATATTGCTTCCAGCGCCCCCCATCGACCCCGTTGAGAAACACAAAGCTAAGGTTACAGCTTAGTTTAAAGGCGTACTTTGGAGAAAGCCATGCGAGCTGTTTCCCCCTGCTCCAGTCTGTCTTTGTGATTGCTAGGCCAACCACATCCCAAATGTGTTTGCATGAAAACAGTAGTTTTTACATATATAATAGCAAAAGAAAGACAGAGAAAGTGTGTTTGCCTGCTCTTGCATCAGAGTGATCTATCCTGTTAAAAACTGTGAGTGTAAAAGATCCGAGTGAATTTCTCCTCCTATTCCACCATGGCTTAATTAAACAGAGAGACTTAATCATTCCTCATGTCCAGCGGCACTGATGCTAATTAGTTACTCTGTACACATGCCACACACACAGGCACACACAGTTATGCACACGCCCTCTACATATGTAATGACATGGTGCCTATTTGCCACTTTACGCACGCTCATGCACACGCACTGACTCACCGAGCGTCTCCCTGCAACATTTTTCTCATTAGGATCTCTGTCCCATCAGTCAAGACTTGGTGAATAATTTATAGATATTGGAGAGAAGATAGTTGGCAGAGGATGTGTGCGTCCAGTCAAGGTCCCTGGTGTGAGTTTTTAAGCTTCCACAAGTCACAGGGTTCTTTATACCAATACTGTCTGCCAGCTAAGATCTCATGTTCATTCACACTGACAGGCCAAACATACACAAAGTGTGCACAAAATAGCACACACAAACATGGACATGTACACATGGACCGAACACACATTCACAAACACATGCACCTGTTTCCTATAAAAAATTTAGTTTTTTTTTTTTTTTTTAGTATGCTATTAATTTGTTTTTCCAAATACATTTTGGATCTTTCCCCATTTGACTAAAGACCTCTGGACACTCTGGACACCTTTAAAAAGTAGCTCAAGACCCACTTGTTTAAACTTGCTTTGTTTATTTTTAAGTGTCTTGTCTTGTGTAATCTTGTTCTTTGTATGTTTTAGCTTAATGTCTGCATTTCATGCTCTGTCTTTTATTGTCAAGCACTTTGTGATGTCTGCTCTTGAAAAGTGCTATATAAATAAACTTACTAACGTTTGAGAGGGAGAAAAACATAATTGCTGCCTCAATTAAGTAACAGGTTTTTTTTTTCCATGAAGGAAGTGTTACCTTTTTGGTGGTTTATGACACACAGCAAATCTGTTTTTTTCTTTATGTCTCTTTCAGACTTCAATATTTAACTAAGCTCGATCTTTCCCTTCTTTTAACCAAGTGCTTTCAGTGACTAAACATACCCATAAAAACGTGAATAATGCTTTAGTTGCTACAGGCGGATATTAATAATATAATATAATAATAATTTAATAAATTATATTTCTAAAGCACCTTTCAAAACCAGAGTTACAAGGTACTTCACAAAATACACTACCATACAGCAGAGAAATCAAACCAAAAATTGTAAAACGAAAACATCATACAGCATATTTGTATACTGTGTTGCAAGAGTGAATATTACAGGAGAAAACAAATGAAATGCATTGTCTGTGATCATTTAAAAGATACCTTCTGTATGAACAGGTTCATCAAAAACGTTTCCTCGTTATGCTGGTGGCATTACGTCTGTCTCTAAATGTATTTGCTGTTGCAAATTAGGATTATTTGAAAGCAATTTCTAGGATACAGGATTGTTTCACCCATATGCATTCATCTAAAACGTCACACACAAACTTACATATTCTCTCAACAATTGGTAAAGGGTTTCATGTTCTATCATATGTAAACATACAGGTGATTGTATAGCGGTATTTTTGTCAAATATTAAATTGCAGTGACACCTAGTTGTGGCTGTATGTCTTGTTTTGTTTTTGGTAAGTTTGGTAAAAGATTGGTTTAGGTTAAGGTGAATTATTTTGGTTTATTAAGGTCAGTCAGTTTGGTCAGTTATGAAACAAAAGCACTGCTTGTATCCACCTGTAATATTTGACATTGCTTTCCATGCAAATAATTATGAAATGCCACTAGTGAGATCTGCCTTCTCGCAAGCATGCATTAACAAATTAGCACAAATTAGCTCATTACACACATGCTCATACAAATGAAGTACACATACCAATGACCAAACATATTCACATACAGTAGAAGGATTCTTATGCACCTACTACACACACACACACATACACACACACACTGCTTGGACGTAGGCCTGTGACTATGACAAGCCCTGCTGTCTGCCTCCGTCCTCTCCCAGGCTTTGGAAGAGGATGGGGAGGAATGCTAAAGAAACCAGGAGAAGCCAAGCATACAGTTCCACTGTGGGGGTGGAGGGAGGTGGAGGATTAAAGGGAGGGAGGAGGGGGAAGGATGCTGCTCACCACACCACATAGCTCTCTTTCTCTCTCTCCCTTCCTCTTCTAGCATCCTCTCAGTCTGCAGAGATCCCATGTGTGTCAGCCAAGCAGTCGAGCATCCCTTCTGTCTATTTTACCTATTTTTGTTGTTCCTCCTGCTGCCTCTCTCTCATTCCTCTCTCCCTGTTTTCTCTTTTATGTTTTTCTTATTGTATGTTTTATTATATGGGAAGACCTTCAGTAAGTGTAAAGTATATAGAGATCGGAAGAGAAGCAAATGAGAGGAGGTGTACTCATAAGAACAATCAGTGACGAAGGTGGCAGATTCTAAGCATTAAAAGTATAGTGTGTGTGTTTAAAACCAACTTTCCTCTAAAAAATATGAAAAACTATTATTCAATCATAATTACTGATTTGGTTGTTATTGTTTTAAAATCATCATTATAGGTCTAACTTGAGAAAGACAAGACACAGTTGTAAAGAAAGAAAGAAAGAAAGAGTGGTCCTGGAGAGGCAGCTCTGGTCAGTGTGTGTGTCGATTTGTTTCCTGTTAAACTTCCTACAGAGCAGGTGTCAGCTGAAAGAGGAGGCTTGGAGGCGGAGACATGGAGGAAGAAGGCAATTACTGTGGAGCGTTTTGTTTTGTTTGTGGAAGCAGCATTGTGTGGCCTGCTGCTAATGAGGCCCGGCAAGCTTGTTAATAATGAATTGGGATAAAGGTGATGCAGGGACTGTGTGTGTGTGTGTGTTCGGTAGAGATGGTTGGTGGGATCATATCACCAGAGAAGTGTTGACATTCTCTCTGCTAGGCGTCCGGGCTGAATATGGTATCACAGCACTGTTTGATATTGATCTGGCCACACACACACACACACATACACACACACGCGCACACACACACCAACATCAACACCTTCTCATCCCAGGGTGTCTACCATGTACCTTCAGCATCCATATGAGACGCCCTAGGCTTTCAAGTAACTCCAATGTTACCCACCTGCTGTCTGAAACCAAAAGTCTAAGTAGAGCTATTTGAAGTTACAAAACGTTACATATGTGACTTGTGTCTCTACAGACCAAACCATGATATTTTCCTAAACCTAACCAAGTAGTTTTGGTGTATAAACCTAATCAAACTGCCATCTCTCTGTTCATCTCAACTGTGCTCTCATTTACCATGTTACTGAATTGTCATTTTAAAGAACAATATGTTGCAAACTGTTGCCTAACTTTTACCTGTTTCAGTGAAGGTCCAGGGTGGCAATCCCTGCAACTCCTGAATTCTTACCACACAGAAGTGTGAAAGCCCCTTTAGTATTACTCCCGTCTGGCTGTCATGTAGGCCTACTGTCCTTTCCTCTAAAATCAATACTTAAATACATTATTTGCCTGCTTGTAACTGACCTCTAATTGTGTCCTTTTTTAGCAGCCTTCCTTCGTTTGTCAGCTCTGGGTTACAGTGAAGAGCAGAGGGATTTGGGCTGAATCTGATATGAGACCCGACCACCATGATAACAGCACTCATTGTTACACACTCCTGTGCTGTATTGAATGTAACTGTGTGTTAACTTGGTGTGTGTGTGTGTGTGTGTGTGTGTGTGTGTGTGTGTGTGTGTGTGTGTGTGTGTGTGTGTGTGTGTGTGTGTGTGTGTGTGTTTTGGCTGGGAGGATGTGTCTGTGTTGCCTGCTTGCTAGGGTGGGAGAGAGAGAGAGAATTATTACTCCCCTCACTTTGGTGTCCAAATGTAACCCCTTAGATTCCTCCAGACTAACACCTCCCTGAGGAAAAAGGATCAGACAGTCTGCAGGAGGAATGAATTTGTATATATATGTGTGTGTGTGTGTGTGTGTGTGTGACCAGCAGCCATGTTGGAAGTTAGCATGGACTAAAGGACCAAAGACCACTGACTGCTTGGCTACCTCTCTTCCATTACATTTATTCATACCCCACCTCTCTTTGCACTCCAGCTCCTGTTTGTCACTCTCCATCTTCATTGTGAATACAGCCTGATCCATTTCTCCTTTTAGTCTTTCAGTGTACTGAAAGACTGTTAATAGCCTCTGTCAACACCAGCGGTCTTTTCTCTGACTGTCTGTCTCCCCCTCCCCACGCCCCACCACCACCTTTAAAAGGTGAATACTTTCAGCGTCCTGCTTTTGTCTATGTAGCTGTCTGTTTTTGACACTTTCTCCCGCTGCTTTATAAACCCTCTCTCCTCTCTTGTCTCCCTTCCTCTCACCTCCGCAGAGACAGTGACCAAAATATACAGTCTTATTTTAAAAAGCACACTTGTATGCCTCCCCTCAGCCATTTACCTTTTCTCTCGTCTCATGCCTCCTTTCATTTCTCTGCCTTTCTTTTACTCATTTGTATCCAGCTGGCAGGAGCAGGGACGTGAGGTGCATTTTCCTCCTAACTTATTACTTAATGTATTTGTCTCTTCCTGTCATCTTCTTCTCCAGTCTCCATCTTCTGTCTATCAGACTAATGGACGGACAGATATTTTAGAGACATTTAAGTCAATTTAATTATCTTACTCGACTGCTCCTGAGTCGAGTGCATGCAGCATGTGTCTACATTCATGTCTGTAGCTGTGACTGTCTGCTGTCACTGAGTCAAACGAGGTGGTCTCTTGTCAAACAACTTGCATGTAGTAACCCAGGGGGCTGCTCATTCTCTCTCTCTTTCTGTCTCTCTGTGTGTTTCTCTAGCTCTCTCGCCCTCTGACTAGCCTGTCCCTCTGGGGTGGGGGCAGAGGAGAGCCCAGTGGACCACAGCAGACCTTGTCTATTTCCATCCCCCTCTCACTCCGTCCCTCTCTGACGACACAGGCGGCCCCTGGTAACATGACTGACCTCCTCAGTCAGCTCTCATCAGCTGCATTGACAGCTGTCAATCAAGTGTCTGGGCTGCGTTGTGACAGGGGAATGCATTGATAGACAGTCGCTACGTTTTTCTGTATGTGTTTACATGCATGAACAATGTGATTAGCATTCTTTAATATCAGAGCTGTTAACTGCTGTGAACTTTGTAGTTGATAAAACATTAATCACAGGGGTTGTTAAAAATAGGCTACGAATTATTCATCGTTTTCATCACTTACAAATCAATTTCAATGTAAAAGACTTACTCAGTGTTGTGTCGAGTAAGACATACATTTACAGACACTTGAATGTTTTATAGCTGGTGGCAAAAGAGCAATGCAGGGAGGATGTCTCAGCTTGGCTCTTTTTGTTGTGTGGGAGCAGACACATCCATTGTTTATCTGCATTATTATTCTCCATTGCCACCAAACCACTAATGACATAGCATTCAGATCAAACCCCTCTATTTATGGCAGCCAGGTTGGAACTCAAGCCGTAACTGTGTGGACAACATAATGGCTGAACCGAGTGACCTGTCGTGTTAGGCAGGAAAAGGAAAACTTTTTTTTTTTAAATCACATCTTTAAAAAAAAATGTAGCTTGTTTTTGAATGTAGCATTGAAATTGGATGCAATATTAACAGTGTGTCTCTCTCTAAATTACACTAGTGTAAAATATGCCATTGACCTGAGGGGGAATGCAGTGGTGGAAGAAGGGTGAGATCATGTAAAAGTATTATTATTACCAGATAGATATTAATACCACAATGTTAAAATACTCCATAACATGTATTACAAGCATAATGTACTCAAAACATCAAAAGTATTGAAAAAAGGCCCCTTTCAGAGTGTTATATTATTATTATTATTATTATTATTATTATTAAATATATTTTCTTAATCAATATGATTACTGATTGATTGTCATGTGAGCACCATTTTAATGTCGTCAAGCTGAAGAACATTTTATTTATGTAATAACTTTAAAGACTGTTAGAGTAGTCTTATCCATAACAATGCTCACTTTTCTAAACTGGCTATACATTATGTGTTTAAAATCTTGGTCCGACAAAGTAACAACAACTGTGAAATTACTGTTGTGAAGTAAAAAGTACAATATTTCAGTTCAAGTTCTGCATATTGCTACATTGCAAACTACATTACATTAAATCTGACTTCATCAGTTGTTATAGTAATGCCACACGTACAGTCTATGCCACACAGCAGAGGACAGTAATAAATAATGGTATAACGAATTAAATCTTGTGATGCCCGTTGCATCAGGATCATGCACACTTGATGCATGCATTACTGACACATAGCTGTCACCCTCAAGCTGTTGTCCACACAATTCTCGTATCAAACCTGTATCTTTAGAGCAGCTGTCAAGGTTAAAGAAGCAAGCGTGTAATGGGAAAGTTCTCAGTTTGAGTCCCTGGATCATCTTGGAAAATGATGCCCTCTCGTCTCTTGACTGTAAAGGTGCACTCGAACCAAAACACCAAAACCCAGCAGCAGAAACATACTGTTCATACTGGGAACCACCCAGGTGTAAATAAATGTGGAGAGAATTTCAGAACTTAACTCAGTTTTGTTTAGTTGACATTTATTTATTTGCACAAATAATAAAACAATGAAAAAAAATGAAAGGTGTATTAAAGGAAAGGATCGTGCTGGTGAGATTCCACAAAATAAAGGAATATAGTTGCAATTCAGTTGGTTTAATAATTGTATGTAAAGTAAATCCTTATTATATAGAGGCAGTACAATTAGGACTGTGATTTATATGACTGTAAATTAACATATCATTAATCCATATAGGAAATGTCTCTTAATTATTCATCCCTTAATTGGCCCTGAATGGCATCAGCGCGCTGTGTGTCAACCATGCGTTCATTAATAACATTACTGTGCGACCCGGATCTGCATGTCCAAGCTAAGATTAGTTTAACTGCTGTTGCCACTATGTTTGTGTGTGTGGAGGGGTGTGTGTGTGTGCGTGTGTCTCTGAGAATGATATGACACCCATGCCCATGGTGATGCACAGGCTGGTTCTGTTTTGATCAGTGGTGCCTGGCATTGGGGAGGGGGGCATCGAGGTGAGGTGGGGAGTCTGAACCTCCCACTGGTACTGATGAAGACGAATGAGCTAACAAGACATGACGGAATTGCTTTTGCAAAGAGGGGGGCTGAATGCTATATGGTGATATTGTGTTGAGGGCGGCTAAAGGAGCAGGTTGATTTATTGTTCCAGCAGCAGATAGCCACCGTTTACCTCCCCTCCCTCCCTACTTATTCACACAGACCCTTCGGTCTTTAATTACAGCCCCCAGCCTCCTCCATTCTCTCATCCATGTCCTTATTAGAAAAGTCATACCACACATCATACATCCATGCTGACAGAAGACCACAGTATATATGAGACAGAGCCTGAGGAGGGAGGACTGGTGCCCAAAATGTCATGGCCATGTTGATTTTGCATTCCATTACCACCTTATGGTCAGGAAAACAGGGAATAGATACAGATATTGGGGAGAGTAATGAATCCAGGGAACTGAAGGTCAAAGGAAAGAACTAGGAAAAAATAAAACAGAATGGATGAAATCGAGGAGAGGAGGAAAATGGGCAGATTAAGATATGTACATAATAGGAAAGAGGAATATTGGGTGACAAATGGAGAAATAGAGCAATCCTCAGAGAGGGGAGGAGGGGTAAAGACATGTTAAATGGTTTGGGAGGCCTGAGAGCAAGGTGGAGCCCGGTGGTCTAACCTGATGAATTCATAAAAGCCCTTTGGAAGAGAGAGGAGGAAAGCAAAACAATAAGAAAATGCAGAAATTAAATAAGAAAAATGGAAAGTTTGAGCATTAGCTGTGAGAAAAAAGCAGAACCAGCAGCACTTATTGCCATGCAGGCCAATTACAGATGAGCCTGTTTGTTCTAAAAATGAATATAGATCATCTAAGTACATAACACAAATCTACCCTGCACCAATAAGTGGACAAATAGCCGTGCAGGTCTACACTAGTAATTCTCTGCAGCGAAAAAAGGCGAGGAGAGGGGGCTCACCCCACACAATTTATCACTGCATTGCCATTCTCTCTCTGAAATATCAGCCTATTAAAACATTCATTGAGATGATTAAACTGCAATAAAATCTAACAAAATTTCCACTGACACTTTCAGTGCATGATTTATTAGGCCGAGGCATGGCATGTGCTTCTCGGACCGGATAAACACACAGAGAAGAAAGATCAGATGCTGCTGCCACCTGTTGGCAGACGGTGAGCTGGAGGGAGTTCACTCAGGTTTTTCAACAGAATCGAGACTGAAATAGAGCAAAGTATTGACATTAAAATGACTATTTGATGCATTTTGTCTTTTTTTTCTGATTACTTTTTAACACATTAGTTTTAATACCGTTCAAGCAATGCCAAGTGAGTAAAGACTTGTTTTCAAAATATACAATTTTTGTTAAATTCATGTTTCTTTGATATTTTGGATACTATTTCACAGTCCATTTTTCAGTTTTATAATTTTATATTATGTTTCAGTGTTTGTTAATATTAGTAAGTGTTTGAAAATAATTTTTCTGAAATTTCTGACACCAAAGATAGAACCAACACCAAACTATATCTTCATTACTGATTACTCTGACAATTATTAATGGATTAATGGATTAATTGTTTGGTCACTAAAGCCTAAACTGACATATTCAGACTTTTTACTGTTATAAACTAACAAATCCAGTAAATATTCATATTTGCGAAGATGAAACCAGTGATATTTCTTTGCTTAAAAAGTGAAGATGTTTTTATATATACATATGTATTTTTGCCGATTGACTAATCAGTTAATCTACTAATTCAGCTCCAAGACAAAGACGCCCCAGTATGATCATTCTGTCTTACTGCTTATTAAAATGACAAAGATACTTAGTCACAAGTTGCAATATGTGGAATAAATCATGAATGGGGAATTAGGCAAAACTTGCCATGAATATTAACTTTATCGATAGATAACAAAGGCAACAGATTGTTACAGGTTGAAAGAGAAGAGAAAGTGTTGGAAAGACAAAATAAGTGTATAGGGCATTAGGTAAAAGGTTTTGGAATGTATAGTTAATATGCAGCTTCATATGTCAGAGTAGTTTCTTTATGCAAATTTTAATTACATGTAGCATTTTGGAAACAATTTTGCAATCTTTGAGAACTGTGTTACAGTATATGTCATTACCTAGCAACCTACAGTATATGTCACATAATTGGAGTGAGGGGTCAGACTGTAACAGTATATCCAGTCCACATTTCACTGCATTTGCTGAGCTGGGAGTGTTTTGTGTTGAACTAGTGTTGTATTGATCCATATGGTTTATTACAGGCTGTGCGAGTGTTAATACTGTCCGGGATGACAGGAGGGGGGATTACCTGGAAATTGAGCTATCGATCGGGGGTTTGCCTCAGGAGAGGGCTACATGTCGCTCAACCCACCAGAGGCGCACAGTCTTGGAAAGATGTTGCACAAAGAGCGAGCAAAACAAACACCACCTGAGATGTGTGTTTATGACAAGCTGCCTTTTGTCCAAAGTGATGTATCTGCTTCGGGGCTCATTCTGCTGGTGGGAAAGTGCGGTGTTAAAGGAGCAAGCTGTGGAGTCATGACCTTCACAGACGACGTGAGCTGATGAATCCCATCAATAGCAAATCACTTAAATAATTTAAAACCTTTTAAACAATCATAATGCATGTGCTTGTTTGCGTGTAAGTGTGCTCTTGTACTTCTATCGCTGGGATGAATTTGAATTTTAGAGGTGGTGGGAAATGTTTAATAAGTGAAGACATGTTGGCCGATACCACTTTTTCAAAGGCATTTTAGGGTTTAGGATTAGAATTAGGTTTAAATTATTTTAATTTAGGGATGAGTTTGGGTATATTGTTGTGATGGTTAAGGTTAGGGACTAGAACATGCATTATGTCAATGAGGGTCCTCACAAACTCACATAGACTGTGAGTGTGTGCATTAGGGCTGGGTATCGGTACTCAACAGGAATCAAGTGAAATAGCCCATCAAGTAGTATCGAAACATCTTCAGTCAAACAAGTCCTGCATTCGATCCTAAACTAACTAAACTACTAACTAACTAACTGAACTACTTCACTCCTGCTCTCTCATTCAAATGCAAAAAAAATCCCAAGCTGTCATCCTTCCTCTGATTATACTACTGTGTGGAGGACTTAATTAGGATGAGAAGCAATCTGATACATTTCCCAATATTTTTATATAACAGTTCTTTAAAATAAAAATGAAAATGAACAGATCACCTTGTTTGTCCATAACAACAATAAAAGTAATAATACCAATCAACTAGTATGGCTTAAACAGCTTTTTACGCAAGGTATCAAATGAAGTACTCAATTGTTATCTGTATCACTTTAAGTGTACTAGTTTTGGTACTGGTATCATAAAACTTTAAACAACACCCAGCCCTAGTTAAGCATGTAGTGTTGCATAGTGTGTGTGTGTGTGTGTGTGTGTGTGTGTAGTGTTGCATAGTGTGTGTGTGTGTGTGTGTGTGTGTGTGCGCTTTCACATTGTCTGCCTGTGTTTCACTGCTGTAATCTCCGGCATGAGAGTCACTCCAGTGTCATGGCCACATTGCTGCAAAGCTCAGCGTCTGCTGAGTGATTTAAAAAACGCTGACCCCATATTACTTCACACCATAGCCATACCGCCATACCGTCACTTGTTTCTGGAGACATACAGTGATGGAGTTCACCACATTTTTCAACAAATATAACTTGATTAGACTTTGCTTTCTCCATAAGGTCTCACAGGAAGTCCTAATATGACACAATGTGGTGTATATGGGAATATTACACATTGTATGACTACTGACTGTGAATTTAGCCTGATCTGTATCTGTAACATTTTTACATTTGTATGTTTTATATATAACACTATTGCACAAAAGTAAACAAAGGTGTTGATTCAAGCGTGTTTAGAGTCGGTAGTTTAGATAGATAACACTTTTTTGATCCCCGAGGGGAAATTCCCTTGTTACAGAAGCACAGAGGAAAAAAGACATTTAAAGTACTATATGAATGACATAAAAGAAGAGAAGAAGAAATTAGAGCTGATATAAAAAAAAATGCTATGTATACATACATTACATGCTATACATTAAAATATCTTAGGCCATAGTACAACTCCAGCATGTGTGAACTTTACAATTTATACATTATAATATAACATAATATAAGTCATGTTCTATACAAGATATGTGCAGTATATGTTCCATAATGTATCCATAATATACAGTGATAAAATACTCAACTATGAAATATATATAATGGAAATGGAATATTGCATAAAAATATAAAAGCACTACATCAGTAATATAGTATTATTAAATTATGATACAAGTAAAATAAAAGAGCATTAGATATGTTACTATTTCTTATAGTATTACTCAGATAGTAATGGTGATATAAATGGGATGTTGAACAATGGGCCACATTAAGCCAAAATCATCTACATTTAAAGATGTTCCTGTTATTTTGTCAACATGCCTTTTGTTATACTGTTATATCACACAGTAGTGTATTGTGTCAATTCATGCACAACAAGTAGATATCTGAACATCCGCCAGCATCACTGCCCTCTGATTATTATTATAACACTGGTGGATTGTATCGGATTACCCGCCATGCTTTAGCAATGAAGGTCATTAGTCCACAGTATCAAAGCTATTAATAAAGATCAGATGCAGAATGGTTTCCCAAGAAGAGAGGTACTGTGAGGATGTGGTACCCAGGCGTCCTCTCAGCCCAGTGGCTCCTCTCTATTACACTGCTGGCCTGTCTGCTCTGGCTCAGAAAGAGAGGTCAAGGTATGCATACGGTGTGGATATCTGTGTCTTTGTGTGTTTGTGACGGGCCTATTGTGCCATTTCAGTCTGTGCTCTTATTGTGTTTGAGTGTTACTGTAATAGAGGCCTAGTCCACAGATTGCCTTAGAATCACTTGGGGAACTTTTGACATTTCATTTGGAATATATATATATGACCTGGTATATATAAATATATATATACCAGGTCATAAATACACACAACGTGTTTTGACATGTTCAGTAGGGATGACTGTGCAGTTTCACGGTAATGGCAGCAAAAAATGGGGAGTGGTTCCTGTGTGTTTTATAGATAGCCGCACTGTGTCTGCATCCAGACGTCCTGTATCTATTTAAAGACAACTCCAGTAAGCTGCATGCAACAGACAAGCCTCCCACTCTCTCTGGTGTCACATTGATGCTTTTGCAGGCATTACTGTATCCCACAGTGTGCATTACATTTAATGTCACAGAGTTTATATTGAGCTTCAGATGCTTTAAGGTTTGCATGCTTGTTGTTGTATTTCTCATATAATATATGATGATATACTTGATTAATTTTAATATTACATCATAAAAAGAGACTAAATTAAAGTAATTATTTCTGCATTCTTGGTCCTTAAATTAGCTTCACTGGCAGCGACGACGAGTCAAAACCATCCAGATACACACATAAGCCCATATCCACATCTAGGTGTAGTACTGTGCTGTATCCAATTACTCATCTCATTCAAAATTCCAGACATGAATAACAGACTAACAAGATATAATGTGGCTGCTTGTAGAAGAGGAGTCAATTAAAATGGCAATGTAACTGACAGTTGTGTCATGGAGGGTTGGGGCATTGAGTTTTCCTCCATACAGAAATTAGTTCCACAAAGAAATTACAAACAAGTACAAATTGTTTTTGTATTTTTTATTATTGACTTTGTGAGTGGGAGCCATCCTTTTATAATACCCAGAGGTCTTGTTTATGTGCGAGAAATACAACATCAGTCTTTATTGAACTGGACATATCTGACTTGTTGAATGCATAGGAGACTATTTGTGTGTTGGGGGCGGTGGGAGGTTGGGGGTTGGGGATGTTAGGACAAGATAAGGCAGGTGGGAGTAAATTAATCTGCCATGTACAGATAGAGGATGTTACATGGTAATCAGAAAAGCTTTAAGTAACAAAATGGACAGAGAAAATGCTAAGGAATGATGCAGGAGCATGTTTTCTTATTTTGTTGAAAAGATCCATCATGTGAGAGAGATGCTGCCTTGTACGGAGAGGGTTTTATTTTATATTAACCACTGGTGAATCAGCTACAGCCACACTACAGTTTAGGCTAGATCACTTTCAGGGTAATGTGTTATGTTTCTTCTTCTTCACTTGGTGATGACCTCTCAGCATCTGAATGTGAAAGCAAGATGTCCTAGAGCTCTGTTGCAGCGGGGGATGCAGGTAAGCTAGACTGCAATTAAAGGATCACTATTAGTTTGAATATGATGTGTGTCCCTAAAGACCTAAGAGATCACCTCATCGTATGATCAATCACCTACAATTATTGTAAGGTAAATAAAAAACAAAGCCAAAAAGCATGTGTATATTTGCTGCTGTACAGACTGGATTTATACCTGCTGTTGATTTGACAGCCGATAGCAATGTACAATAAATAAGGGTATGATAGCAACACTGAATCACAGTGGATGTTGACAGACTTTCATGACGCTGAACAAAAAACCCCAGACATTTGGCGTACCTGAATGGAGGTCACCATTGTGCAATAAAGGTATAACAAAATCCAACAACTAACAGCTACTTATTTCTGGCAAAGACCGCATAAAGAAGATATTTCAAACAAACCTGAGATAAAAAATAAATAGATAAATAAATGGCACTCATTGCAGAATTGTCACATGTTAAACAAATCTTTATAAAATTGAATTGGAAATCAATGTCCTTTAAATGTTTCATGAAAATAACCTTTCAACAGACTTTTGAGGATGTTGCAAAATTATAGAAATCTGCTGCTGTTTGCAAGTTCAACCAGGAAGATGTATTTTACCCCACACAGTAAGCTTATAAGCTAAATGGGGATGGATTGAAATCTGCAATGTTAATACCCTGCAGAGGTCAGGGTCCATTTACTCACAGTCCTCATGCATCTTGAAATAGGAAGAAACAGTCCAGATGAGAAAAGGCGATACAATCTATAATTTAGTATAACTTATTTGAATTTAATTTAGATCATTTTCCACATATTTGTATTTGTGAGATTTATATTGAGGAAGATAAGTGTAAAAAAATTACATCCACTCTGATTCAATGTTGTAAAACAGTAAAATGTGAAAACTCCAAATAGAGGAGGGGGTTTGAATACTTTTAATAGGCACTGTCTATGTGTGTGTGTGTGTGTGTGTGTGTGAATCTAAAAACATTTGCGCAACTATGTGTGCCTCAGTGTCTGCCTCAGTGTCTGCCAAGAGGATAGTTAAGCTGTGCGCTTTTGCAACTGCTATTACTTTCCATAACAGGCAGGCTGAGTTAGAGGTGAGGGGCAAATACTCCACACAGTACATCAGGGTGGCAGGGATTTTTACACTCAAGGCCTCCTTTCCTCAGCCAGCTTCAGCTCCAGGACCATGGCACAAAAGGCTCCCATTGACCCCACCAAGATGGGAGAGGGTCGGGCGATTGCGGTGTTGACCTCAGGAGGCGATGCCCAGGGTAAGTGGATGGTTTCCAGGGTGGTATGTGAGTGTGGAGTTGCCAGCGCAAGGCACGTCTGCTGTTTGTTTGCCTCAGCAGGTGGTTTAAAGGATGTGGTGTGTGGGGAGGTCACTACTTAGTAACTCAACAGCAGGATTTAATTATTTAGTATTTGAGATGTAAAGTAAATCAGAAACTTAGAAATCTAGAATCCAAAACTTGATGCATCTTGAAAAGTCATTGGTTGTCTTAGACAAGTACTGCAGTCTACATAGATCTCCATAGTTTAAGTGCATCATTTGCTTTTTGATGTTGTTAACAGTTTAAACATCGTTTTATATTAGGTAGCTATACCACTACAAATAACACATATCACTCATATACAATCATGAATGTTAGTAATTTTGACTATTCATAATCCTTTTCATTACTGATAGTAACAGTGACTTCTCTGTGGAAACAGAGCTATCATAGCTAACTAGCTCATAGAGCTAACTTATGGGAAAGGGCAGCATGAATTCCTTCACCTAAAGGTGCTATGACCACAGAGTGAGACATGCCTCTCCCCTGACCTTTAACTTCATGAGGATTATCTTCACTGTGACCTTTGGGAAGTACATCAGTGACCCCAACCCCGTGGTGTGAGAGTGTGACACAGTGAGCTATCCAGTCTGTCTGTTTTTCTGTCTTTATGAACTTTATAAGACCAGTGTGGACAAGTGTGTGAATGCAAAACTGCACAGCTTGCTAACCCCCACCCTTCTTCTTCTTCTTCAACTTTCCAAAATACATAATCCTCATTACAACTGTACCTTTTTAGTCTTGATGTCCTTAAGTCCACGTTTCTTGCTCTTTCCCTTCCTCCTCTCTCTCTAAAATACTGTATCTCTTACGAGGACTAATTATAGAGACATGACCTTTCTGTCATGTGTTTGTAAAGCAGTGAGGTGGCCGTCCTTATCTCCCTTTCGCTCCCTCCTCTTTTACACTGTAAGTGGAGATGCTCTTGGCACCCTTAAAGCTAATCTATCCACATCTTGTCCTTTAAGCGACCCGTTGTGTATTGAGAGTGCAGACTGAGGCCCAGTTGCCTTTCATGGAATACAAGCTTGCCGCAATTGCTGACAATTATAACAGTTATAAACAATAAAATTACAGGTAAAGGAATTGGTCTGGTGTTCAGTAGCTGCAGCAGGTTAATGTAAAGGCCAAAAAAAGAAATACTAATATTATTCAAAGTATGAGTTCTGCAACATCCATGCACCATAGCATCAAGCAAATTAGAGGTTTAGAAGGACTATCAAATTATTCTATCTATTGGACTATCAACTATTCCTTGCTAACTTGTTGTAAACTACACATACTTAGATGTAAAACTACCCAAAACCCACCTAAGTATAAGTTGCTCATTTAAATGTTATATATCGTCTTTATACCCATTTCTAAATACTTATGAAATTGCAGAAACATGAGCACAAACTACTAAAATACAGTAAAAACAATAACAGTAACTTATTTCACAATCATTCTTTCCACCTGTGTGTGCTATCACAGGGTTTCTCATATAGTTATAAGGGCTAACACTGTGCCTACAGGTATGAATGCAGCTGTGAGGGCCACAGTTCGAGTGGGACTTTACACTGGAGCCAAGGTGTATTTTGTCCATGAGGTAAATACTGCTTTTGAATTTTAAGTTTAGATTATTCAGTTAATTGTTTAATCTGTACAATGTTAAAACAAATAGAACATTCACTTACAATGCCCACCATTAAGTTCCCAGTTCTCCTGGTTAAATTGACTGTAAAATAAACAGAAAAGCTACACATACTCACGGCTGAGAAGCTGGAACCAGCAAATGGTTTCCATTTTTTCTAGAGAAATTACTTAATTGAGCAATTAATCAATTATGATATTTCCAGCACTTTTCCATGGACTAACAAGATCAGCCTTACCTATAAATAATCTGCAAATCCCAGTATAATTAACAAAACACGTGTTAGACTGAAATAGCTGCTTGTGCTGTTTTTTTGTTTGTTGACAGGGTTACCAGGGTCTGGTGGATGGAGGAGACAATATTCGCCCTGCTACTTGGGAGAGTGTGTCAATGATGCTACAGCTGGTGAGAACAAACACAAAGATGCAAAAGTATATTTAACTATATGTTTATTAATTCCACTCTGTTTTTAACTTGTGATCATCACAGTAAGGTGGGATGGATGCTCTGTGTAACTCTAGCAACTCCTTCGCCTCTAGAGTGCAGTTCTGTAGGTCAAATGGTCATTTAAATGCCAAAGTTCGTTAAATAGCCTTAGACATGAGCACTTAGGTTTCAGAGAATCCTCCCCCTTCTCCTTATCTGTCTCCCTGTGGTTCCTTTTTTGGTACTGAAACTCTTCCTCCTTGCCTGACATCAGGGTGGGACTGTGATTGGTAGTGCCCGCTGTCAAGACTTCCGTACCAAAGAGGGACGCACCAAGGCCGCCTGCAACTTGGTCAAGCTGGGCATCACCAACCTGTGCGTGATTGGAGGTGACGGCAGTCTGACGGGTGCCAACCAGTTCAGAACAGAGTGGAGCGAGCTGCTGGCCGACCTGGTCAAAGCTGGTGAGAGGCATGAGCCCAAACTGTACTGTTCTAAGCAACACAACCTCAAATCAAATGTCTCTTTCACACGAATGCCCTTCAATGCCGATGTTATGGCACAAGTTGCAGTTCGTTTAGACATGTTGGTTGTGTTTAGGGGTACTATGACACAGGTTTCCCCGTGTCATGTTATGGTCAATTGCAGAGCTAAAGTAAGCCAGAGGTGACAGCCTCTCCAAAACACTAGGTCAGGTCTGTCTCTCCTCTCTGCCTGCTTGGTCGAATGACTGATGTAGCTGTCTTGAGACGGATGCACTGCTATCTGTAACCCAAAGTCGAGATTTATCTTTATTTTGTTTCATTACAGACAGACAGACTGGCATGTGGTTTAACTTACTGTGTAAGTTAGCATCTTGATTTGAACCAATATCCAATAGACTCTTCACACATGTAAAGAGGGGTGAACAACAATCTCATTTAGACACTCATTTAGTGAATCTCTTTAGGTCTAGGAAGGACAAATATCCCTAAACAGGAAGTATCCTTCAGATTGGTGCTGGCATCGCATGTATTCACACTCAGATGCTGCCACTGCATCTCCTCGACCGAGCTCAATAAACAAATACTTTGTAAGTCTTCATCAGTCTTGTCTTCTTCCCACCTGAACTTGGATCACTTTTTTTCATAACATTGGTTATTCATTGTAACATGATGTACTTTCTCATATAAAAGTCAATATTCAAATAACGGCAGAGTCACAAATAATAGGTAGGGACAGCATGCACAAATAAAGGCTGATTGGTAATAAAACATATAGTAACATTTTGTATAATGTGAATGTGAATGTGAGTTGTGTCATACTCACCACTTTGCTGCTCTGAGTTTCTCTTTCTGAACTGATGGAACTAGTGCTGAGGAAATAGACATTACAATACTGAATGTGTGAAAACAAAAGGTAAACATGGAGGCTGCTGAGTTTGCATTAACTGGGGAACAGGGCAAATTAGAAATCCTTGGCCACTGTTTAAGAAGTGACTACATCTGAGAGTGTTGTATTTGTTTTAATCTGTGCTCAGGTAAGATCACCCCAAGTGAGGCCAAAGGTTCCTCCCATCTCAATATTGTTGGCATGGTGGGCTCCATTGACAATGACTTCTGTGGCACTGACATGACCATCGGCACGGACTCTGCGTTGCATCGCATCATAGAGATAGTGGATGCCATCACCACCACAGCACAGAGGTATGCATTGGACCATTCACGCAATTATTTTTGACAGACAGACCTGCCATGTTAGCATGAGACTTTTGACATGAAATGTGTTGTTCTGCAGTCACCAGAGGACCTTCATCCTGGAGGTAATGGGTAGGCACTGTGGGTGAGTACAACCTGCGTGTGTGTGCATTGTGAGCAAGAGTGGCATGGGGGTTCATTTATCTATGCGGAGGCACAGAATTTGGTACTGTAACTGGGTGGTTTCAGAGGCTTTTACATCCTACTGACAATTATTTTTATGACACAAGTCAATAATATGATGTGAAACACCAGCTTTGGATGCTTACTTAAAAAAGTTATCACTCAGTGTCAATTTTGCAAACGCCACTTGAACCCTTGCTTATGACTCTTTACCTACAGATACCTGGCTTTGGTGACAGCTCTGGCCTGTGGCGCTGACTGGGTGTTCATCCCAGAGATGCCCCCAGATGAGGGATGGGAGGAGCATCTGTGCAGAAGACTGACAGATGTAAAGGCCTTGCCCTGCATTGTCTTCAATGATTAATTTGACTGTGCTTGTTGATCTTAAAGGTTTTCTCTGTCCCTCTCAGCAAAGAACCCGTGGCTCCCGTTTGAATATTATCATTGTTGCAGAGGGAGCGATGGACCGCAAAGGTAAACCTATCACATGTGACCAAATCAAACAGGTCAGTAATGGCAGAAATCCGGTATATCAGCACATGTCGGCTTTTCATATAAGACAGACTGCTTATAAAATCATAATCTCTCTCTGTCCAGCTGGTATCAAAGAAGCTAGGCTTTGACACCCGTGCCACCATCTTGGGCCATGTGCAGAGAGGAGGAACCCCTTCTGCCTTTGACAGAATCCTGGTAATACAACCACTGCCCCAAACATAAACATATTTAAATATTAATAAACGTTTATCTTATTTATTGTTAACAATGTGAATAAACACAAGTGTACCTGCTTCTCTAAGTGTCTGCTTTTTGATTGTCATGATTCAGGCCAGCAGGATGGGTGTGGAAGCTGTAATGGCTCTGCTGGAGGCCACGCCAGACACTCCTGCGTGTGTTGTCAGCTTGTCTGGAAACATGGCTGTCAGGCTGCCCCTCATGGAGTGTGTGCAAGTGGTGAGTCAGATCTCTTCCATCTGCAAAACCAATCGAATGAACTAACGAATGAAGATGACTTGATGAGTTTTTTAGCTCTCCTAATGACATAGATGAACACTATTTAGCACAATATGCTGATTCAACTCTTTTTTTTCCTTTTTGTCTTTTCACCTTCTGTCACATCAGACCAAAGATGTCACCATAGCCATGGCTGAAGGGAGGTTTGACGAAGCAGTGAAGCTCAGGGGAAAGTGAGGCATGCCCTTTTTTGTTATCTATTTGAAATTCTCAAGTGTTGTGTTTGAGTTTCAAGTGTCTGCACATCTCTGCTCATTTTCATGACAATAGGAGCTTTGAGAACAACTGGAACACTTACAAAATGCTGGCTCATGTGCACATCCCAGATAAAAAGGTCAGAAACTACATTTTTACTGTCTTATTGTGCATGAACTGTCTCAAAATCAATAAGTTCTGGTGGAAAATACAGTTATTCTGACTGACATCTCTGTAAATGTGCCCATGCCAGAGTAACATCAACATTGCCATATTGAACGTGGGAGCACCGTGTGCTGGAATGAACGCTGCAGTTCGTTCAGCTGTCAGGATCGGGCTCCTCCAAGGCCACCAGATGCTGGCAGTGCACGACGGCTTTGAGGGCTTGGCTCATGGAATGGTAAATTCTAGTTAAACATACAGAAATAAACAAGAAGGCTCTACCTGTCACAATAGTAAATCCGCTTTACAGTGTTAATGAATTGCCTACACATGCGAAGGAGCATGACGGAGCACACACTCTGTCCCTGCACAGATTGAGCCTATCGGTTGGTCTGGAGTGGCAGGATGGACTGGAAAGGGGGGCTCCATGCTGGGCACAAAGAGGTGGGATGTTAAAAAAACCCGCTATGTTGACTGGTACAGTAATATCAGTGAATGGCTCAGTGTTTTTAAGTGTACACTGGCAGTGTTGCTTTTATTTTATTCTTTTTTCCCCTTTTTATAAAGGTCCCTGCCACATGAGTTCATGGAGGAGATCAGTCTGAGCATCACTAAGTTCAACATTCATGCTATAGTCATTATAGGAGGCTTTGAGGTGAGCAGCTAAAATATTGAGGCTTTGCTAAAATAATCTTCCTGAGCACAGCCCTTACACTAAAACCCAGTGCGTAAATAATAGTGAAAGTAATTAAATTGATTTCTCCCCCTTCTTTTCCGTCTTCATTAGGCATTTGTTGGGGGTCTGGAGATGGTGCAGGCTAGAGAGAAATACGAGGAACTTTGTATTCCCCTTGTCGTTATTCCTGCTACTGTCTCCAACAATGTTCCTGGGTCTGACTTCAGTGTTGGCACTGATACTGCGCTTAACACCATAACCATGGTAAAATTCTTAAAGAATACAAAAAGACAATCCAAAAATGACATCTTACTCATTTTCTTCTTCTTCTTTCGCTTTCTTTTTCTCCTTTTCAGACATGCGACAGGATCAAACAATCTTCCGCTGGCACCAAGAGAAGAGTGTTTATTATTGAGACTATGGGAGGATACTGCGGCTACCTAGCAACCATGGCTGGCTTGGCATCTGGAGCTGACGCTGCTTACATTTATGAGGAGCCATTCAACATTCATGACCTAGAGGTCTGTCCGTATGAATGTATAAAAGAGAGGAAGCTAAGAGATGCCTTTAGTGAGAGATGGATGGAGATTTTTTTACTCATTGGTCTGATGGTTGATTTGTTTGTAGGTGAATGTGGAACATCTGGTGGAAAAGATGAAGACCACAGTGAAGAGAGGACTGATTCTGAGGTTTATGGGAATTGGCCATTCTACATAGAATAAACTTTAAAGCTCACTGTGGCTTCCTATCTCACCTAATTTTCTACTTTTGGTTTAGAAATGAGAATAGCAATCCCAACTACACCACAGACTTTATCTTCAACCTGTACTCAGAGGAGGGCAAGGGTGTGTTTGACTGCCGGAAGAATGTACTTGGACATATGCAGCAGGTGGGCCACTAGATGAAGATGTTGTGCACAGACTCATTATATTTGCCCCCCAATTCAATTTCATATACGTTATGAAACACATCCTTTCTTATTAGGGGGGAACACCAAGTCCCTTCGACAGGAATTTTGGCACCAAGATGGGGATGAAGTCTGTGCTGTGGTTGACCAACAAGCTGAAGGAATGCTACAGACATGGTGAGGACATGCTGTAGACAGTTATTGTATGGTTACCTCCTGTGCTCCCAGTGCTAATATTGACTATGTTTTTAACCTCAAAACCTCCAGGTCGTATATTTGCCAACTCTACAGATTCAGCCTGTGTGCTGGGCATGAGGAAGAGATCTTTGGTCTTTCAGCCTCTGGCAGAACTTAGAGAACTCACTGACTTTGAGTAAGACTTCATTTCTATCCTGTCAATCTCTTTTCTTGTCGCTTATTCTCATCTGCATTGTTTAGTATTTACTCAAATTGCAAAGTTAGAGTTCGAGTGATCCAAACCAGGATTAAAACAAAAGTAATTGTCCTTGACAGCTAGTGAGGAGTCCAGTAAAATGCCCAATGCCCATATAGTTAGCTAAAGAGCTTAAACCAGCTTGTTGTGAACTTTGCCCCTAGTGGTCACAAATTTCTTGATCCAGTTTAATTAAAATCTTACATAAATTAATTGACTACTAGGTTTTCAAAATTTTGATCTTTTGTTTTCACTTTCCTCACTGACAAATGTTGTCCTACACAGACACCGTCTTCCAAAGATACAGTGGTGGCTGAAGTTGAGGCCCATCCTGAAAATCCTGGCCAAGTACAAGATCAGTCTGGACACCACTGAAAAGGCTTCGATGGAACATGTCATCAAGAAGAGAGGCTTAGTTCCTCAGTAGCCTTTCTGTGTGATTGTCCTTGCCTTCGGAACCTGATTCATGATGACCTGACTTTTTTCTGTTAAAAGCACTTTATAAAGTCTGTCCCTGTAAAGTGCAGAACAAATAAATAATTAGAAGATAATATTATTAATATACAGATAATATTTATGTCACCAAAATCACAGCAAGTCTCACAATTAACAATCAAAAGCCACACAGATTATTCTTTTTACAGAAAACATTTACGCTGTGCTGTGAGGTACAAACTGAAGGTATTTGTGTGATGTAGTCTATTTTAGAGCTGTCTCCATTCACAGAAGCTTGTGTTTCCACGCCACTGCAGCTGCTGGACACCACTAAAAACTGTGGTGTTGGTCTGTCTTGTCTGTGCACCTCAACTCTACTTTCTGTCCCTCTATCTTTGTCTCAAATATAAATTAAATACGCATTTCCAATTACCATCTTTTTTTCCATTTCGATTTCCTGTCAACTATACACACTTTTTAAGAGAAATCAGGGTTCTCATCAAGCAGTGTGTCCTGAAGTGCCGATCCGTTGGATGGTAAATCATTTTTTATCAGAATTCCATTGCGAGGAAATTGACTTGGGTCCAAATTTGCTCAGGCATTGGCATTAGAAATCATTGCAAATTGATAAATACTTGGACCCTATTCTTTGTATGTGAATAAATGAATTAGAATGGTTTGAGGGATTTTCTTACAAAACAAAAGATTATTGTTCTGCTTAATTTCACTAACTCTTTTCATCAACTCATGGAGCTCTGCATGCTGTAAGACTCTGCTTGTATAGCCTATCTATTTGGATTCAGCTCATTTGTGGATAGGGCTGCTACCTGACACCCAGAGAGCAACCCCCTGCCTGAGTTGGATCTTTACCTGTCTTCCAGCATGCGGCTTCTAAATCATTCTGAAGCTACTAGATGTGTGACTGTTTTAAATAAATAGCTCAGATTAAAGCACACAGCACCGTTCTTGTCTGTGACCTCCCTTTACCCTCTGTTCTGTCTTTTTGTTTAACTGTTCCCTGTGCCTTTATCATCCACAGGCCTAGTAAATAGTACTTACAGTAATGGATCAGCCCTTGAGATGGCAGTAGGGATTCCACCAAAATGGAAATCTGTAAAAGCTTGTTATGTGGCTAATGAAAAAACACACCACTAATAATAAAATTCCTTGAGCTTTGGGATGGGAAGTTTAAACTTGCTTCAAACACTACATTTCTGCAGAGGCCCAAGTGAGGAAGTGTGGACCTGTGCCCTCTAGTGGATATGTTCCAAAAAGAAATGTTTATTCATCACTTTCCCCCAATTCGTCTTTGCAAAACTGTTTTCTGTCGTGTGTCATGGGGACTATGAGCGAACAGCAATTTTCAAATCCTGCCACTAATTTTTGATTTGCATTGACGTTTGCACTTTGACCTGTCTATACCAGGACATTAACATTGTTGTTTTGAGTTTGGTTTCACATTTGGGACTGATACCTTGCTGAAAAAACAGAATAATCTCCCAACTTATTTTGTTTTTTACTCTTGGGCTGTACCTAAATTGTTATTAAACACAATATTTTAAAATGTCTGGTATAACTATAATGTATAGTGCTCCGTGGCTGACTCATTATTCAATCGGAGAATCAAGCAGATTTTATTGTGGGTTGAAGTGCCAGCGTGTAAGTGGCAATTGAACAGTATGATTATAATGATTAAGTATGGCAGGAAGTGTATAGTGGAAACTACAGTAGACTCCAAACCTCCAAGAACAAGCACTTCCCTTTGTTACAACCCCTTACTACAGAATTTACTATTTACTACGACTGAAATAATACTGTCCAGACCATTCATCAAATCAAAATCAACAAAAACATTTAGCGCCTACCTCACTTGGATGGACAGGGGAACTTTTAAAAACTTTACATGGTAAGGAAAGTAAGTTTCAGGGATATATTTTGTGTAGCCATGGTTTGATAAAATACAAATGCACATTAATGCCATTTATTCATACAGACTAGTGAATGTTACTACTTCTCTTCTGGTCTGGCAGTCGTATGATAATAAAACTACAATACCCATATGTCCTTTCATTTCCGGGTAAAAGCGGATGTGCTGTCTGATTGGTTAGCGAACACCTTTCAAAAAACAGCGCGGGGGGGGGGCAGTTTCTAAGATTGTTGAAGATAAGTTTAGCAGAAAACTGCTGCTTAGTCGTGTTATCATGCACAGCAAGTCTGCTTTTTACCTGCCGTGAATAAAAGTGTTGCAACGAAGGTCTTTGAAGTAAGTCCCAGTTCACTCTCGTGGTTAAGTTAGCAAACGTTAACGTTGGTTGAAGTGTCAACGTTTTGGCTAACGTTAGCATATGTGGTTGTCGAAATTTAATATTAACATTATATATTGACTTTCTCTCAAGTAACGCGTTTTCTACAGCTGTCGACATGAAGTGTTTGAAGGTGGATGAGTATATCAAGCGGACGGCTTCTGTGAAAGAGACGGAGCTTTTACTTCAAGAATTAGAGGTTGGCATGTTTATGTGGTTCTTCCCATCAGTCTCTTAGGATGAATTACCCCTGTCCGTAATAACCTTACTACTTAATATTATCTTACTAGTGAACATACTTTGACTTAAATAACACAAATCCAGGATTAACTGCCTCAAAATGAGCCCAGTTCCATATGCTGTGCTATACTTTGATATGTTTTATGTTTAAAATACAAAACACATTACAGTTAACTATAAATCTCACTTTTCTTACCTTGTAGAATTATGTGAAGAGTCAGCCAGGCCTTCAGGGTCGCACACTGTGTGACAGGGTCATCAGAGCCTGTAACCATCAACTTGGAGTTGGATCTCCTGACTTCGACCATGTCGATCAGTTGGTACAGCTGGTGGAGCTTTCCATTCATGGCTATGATATATCTGCAGCGCTTGTTGCTCAGAGCAGTCCACTGTACATGGAAAAGATAATTTTCCATATTGTGAAGAAGCTAAGCTCCTTAGGAGCTCACAGTCTATGCAGCCGTGTAGCAGTGTTGCTTTGCAGCAGGCTTAGCCCAGCCCAGCAGGTATGTATCACTTATTGTTTTTGTTTTTTTACATAAACATGTGTGGTATATCCCACATCTATACTGCATGATTGCTTTTTCCCTGTTAGCATTAACATGATTACCACTGTTGTATGGTCCATAGGCTGAGGACTACTGTGTTCTTGTGCGTAGCTGCTTCTCAGTTCTCTGGAGCGGACTGTCTGGCACCAAAGACAAGAAAATCCTGGATCCCCGTGACAAACTCTGCTGTCAGATTCAAGCTCTGAGCTTTCTCCTGTTGTTGGACACACAAAATGCAACTCCCTCGATATCCAAAGCTCCCATATACACAGAGGATGCCATCACAGAGTTTGAGAGTAGCTGTGGATCCATAACCAAGGATGATGCTTCTTTTCTTCTCCAGGAAATACACACTCTTTTCAACAGATTCTGGCCTGGTGTTCGAGGGAGTGAGGGGGATGGGTCCAAGCAGTCTACTGAGACATCAAATTTATACATGCTTGCCGAAATGGTGCTAATTATAACGAAGTTGCTTTGTAAGGCTGGCCACTATGATTTGGCCTCTAACTTTTTGAATGAAATTGAAAGCAAGGTCAGCTGTATGGCAGTGGTGCTCGGCAAATGGGCAGTAAAAATTCATTCTGCAATGACAGTTGGTGGGGAGAGTGGCCAGGCTTTGACAAAGTGTGCCAGGGCCTTGAGGTCTCTTTCAGCTGACCTGGGACACCGAGAAGCTCATGCTGTTCTGGAAGGTTGCGGACTGGTGGTGTGGGCTGTCGAAAGTGGCCAAAGCAAGGGATTAAGTGGATCTGTGCTCCTGGCTTGGTTTTCTTTTCTTGAGGAGTATCAAGAACGGATATTAACTGTGCTGAAGAAGGTGAGTCTTGTTACTGCCCAGGAGAAAGAGTTTGTATGTGTGTTTAAAAAAAAGAGCAGGGAAATCATTCTGTAAAATTGAGCGTGTTGGAGTAGATTTTTATCAATTGCCGTGAAAAGGGTATTTAAAGGTTAAGTTATTTGTCTTGAGAGTTCATACAGATTGCTAATCTTTGGTTTGCTTTCTTGACAGAATTCAACATGCCAGGCTGAGGGCAGCAGACTGCAACAGGCTCTTTGCGTCAGTATTTACCAAGGCTTTGTATTTGCTTATGAGAGCATGCTCGCATCACAGGTGAGGCTGCTTCCAATTTCATGATGATAGAAATGACAAAAACATAAATAAAGACAGATGAATTGCACTGTACCAACATGTAGCTACAGTTCTACATGTACTCTAATTTAGGTACTGATTAGTTTTAGTACTGATTGTGACTTGTTGCTCTCAGCTGGAGAACAGTGACACATTGGACAGAGTGCTGCTTTACTGCCAAGCCACAGCTGGACTGATGATGACTGAACTGCGTAAACTGTCTAGTGAAAACCTTCTCATCAAAGCAGGTGATTACAATCGACATCGTTAATGTTGTCAGGTCACGTGAAAGCTTACTTGAATTGCAAAAAATAGACACATAATATTTTATTATTATGACATTTTGTGATTACCATGTCTCTTGTAGTGATTGCTGTGAGCAACTTAGCTTGTGGATTGTACAACCGGCGTCTCTATGGCCAGGCCTTCACGCTAGTTGAGATCCTCTGCAGGGATCTATGCAAGAATTGCCCTGTCTCTCTCTCTGTTGATAGGGTAAGCTCTTTAAGTGTGATTTGTTTGATCATGCATCACACTGTATCAGTCTTAATCATCTTAAAGATCTTAAAAAATACACAATTTGTCTTCTCTTTGTAGACTTGGGGGTCGGCATTAATAAGATTATATCCTTATTTTAATTAGGTTATGTTAGATAGAGCACCCTTAATTTATCCTTGTGGAAATGTGTTATTATATACAGTATATTAATTTTAGCAGTCATCTGTATTATTATGTATTTTGACTACCTAGCTGAGCCGACCCTTCATGCTGGCTGTGCAGACATCTCGGCGGGCTGGACAACTAGAGCGAGCGCTGGACTGGGTGATCCTGTGGCTGAAGGCTTTGGGAGACAAAATAACTACTCATATGGCCGAACCGGTCTCTCTGTGGGTGAAAACGAAGACTGACGCAGCCCGTAACTCTGAGGAAGACATTCGACTCAGGTACGGACAAGTTCTAATCAAGGGGCTTTTTGTATTAAACTTTATTCATAGAGCACTTATCAAAACCAAGTACAAAGTGCTTCACACAGACAAAGGAGTGAATGATAAAATACATGTGGACCAAAAAAAAGGTAAAACAATTACAAGAAAATGAAAACCAATAAAATAAACATAGCCCAGATAAAATCAGGATATGCTTTCCGATAAAATTGCTTTTCTAGAAGGAGACACTGACTCTGACAGCCTAATATCCTTGCGCAGGTCGTTGTAGAGTCTCTGGGCCCTGACAGCAAAAGCTCTGTCCCCTTTAGTTTATTTTAATTTTTGTTTTTCAGAGAAGGGTATCATGGGATATTAATGGAAATGGGAACTTTAAAACTGTTGGCTTGTCCCATCCTTGAACAGGACATTACATGATGGTTTTGGTCCTGACGTTCCTGATGAAAAAGTAATGCTTTGCCTTTTGGAAGAGGAGCTTCGTGCCTATAAGGAGGTGGCAGGGGACACTGCTCAGGAGCGTTACAACACTCTGTGTGATCTATTGGACATCTGCCACGAGGAGAGCTCCCACACCCATCTGCGTGCGGTCTACCTCTGTGAAATGGCCCAAGTTGTGTGTTACCAAGATTTCAGTGAACAGACTGACTGGTAGGAGGTTTTATTTACATCATCATTTCTAATGAGTGGCGTTCCTTGAAAAATACAAATACACTGTTTTGTGTGCTAGAAAATGTTGTTGGCAACGGGGCCAGCAATTAAAATAGTTAGTCTGGAGCCCTGCTGGACCATCATAGACAGCAGCCTACAGTCTCAATATTCATTATGTTCGTTTGTAACTCACAGTGCGGCAGTTGATTTTACCTATGAAGCTTTACGGCTTCTCGAAGAAGAACCAGAGACTCCAGAAAATGCCGATAGACTGAAGGATGACAAGGCCCATGCTTTGCTTTGGCTCTATATCTGCACTCTTGAGAAGAATCTTCAGGAGGTGAGTCCTGTTGAATCTGTCAGGATATCATGCAGAATTTTTTGAAAGTGTTCATAATAAAAGAATGAGTGAAACAGAAATAAGTAACAGTGTGGTAGTATTCATTGTCTCCAGGATTTTTCTAGCATGGAACTACTGTAAGATTGATATCGGACTGTATAATTAGTGATCGGCTATCTGGAATTAGGTCTTGGTTTAATACATCAACCAAGTGTCTTGTGATTTAATAAATTATGCTTGTGTGTTTTTGGCCAGGCCATTGAAAGGGACAATAAACAGCGAGAGTTGCGTGAGCAGACACGACGTGTGGCCAATCCCATAGGAACCAATGATTTTGATTATGAAGACAAGCAGAAGACACAAGACAGCATCCTAGTCTATGAAGGACTGCATTTCAACCTGGCTGCAGAGAACAGTAGGGAACCCCTTTTTCATATCATCAATCATCCTACGGTAGACCTCTGTATTATATGAAGGCTATATATTATACCATAATTTGTTAATCTGTCATCTCCGCTAAGAACTAGTGGTAGGTCAAATCAGAAATGGATAATTGCTATCACACAGTCACACGCTGTCTCTTTGAGAGATTAATAGACATTCTTTTTTACTTTCAGAGTTGTGCAGGCCTTTGGAAAGAGCACTGGATGAGTGGTCCGCTCTTCTGCAGAGTAAAGGCCTGCCTTCAATCAGAAACCTCAAACAGACCTGTAGCTCCATTGCTGTGACTGCAGCTCTCTTCAAGCTCATGGGAAAGGTAACAACATAAAATGTAGTCAAAATCCTTCTGGAGGCTCTCTTGAGGTTATTTAGTTTCTCTCCAACACAATACATTCTGAGCATCTATCAAATAAGTTACCACTTCACACAGTTCATGAAGTATTGTATGAATTAGGGATTGTGCATTATAAATTTGTAACAACTGGTTTAAGAACAGTGTAAGGGTTATTTTACGCTGTATCCTTTTTACAGTTATAACTTGTGTTCACATTGGTAATTTCATCCACATTGAGTATTGTGTATTTATGAAATCTCTCCCTCTTATATAGCCTCTGAAGGCTTTGGAAGCTTATCAACTTGCGATTGGACTTTCAAGTCAACTTGCTGATTCCCACGGATGTGCCAGCTCCCTCTGTCAATCAGCCAGTATCCTTCTGGATATGGGCACCCCAGAACTGGCTTTGGTAATACAGTTTTGTAACAATTAGTCAATGCAATATATATATATATATAATATAACTTTTTTTTTTTTTTTTTTGTGTAGGCCCAGCTCGAACAAGCAGAAAGGTTTCTTACCTCAAATTCCACCGCTGATGGACCTTCTTCCCTCTCTATGCTGGCCATTCTGTTGAAAGCTCAGTACTGCTACAGCACGGGACAGGTGGGAAACATGTCTCCTACCGGTATTTCTCATATTGTTGCAATGTTTTTTTTAAAGAGGTCATTTTTATCAATTTGCTATTTGCAATTTGACTATACATCAGGTGGACCTTGGGGTGCCGTATCTGTGTGAGGTGCTTAAAGAAGTGGATGAGCAGAGGCAGTCGAAGAGCTGGTACCTGCTCCGTGCTCGGACGCTCCAGACCTGCAGCTCGTATTTGAATTTGGACACGGTTGCACTGACACAAGCCCAGCGGGGCCACATCACTCAGCATGGTTTGCTAAAGCATTTGCAACACTAAATATAACTATACGGTTTTCTGTTTTGATTTTGCTTTGTGAGAATGTGGAGCTAAAGATGGTTTGTGTGTCTCAGGTATAAATAGCCCAGACACTGCCCTGTATGAAAGTCTGAAGCTTCTCTGCAGCCTGCTAGTAACTTTAGTGGGGAAGGGCTTATATGGGGCTAACGGCTGCAGCTCAGACATGCGCTTCATCGACCAAGGTACGTTTGTCCCACATGGACTGGACAATAACTCATGTTTTAGTACTGCCTGCCACGCTGATTCTCTGTCCCTTGTTCTATGAGCAGGAGATAACCTGGTGGTGAAGTGGCAGCTGCTCTCAGAGTTGTTAAACTGCTCTATGAAGATGGTGGCTGTGAGGAGCAGCTGTGGAGCCATCAATGATGCAAGGCTCCAATGCCTAGAAGCTCTCAAACTGGCCATCAAGCTGCAAGCACTCAGCCAGTATGTATATAGTGGTATATGGGTATAGTGGATTACAATGTAAATGAACTTGTGCTCTAATATTATCAGTATCGTATACTGGCCATTCTTAAATATTGTTTTCTATACGTATAATATGCCTGGAGCACAGCACAATACATAGAACCAATAGTGAAGTGTTGATGCACATGACATGCTTTTTTGATGAACTCTTTTCTTGACCGTTTTTGTTTTCAGATGTGCAGAGCTGCTGGTGATGAAAGCTGAGTTGGAGCTGATGCAAGGAGAGAGAGCGGAAAGTGGAATTGATTTAGACAGAGTCAGAAACCTTCTGGAGCTTTGCACAGGTCTGGTAAATGTACAACTCCGCCAGTTCAAATAAAGCCACACACTGAATATTATTGTTTGACTTCCAGCACAATTGTATTGTGAGGATTTAAGACAATTTTGGGGGATTTGATCACATTGTGTTATTGTAGTAAATTGTACTTAAAATTTGCAAAATAAGCAAAGGCATGGAATTGTTGTCTAATGTAATGCATTACATTAGTGTCAGTTTCCTTGAGCTATTAAATGGACTGTTTTGTTTTTTTTTCCTCAGATTTTTCTGATCAAGTGAAGAAGGCAGACGTGAAAATCAAACCTAGGAAAGGACGTCCAGCACAGAAATCTCAGTCTCCCCTTCCTACCTCAGAGGATGATTTTAAGGGCGTCCTGAGCACTAGGTGGATTGCCAAAGAACCTGTAGTGAGAGAACTGACTAGCTCCCCGCCACTCAAAGCTCAGCCTCGCCGCTGGCTCTCCTCCCTTGCCCATGAATCTGACTGCCTGTGCCCCTGCTGCTCTGAGCCCTGTCTGGGCCGGGCCACTGCTCGCTGGGCAGCTACACAGGCTGATCTGGTTCTCCAGCTGGATCCCAGCGAAGCTAGAGTCAGTTTGAAACTTCAATGGGCAACATTAGCCCGCTGTAAAAGTGTCTCTGTCAAACTCGGGGACAAATTAGCTAAACTCTTCCCTCCCTGTGGCCCTGCCAAAAGCTTTTCTAGACCCTCCCTGATGCAGGACTTGGTGGGCCGTGTGTACCTTCGCATGGCGCTTACTGGTTTGGAACCAGGCCTCAACAAGATCTGTGGTATATGGAAAGTACTGGAGGCTGGCTTAGCATTTGTTGATTCCACACCCTCTCCTGTGCTAAGACCTGTGAGAGCAGGTCTAATGGCAACCAAAGCCATAGTGTCATTGATTACCTTGGCTGCCAAAAAGGGCTGCACCCCAGAGGAACTCTTCTCAAATGCTTGGACTTGGAATGCACCAAAAGTGGATAAAGAGCTGAAATCAGAACAGAAAACAGTGCCTCCCTCATCCTTGCTTAAGAAACCCAAAGAGTCTATTAAAAACCCAGATATTCCTGACAAAGCAAAGAAGGTCAAAGTTGTCAAGCCCAAGATTCAAGTGACAAGCTCCTCAGCCAAAGGAAAGGGACTGGTTCCCATGACACCAGTGATGGTTAAGTCAAAGGCTTCTGCTAGGGAGCTTAGCTCTTTTGACTTTAACACAGTGGTACCTACTTTGACCTGTACCCCTGTTCAGAGGGTGAAAGCCGCTGGCTCTGTGCAGAAAGCACAGAGGACTGCCACTAAGCTACAGTTTCATGTGTATGAAGAGTTGTCTCCAGTACAAGACAAAGCCCAACCTGTGCCTGCAGCTCCCAAACGCACAAAGAAATCACGTTTCAAGGTAGGCACCTAATCAGAGTAGAGGTTTGATTGTTACTAAACTCATACTGCTTTGTGTTTTTCTGAAAACTATCTTCCTTTTTTAATATGCCAATGCAGGTGGAGTTTAGTGATGAGAGTGACACAGAAGCCAACACCCAACCAGAGCCCAAAGAACAGACAGATGTCCCTAAAAAGCGAACCACCACAAGAAGAGCTGTCCACAACAGTAAAACAGCCCCAGATCCACCCGCGGAGAAGGTCCCACCCAAGAGGCTGGCCAAGGGTAAGAAGAGCACTGCAGTGCCTCGAGACCCCTCCACTGAGGATGACGAGACTTTGGTCTGTCAGCCTGCCTCAACAAGAAGAGGAAGAACCAGAAGAGAATCCTCAAGGGCAGAGGCAGATTCAGTGGAGGAGCCGGACAAAATGAGGACAATTGAGGAGGAAACTACAGAAGTTCTGGACATAAGCATTGAGCAGCTTCGGACATCAGACACTGATACTGAAGACAGTCTTGCTTCAAGCAAAGATATAGGTATGTATTTTGTGCACATGGTGAAACTTCCCTTTTATTAGAGAACATTTGCACAAAATGTACATGTACCATAATACAATTTAGAAGTTTAGATTATAGCAGTATATCAGTCACACCTTAAGCATTGAAACATTTCAGTAGATGATGGAGCCTCTGAAACCCCAGATGCATTCCCAGCACAGTGTTTTTGTTTGAAACTCTTCACATTCATAGTTAAGTTTCAACCTATTATCAATGAACATAAATTAAATTTGTAGATTTGGGTGTGCAGGGTGATATTCGGCACCATAACAAAACCACAGGTTTTGTAAGATATGCAGGATGCCAGTAAAAGAGCAGAACAAATAAAAAACTAAATCCCAGTGTCTAACAAAATTTGGATAAAGGCCAGAGTTCTAATCTCTTTCTTTACTCTCTCTAGACATAGATTTTGAGGTGTTGCGGAGGGATATGTGTCGCGATTTGGAGAGAGACGGTCTGTCTGAACTGAGGAGCAGAGGTCATGCGAGAGACGATCCACAAACCCACCTGTCTCATTCAGACACCAGGCCAGGTGAGGCTTTACACACTGCTGCAGTCACAGCTGGTCTGCAATGATCCCGTGTATCTCGGTATTAAGAAGAATTCTGAAATATTAATTTTTAAAAATGTATAACACCAAAGATAAACATGCCATCCAGTTCTTTTTAAAGCAGGAATTGATCATAAACTTCATCTACAGCATTGTGAAGTATGGATATGTATTATATGTTTAATAAGGGCTATGATCCCTAAACTGTTAACCAAATATAGAAGTACCTTTAATTCTTAAAGGCAGCTCTTTAACCTTAGTCATTTGGCGTCTTTTTCTTTTTCCACACCAGAAAATCTTTCTCTGGAGGATGTTCAGTCATTGCTCCGCTCATCCTGGTTGACACTTCAGCACTTCCCCTCCCCCTCCATCTACACGACCCTCTGTGCTCTTCTTGCCTTGACCATGGGACAGCAGGACCCCATAACTACAGCAATGCTGCATGCCCAGTCCTTGGGCCTCACAAGTCGCCACCGCACGATCAGGCATTTAGCCAGTTCTCTCAAGTAAGCAAATGTGTTGTATAAATAGTGTGAATTCCCTCTTACCAACACTTTGGTCTATATATAAAGATATTTCAACAAAATATCTCAAACTTGATTAAAATACATTTTACTTTTGACGACTGATTAACATTTGTTTTATATTTACTGTATTACAAGTTGTGTTCAAACATTGCCATTGCTTTGATGTGGAACAGAAAGCTGAGAAAGGTGTCTAATGAGCTAGTAGACAAGATGGATTCTCTGAGTCTGGATGAATCCAAGAACGGCACCGAACAGAGGTTGTCGCAGTTGGAGAACGTCTTCTCTTTCTCAACCGCTGACTCCTCTACTTTCCCCAAGAGCCAATGTCAAGAATTTATCCAACAAATTCAACACCTTCCCCCAGGTAAAAAATACTATACTCTCTTGATCTCAGCAAAATGTATCCACTTTCATATTTGATTCCAGCCAAATATGTGGTTTGCACATGCCAGTAATGCTACTGTAAACTGTACTTGCACTTTCTTGTCTTGTCCATATCCTGATTTCATTCAGATTAATAGATGCTTTTGTGCTTGATAAGTTTATGTAATTTCTCCTTTCCCTCTGTGCATCTTGTTCAGGGGTGACTGTGTGCGTGATGTCTGTGCTTGGAGTAAAACCTGGTGAGATAGGCGACAGCATCATACTGTCACGTCTTGAGAAGGGATCTGTCCCTGTCACCGTTCACATCCCCACATCTAAACAGCAGGTGAAGACAATGAATAATACAGGATGGTGGCCTCAATCTGAAACCAGACAGTTGTCGTGTAAATACATGGCTTTAGCAATATGGAGATGCTAGTTACTTTACAATGTAGCCATACTTACAATCTCATTTTGTACCAGCAGTATCAAGCAGCCTAACTGAAAGAGAGAATATCTACTGCAGCAGTAGTTGAATTAAATATAAAGTCATCTATCTAGAGCTGCAACGATTAATTGATTACTTGTGAACTATTAAATTAATCTGCAACTATGTTGAAAATATGACATTTGAGGACATCATCTTAGACTTTTGGAAACGTTGATCTGCATTTTTCACAGTTTGAATAAGGGGGGCCTTAAAGAGACAGGAGCATCTACAGATTGTTTCAGACAGAGGCTGAAATAGGGCCTGT